>NC_091285.1:581705761-582022261 GCF_032444005.1 Ranitomeya imitator
GTTATAAACTTTAGTGAAACACTTGGGGGTTCAAAGTTCTCACAGCACATCTAAAATGGGGTCACTTGTGGGAGGTTTATACTGTTTAGGCAAATCAGGGGCTCTGCAAACGCAACATGACGCCCGCAGACCATTCCGTCAAAGTCTGCATTCCAAAACGTTACTACTTCCCTTCCGAGCTCTGCCATGTGCCCAAACAGTAGTTTTCTCCCACATATGGGGTACCAGCTTACTCAGGACAAATTGGACAACTTTTCGGGTCCAATTTCTCCTGTTACCCTTGGGAAAACAAAAAATTGCGGGCTAAAAGATAATTTTTGTGCGAAAAAACATTTTTTATTTTCACAGATCTGCGTTATAAACTTCTGTGAAGCACTTGGTTCAAAGTGCTCAGCACACATCTAGATAAATCCTTGGGGGGGTCTAGTTTCCAGAAAGGTGTCACTTGTGGAGGGTTTCCACTGTATTGGGCACATGAGGGGCTTTACAAACACGACATGGCGTCCAATCTCAATTCCAGCCAATTCTGCATTGAAAAAGTCAACGATGCTCCTTCCATTCTGAGCTCTGCCGTGCACCCAAACAGTGGTTTAACCCCACATATGGGGTATCGGCGTATTCAGGAGAAATTGCACAACAAATTTTATCATTCATTTTCTCTTTTTACATTTGTGAAAATAAAAAACTGGTTCTGAAATAAAATTTTTGTGAAAAAAAAGTTAAATGTTAATTTTTTCCTTCCACATTGCTTCAGTTCCTGTGAAGCACGTAAACGGTTAATTAACTTCTTGAATGTGGTTTTGAGCACTTTGGGGGGTGCAGTTCAAATGTGATGTGGTCACTAAAAAAGAATGTTGTAAAAATGAGAAATCGCTGGTCAAATTTTAACCCTTATAACTTCCTAACACAAAAAATGTTGTTTCCAAAATTGTGCTGATGTAAAGAAGACATGTGAGAAATTTTATTTATTAAAGGGAACCTGTCACCCCCAAAATCGAAGGTGAGCTAAGCCCACCAGCATCAGGGGCTTTTCTACAGCATTCTGGAATGCATTTGATAAGCCCCCGATGTATCCTAAAAGATGAGAAAAAGAGGTTAGATTATACTCACCCAGGGGGCGGTCCCGGTCCGGTCCGATGGGTGTCGCGGTCCATGCCGGCACCTCCTATCTTCATAAGATGACGTCTGGACAGCAGAGAGGTGACGTCTGGGCCAGAAAGGTAGATCTGACTGTCATCAGCATAAAGGTGGTACTGGAATCCATGTGACTTTATGACTTTATCCCAGGCAAAGTGTATATATTGAGAAGAGTAGGGGTCCTAGAACAGAAGAGACGAGGGAGATCCAGCTCCAGGAAGGGAAATAGTCTCTGATAAAATCCAAAATAGCTTTATTGTCATGAAAAAATTTAAAATGTGGACTCCAATGACAAGTGGTATAACAAAGAAATCACATAGCAGCTCTCACTGCACTGAACGCGTTTCGAACACAGCTGTGTTCTTAGTCCTCAGTAAGGACAGAACAGAGCCTTGGGGACTCCAAGAGAGAGAGGGTGAGATGAGGCGGTAGTGTGGGAGACGCTGATTGTGCGGTTGGAAAGGTATGAGGAGATCCAGGATAGGGCAAGGTCTTTGATGCCAAAGGAGGAGAGGATCTGTAGTAGGGGGCAGTGGTCAACTGTGTTGAAGGCAGAGGACAGGTCTAGAAGGAGGAATTCAGAATATTGTCCGTTAGCTTTGGCTGTAAGCAGGTCGTTAAGTGATTTTGGTCAGGGCAGTCTCAGTTGAGTGATGGGGCGGAAACCAGATTGTAGATGGAGGTGCTGCTCCAGGAGTTTGGAAGCGAATGTGAGCAGCGATATTGGGCGATAGCTGGACATAGCTGTTGGATCGAGGGTTGGCTTTTTAAATATAGGCGTGATAGTGGCATGTTTGAAAGCAGAAGGAAGGTGCCAGAAGTTAGTGATAGGTTCAAGAGGTGGGTTAGGGATGGGATAAGAGTGGTGGTGAGGTTGGGGAGGAGGTGGGATGGGGTCGAGCTGCAATGCACTGGCTGCAATATTGGATTGAAGTTCATTCTCTGTCCTCAATAGTACACGCCTGCGCAAGGCAAGATTGCCTTGTGCAGGCATGTACTACGGAGGACAGAGAATGAACTTCAATCCAATATTGCAGCCAGCATGCAGCCAGCGGGTAAGGAAAGGGTGAATCAAACACCCGAAAACCCCGCCCCTATGGCTGAAAATTGTTCACTCCAAATTCAGGTGACAGAGTCCCTTTAACATGTCCCTTTTGTCACATTATTTTCAGAGGTACCATCATTTCTGTTCAGGTCTATTTCATGAGTTTTGTTTTTTATTTAAATTCTGTGTAAGCATGGTTGAAATACTATGTCTGACTTTCATTTGTTCACAGACCCCATCTCAGTACCAATGCTTTCTGGCTGATGTTTTGGTCACTTCTGAACGTTGGTTGTGCTTTCCCACTCATGGTAGCATGAGACGGACTCTAAAACCAACACAAGTGGCTCAGGTAGTGCAGCTCATCCAGGATGGCACGTCAATGAGAGCTGTGGCAAGGTTTGCTGTGTCTTCTCTCCTTGACTCCCGGCTATGTCTGACCTCTGGAAACCAGACCAATTCCAGCTAGATTTCTGGAGCAGGAGCTTTAACACCATGCCACAAATTTACAATCGTAAGAGTTAAAGTCCAGAACCAAGTGCCGTAATTTTACACCTCTTAGTCCTTATTAGGTTAACAACATCTATTATCCCAGTGCTGAATATGAAAGGTATACAATCCACGTTCTATTTTACTGTACATGTTACTCTTATTGCACCAATCTAACTGAAGATTGTAATCAGTCATGTCTAGATACTACAGAATGTGTTACATAAGGAGGTTGACAATTCCTTTTTTAAGATTGTTAAAAGATTGGTTTTACTAAATGGGGTTTATACTTTTGATTGCTGATTTTGCCTTTGATCTATATATTGCATGTGCTCTTTTCAGACGTTATGAATAAAGGGCATTGTCACAAGGGGGTATGTGTCAGTGAATGAGCTTCTAATAAGAGACAATTTTGCGAACTGTACTGGAAAATGAAACTGGATCGTAACTGATATCCAGAACTAGGCCACACATTTACTGATTTGTAGAATAGGTCGGCTTTACATAAAATCTGGATTTAAAATTATAGAGGATCTGTCACGTGTCAAAAAAGAAAAAAGTTTAACTTGCCAAAATGCCTGAATCTACTTTGCATTTTTAAATTTCATCCCTCTGTGGCAAAGATATGTGGCAAAGATATGCCCTTTTTTTCTAGTTTTGCACCAAGTATGCTTGTGGTCGAAGAGGCATTTCAGAAGCGTTTCACCTGGAAGCATGTAGTTGTTCCTCTGCCATGACGCAGCCCAACCACCAGTCAGACACATTTGAAACTAGACAAACAGTGTGAGCTTGCGAGGTCACAATCTAAGAAGACTAACCTGCGCCCAAATACCAGGTAAGTCACATTGCGGTATTATTCTCTTTTAACTACATCTGTGCACTTAGCATACAATATACATCTGGAGCTTTTCCCTGACGTATACAGTAACATTTCTGTAGGTCTCCATTCACCATACGGAGACCAAATGTGTGTTCTTTCAGGCATCTGGCCCCTGAGTGTCCGCATACCATTTGTTTTACTGTATTGGAATGCACAGCAAACTACAGAAATAAAATATGATTTCTCAACAAGACTGCAAATATGAGACATACAGGTAGGAATAGTTTAACATTTCAATCACCTGTATGCCCATTTTAATAGGTTATATAAAAGGTGCTTGTCACAAAATTAGAATATCATCAAAAAGTTTATTTCCTTTCTTCAATACAAAAAGTGACATTCATATATTATATGGAGTCATTACAAGTAGAATTATCTATTTCAAGTGTTTATTTCTGTTAATGTTGATGATTATGGCTTACAGCCAATGACACCCCCAAATTCATTATCTCAGTAAATTAGAATAAATAACAAAAAACACCTGCAAAGGCTTCCTAAGCATTTAAAAGGGTCCCTTAGTTTATTTCAGTAGACTCCACAATCATCGGGAAGACTGCTGACTTGACAGGTGTCCAGAAGGCAGTCATTGATACACTCCACAAGGAGGGTAAGCCACAAAAGGTCATTGCTAAAGAAGCTGGCTGTTCACAGAGTGCTGTATGCAAGCATATTAATGGAAAGTTGAGTGAAAGGAAAAAGTGTGGCAGAAAAAGGTGCACAAGCAACCAGAAACACCGCAGCCTTGAAAGGATTGTTAAGAAAAGGCCATTCAAAAATTTGATTCACAAGGAGTGGACTGCTGCTGGAGTCATTACTTCAAGAGCCACCACACACAGACGTATCCAGGACATGGGCTACAAGTGTCACATTCCTTGTGACATCACTAGAAGTGTCTTAGCTGGGCCAAGGAGAAAAAGAACTGGACTGTTGCTCAGTGGTCCAAGGTGTTGTTTTCAGATGAAAGTAAATTTTGCATTTCATTTGGAAATCAATGTCCCAGAGTCCGGAGGAAAAGAGGAGAGACCACAATCCAAGCTGCTTGAGGTCTAGTGTGAAGTTTCCACAGTGATGGTTTGGGGAGCCATGTCATCTGCTGGTGTAGGGCCACTGTGTTTTATCAAGACCAAAGTCAGCGCAGCCGTCTACCAGGAAATTTTGGAGCATTTCATGCTTCCCTCTGCCGTCAAGCTTTTTGGAGATGGAAATTTACTTCTCCAGCAAGACTTGGCACCTGTCCACACTGTCAAAAGTACCAATACCTGGTTTAAAATCAACAGTATCACTGTGCTTGATTGGCCAGCAAACTCACCTGACCTTAACCCCATAGAGAATCTGTGGGGTATTGTCAAGAGGAAGATGAGACACCAGACCCAACAATGCAGACGAGATGAAGGCTGCTATCAAAGCAACCTGGGCTTCCATAACACCTCAGCAGTGCCACATGCTGATCGCCTCCATGTCACACCGCATTGATGCTGTAATTGATACAAAAAGAGCCCCGACCAAGTATTGAGTGCATTTACTGAATATACATTTCAGTAGGCCAACATTTCAGATTTTAAGATCATTTTTCAAGCTGGTGTTATAAAGTATTCTAATTTACTGAGATAATGACCTTTGGTGTTCCATTGGCTGTAAGCCATAATCAACATTAACAGAAATAAACACTTGAAAATAGATCACTCTGTTTGTAATGACTCTAATGTATGAGTTTCACTTTTTGTATTGAAGAACTGAAATAAATTAACTTTTTGATGATATTCCAATTTTGTGAGAAGCACCTGTACCTCTCAGGGTGTGACAGATTCCCTTTAAGATCTGTGCTGCATATTGGTGGGGGCGTCATCAATGTAGAGTCAGAATGGGTAAATGTACTTGAGGATCGCAATAATAGTCAGCTGCTTATTGGAGTTTGCTATAAGCCTCCTAATATAACAGAACAGGTAGATGATGAAATGCTGCAACAAATGGAAAAACCTCAGAAAGACCTAGTAGATATATAAACCAGGCTACAGAATGTTTAAGTTCAAAAACTGGAAAACTTTAACAAAAATAGAATAAAACATACATACAGTGATATAACAGGATGCCTCCAATCCAAAAACCAGCACTGCAAGTGTTTAGCAGGTATATAGCCAAACCAAATATATAAGGAACATTACCATTGTAGTCATGTGACTAATACTTAGTGGCTAAAGACGTATAAACGTAGGTCACTGGGGGGAAATTACTATACTCAGGTGCTAATAAGGCTGTATGCAAATACTAAAACAAGCCTATTGCATATATTGATGTTATTTTCTTATATTACTGGCCACCATGCCTAATATATGTGTGCTCCCAAACTGTGTGCACCTCCCTACCAGGATATGAATGACTACAGGTGACAATCACAAAGGTACAGCATCATTATGACTATCAATCAGGAATACTATATACACTGGAATCCAGATACTATACCCCTCAGTGGTAGAGGAAAGGCACACATAAAGTCCCAGCAACAACCTAATAATATTCCATAGTTACCTCTAAACACTCACAGAGCAGGTCAAAGAGAGGTACCTTTGTGATTGTCACCTGTAGTCATTCATATCCTGGTAGGGAGGTGCACACAGTTTGGGAGCACACATATATTAGGCATGGTGGCCAGTAATATAAGAAAATAACATCAATATATGCAATAGGCTTGTTTTAGTATTTGCATACAGCCTTATTAGCACCTGAGTATAGTAATTTCCCCCCAGTGACCTACGTTTATACGTCTTTAGCCACTAAGTATTAGTCACATGACTACAATGGTAATGTTCCTTATATATTTGGTTTGGCTATATACCTGATAAACACTTGCAGTGCCGGTTTTTGGATTGGAGGCATCCTGTTATATCACTGTATGTATGTTTTATTCTATTTTTGTTAAATAAAGTTTTCCAGTTTTTGAACTTAAACATTCTGTAGCCTGGTTTATATATCTACTAGGTCTTTCTGAGGTATTGATATAGTGAATGTGTTCTGTACCCCCCTTCTTTTTGGACTAATATGTACAACAAATGGAAAAAGCAGCAAATAACTGTATGCTACTTATTACAGGGGTTGAGAGGGATTTTAACTATCCAGACATTAAATGGGATATAGAGTCCTTTGGCTGGTCTTAAAGCTACAAGTTATTATCCCCAAATCAAGACAATTACCGTATTTTCCGGCGTATAAGACGACTTTTTGACCCCTAAAAATTGTCCCAAAAGTCGGGGGTCGTCTTATACGCCGGGTACGGCGTGTGCAGGGAGCGATCCTGGATGTCGGCGTGTGGTTCACAGGGTCTGGAGGAGCGTAGTCTCTCCTTCAGGCCCTGGGATCCATATTCATGTAAAAAATAAAGAATAAAAATAAAAAACATGGATATACTCACCCTCGGACGGCCCCTGGCTCACAGCTCTGCTAGAGTCTGCCTCCGTTCCTGAGAATGCAGTGAGTGAAGGACCTTCGATGACGTCGCGGTCAGGTGACCGGTCACCTGACCGCTCATGTGACCGCGACGTCATCGAAGGTCCTTCACTCACTGCATTCTCAGGAACGGAGGCAGACGCTAGCAGAGCTGTGAGCCAGGGGCCGTCCGAGGGTAAGTATATCCATGTCTTATTTTTATTCTTTATTTTTTACATGAATATGGATCCCAGGGCCTGAAGGAGAGTCTCCTCTTCTCCAGACCCTGGGAACCACACGCCGTATAAGATGACTGGGTGTATAAGATGACCCCCGTCTTATACGGAGGGCATATCCCAAATTACATATTTTATATGGAAAAGTTGGGGGTCGTCTTATACGCCCAGTCATCTTATACACCAGAAAATACCGTACCTCTCTCGGTGGATGAACCAACCAGGGGAAGTAATCTACTGAATCTGGTTCTGTCAAATAGACCGAATACAATATCAGATCTACAAGTCCAGGAGCATTTGAGCTGCAGCGACCACAATATTGTGAGTAAAAGTAATATTCAATAAAACATTTCAATGGGTAAGTACCAAAACCTGAAATTTTAGGAAAGCTAAATTCACTAGTAGAGCTTAAACTTGTAGACTGAGAATGTCCTGGTAACTGGGGATACTGAACATAAATGGGGAATTGGTCTGTCAGCACAGTGTCCAGAGCATGGAACAGATACCAGGAGACAGGCCAGTACATCAGGAGACATGGAGGGGGTCGTAGGAGGGCAACAACCCAGCAGCAGGACTGGTACCTCCTCCTTTGTGTAAGAAGGAACAGGAGGAGCAGAGCCAGAGCCCTGCAAATTGACCTCCAGCAGGCCACTAACATCCATGTGTCTGCTCAAACTGTCAGAAACAGACTCCATGAGGGTGGTATGAGGGCCTGAAGTTCACAAGTGGATGTTGTGCTTACAGCCCAACACCGTGCAGGGTGATTGGCATTTGCCAGAGAACACCAAGATTTGACATTGTCGCCCTGTGCTTTTCACGGATGAGAGCAGGTTCACACTGAGCACATGTGACACACATGACAGAATCTGAAGACGCCGTGGATAACGTTCTGCTGCCTGTGACATCCTCCAGCATGCCCGCTTTTGCAGTGGGTCACTAATGGTGTCGGGAGGCAGGAGCCCTCCATGTGCTAGCAATAGGTACCATAACTGCCATTAGGTATCAGGATGAGATCCTCAGACCCATTGTGAGACCATATGCAGGTGCACTGGGCCCCGGGTTCCTTCTTATGCATGGCAATGCTAGGCCTCATGTGACTGAAGTGTGTCAGCAGTTCCTGCATGATGGAGGCATGGACACTACGGACTGGCCTACCCATTCCTCATATGTGAATCCAATTGAGCACAACAGGGACATATTTCATTACATCCACCAACGCCACATTGTACCACAGACTGTCCAGGAGTTGCCTGATGCTTTAATCCATGTCTGGGAGATCCCTCGGGAGACAACTGCCACCTAATCAGGAGCATTCCCAGATATTGTAGAGTGATCATACAGGCACGTGGAAGCCACACGCACTACTGAACATCGTTTCCTTGTTTTGAAGTATTTCCACTGAAGTTGGATCAACCTGTAATTTGATTTTCCACGTTGGTCTTGAGGATCATTCCAAATCCAGACCTCCATGGGATATACATTTTGATTTACACTGATTATGTTTTATTGCTCTCAACACATTCCACTATGTATTGAATAAAGATTTGCAACTGGAATATTTAATTTAGTGATATCCAGGATGTGGGATTTTAGTGTTCCCTTTATTTTTTTGAGCAGCATGTTAATGCCAAAAAATGCAACACTGAATGAGATATTAACCCCTTTCTGCCAGCTGACGGAATAGTACGTCAGCTGGCAGATCCCCTGCTTTGAGGTGGGCTCCGGCGGTGAGCCCACCTCAAAGCCGCGACATGTCAGCTGTTTTGTACAGCTGACATGTGCGCGCAATAAGCGCGAGCGGAATCGCGATCCGCCCCCGCCCATTATCTAGTTAAATAACGCCGTCAAGCGCTGACAGCGGCATTTAACTAGCGCTCCCGGCCGGAAGTGCTCGCACCGCTGACCCCCGTCACATGATCGGGGGTCAACAGTGCATTGCCATAACAACCAGAGGTCTCCTTGAGACCTCTATGGTTGTTGATGGCCGATTGCTTTGAGCGCCACCCTGTGGTCGGCGTTCAAAGTACACCTGCATTTCTGCTGCATAGAGGTGATCTGTACTTCACCTCTATCTAGCAGAGCCGATCGTGTAGTGCATGCTTCTAGCCTCCTATGGAGGCTATTGAAGCATGCCAAAAATTTAAAAAAAAAGTGTTTAAAAATATAAAAATATATATATATATATATATATATATATATATATATATATAAATATAAAAGTTCAAATCACCACCCTTTCGCCCCAATCAAAATAAAACAATTAAAAAAAATCAAACATACACATATTTGGTATCGCCGCGTTCAGAATCACCCGATCTATCAATAAAAACAAAGGATTAACCTGACCGCTAAATGGCGCAGCGAGAAAAAAAATCAAAACGCCAAAATTATGTTTTTTTGGTCGCCGCGACATTGCATTAAAATGCAATAACGGGCGATCAAAAGAACGTATCTACACTAAAATGGTATCATTAAAAACGCCAGCTCCGCTTGCAAAAAATAAGCCTTCACCTGACCCCAGATCACGAAAATTGGAGATGCTACGGGTATCGGAAAATCGCGCAATTTTTTTTTTTTTTTTTTTAGCAAACTTTGGAAATTTTTTTCACCACTTAGATAAAAAATAACCTAGACATGTTTGGTGTCTATGAACTCGTACTGACCTAGAGAATCATAATGGCAGGTTAGTTTTAGCATTTGGTGAACCTAGCAAAAAAGCCAAACAAAAAACAAGTGTGAGATTGCACTTTTTTTGCAATTTCATCTCACCTGGAATTTTTTTTCCGTTTTCTGTTACACGGCATGGTAAAACCAATGGTGTCGTTCAAAAGTACATCTTGTCCCGCAAAAAATAAGCCCTCACATGGCCATATTGACGGAAAAATAAAAAAAGTTATGGCTCTGGGAAGGAGGGGAGCGAAAAACGAAAATGAAAAAAAAAAAAAACACGGAAAAAGCTTCGGGGGTGAAATATTTACTTTTCATCTGTGTTCACTAACGAAGTCCCTGTGCCAGGTATCATTCAGAATGGCAGAAAGCAAAGTTCACCACCCAATACAACTAAATTAACATGAATAACAGCTATCTGAAAAAATTAAATATTGACAAAGCCACAGGACAGGGTGGCATTCATTCATGGATATTAAGGGAGTTAAGCTCAGTAATTGACAAAGCAATGTATCTCATCTTCTTAGACAATGTTATAAATCACAGGGATAGTGTCAGAGGATTGGAGAATGGCTGAGGTGACATATTTAAAAAGGGTTAGAAGGTGGATCCAGGCAACTTCCACCCAGTAACTCGGACATTTGTAACGTGCAAAATATTGTAAGACATGACCAGCAGAAATATATTGCAGAGAATATAATAACTGACAACCAGCATGGATTCATAAACGATAGGTCGTGTCTAACATGTTGGGTTTCTACGAGGGAAGTGCAAATCTGGATATTGGTCATGTGGCTAATGTGGTATTTCTTTACTTTGTAAAGGCATTTGATACTGTACAAGAAGCAGCAGAGACTATTGGACACTAAATATACTTGGGTAAAGAACTGGTTAAGAGACAGGAAACAGACATTTTAAATGGTACATTGTCTAAATGGGATACAGTCAGCAGTGAGGACCACAAAGATCTGTACTGGAAGCAATGGGAATTAAAAGTACCATATATACTCGAGTATAAGCCGAACCGAGTATAAGCCAAGGCACCTACTTTTGCCATGGAAAACTGGGTAAGCTTATTGAGTATAAGTCGGGTATGTATTGTCCCCCTCATCCGTCCTGATATATGTGGCTCCCCTCGTTGTAATGCATGGCTCCCCCAGTCCTGCATTGCTCAGCTCCCTCTCTTCCCCTGGTTGTATGCATGGCTCATATTGCCCCTCCTCGTAAGGCCGGGATCACACATGCGAGAAACACGTCCGTGTCTCGCATGTGAAATCCAAGCTCTGGCGCCGCCACTGTGGAGCAGAGCGTGCGGCTCCATGTGTTGCTATGCGGCTGAAAGCTCCGCTCCACAGTGCCGGCGCCAGAGCTTGGATTTCACATGCGAGACACGGACGTGTTTCTCACATGTGTGATCCCGGCCTAATACTCACCCTCCTCGCGCCTGCATCTCCAATGTCCGGCGCCTCTCCTCCGTTCATTAAGGTAATGAATATGCGCTCCACGCCTATGGGAGTGGAGACGCGTCCATATTCATTACCTTAATGAGCGGTACCATATGACTGCTGAGCACAGGAGTGAAGAGCTGTCGGGACAACAGAGATGCAGCGACGGAGAGAGTATGATGTCCGCTCCCCCCGCCAGCGTTCTGGACAATTGACGCGTGTATAAGCCGAGGGGGGAGGCGTTTTCAGCACAAAAAAATTGTGCTGAAAATCTCGGCTTATACACGAGTATATACGGTACCTGCATTACAGCCAATTCTTTTTAGTCTCTTAATGACATTGTGAATGGGATTGCGATTAACCCCTTAACGACCAGAGGCATTTTTGGTTTTGTATTTTCACTTTTTGCTCTCCTTCCCAAAGCCTTAACTTTTTTTTTTTTTTGGTCAAAATGGCCATGTGAGGGCTTGTTTTTCGCGGGACGAGTTGTACTTTTGAAGGACACCATTAGTTTTAACATATCGCGTACTGGAAAATGGGAAAAAGATTCCAAGTGCGGTGAAATTGCAAAAAAAAAGTATCTCCATTTTTCATGATCTCGGGTTGGGTGAGGGCTTATTTTTTGCACGCCAACCTGACAGAATGATACCATTTTGCTGCAGATACAATGAATAATTCCCACACTAGGGTTCATATGAGGTTATGCCAGCAGGGGGCACAGCACCTCAAGTCTAGGTAGCTACCTTCCCCTGCATTCCCCACTTTTTACAGCCAGGAGCAGCTGCATTAGCAGGCTTCTGGTTGTAAATTTAACCCCTTCAGATGGATTTACATCGTGGGACATGACTGTACGGTGGACAGGTATGGGATACTGTTTTTTTTAATTTTAACTTTTTTTTTCCAGAAGACAAGGGTCATCATTTGGATTGAGCGTATAATAAAGCCATTACAACACCATGTGTATTTATTTCATTAAAATACTTTTTTCCTAGTGTGTGCATTTGCAACCCTTTATTACTATTGGAATAATAATGGATATGCCTTATAGTGTAAAAACTTTGCAGGACAATGAAAACTCAGATGAGCTTGATTATATTACAGACCGATCCAGATAATAAGACTGCATTGGCAAAAACATGGCCAATGAATATTAATGTTGATAAATGAAGTAATGCAGCAGTAAGCCTATTGCTGCTTATACATTAACCCCTTAAGGACCAGGGGTAATTCCATTTTTTGCTTCCCAGAGCCATAACTTTATTTTTTCCAGCAATTTGGCCATGTGAGGGCTTGTTTCTTGCAGGACAAGTTATACTTTTGAATGACACCATTGATTTTACCATACTAGAAAACAGGAAAAAAAAATTCTAAGCGCTGTGAATCTGCAATGAAAGTGCAATTCCACCATTTTTTTTTTAGCATGCTGACTAAATGATAAAACTGATTTTCCACTATGATTCTCCAGGTCACTACGAAGTCGTAGATACCAAACATGTATTAGGGTCTTTCTGATTTAAGTGGTGAAAAAGACCCATAGAGTCTCCATATTTCGTGATCTAGGGCTGGGTGAGGGCTTATTTTTTGTGTGCCGAGATGATGTTTTTATTGATACCAGTTTGAGGGCAATACGATGTTTTGATCACCTGTTAATGCAGTTTACTGCAGTGTTGCAGTAACTAAAAAAAAACATAATTCTGGCAGTTTGATTTCTCGTTACGCCGTTTACATATCGGATTAATTCTTATATCTTGATAGGTCGGGTGATTCTAAACGAAGCAATACAAAATATGTGTATTTTTTTTTTAAAATTGGTTTTAGCTTTAATGGGGCAAAGTCCCATTATTATTTTTTCTATTTTTTTTTTTACTTTTCACTGGCTTCAATAGTCTGGGAGACTATAAGCTGCGATCATCTGATCGCTTGCGTTACACATAGCAGTGCTTAAGACCCGCTATGTGTAGCTAAAATGCTCATCTGCTACGAGCGTCGGCCACTGGGCGGTGCTCACAGCAGTTCAGCAATAACAACCACAGGGATCTCCTGCAGACCCTTGGTTGTCATGCCAATCCATCAGAGACCCGCAGTCATGTGACACAGGCGCCGATGGGCGGTGTTAAGACACGCATCTGGTTTTGACAGTGGCATTTAGCTAGTTAACAGCTGCGGGTGGATCACATTCCACCCCCGGCTGTTAGGGGCACATGTCAGCTGATTAGATCAGTTGTCAAGTGTCGGAAAAGGTGCGGGCCCATTGTGGAGGGGAAGGAGGCCTATGATGTGTACTGCACACGTCATAGGTAATGAGGGGGTTAATTGGAAATGTACTTGGGACTACAGAAGGACTTGGGGATTCCAATTACTACTAAGCTGAGCAGTGCTCAATGTCAAGCAGCAGCTGCAAAAGCAAACCAGATATTAGGATGTATAAAAAGAGACGTACAATGCTATGATCTCAATGTCTTACTACCGCTCTATACATCACTGGTGAGGCCAAAATGAGAAAAGTAAAGATAAGTAATGGTGCTCCCTTGTGTATTATTGTGGTCAATAAGAACAAAATAAATAGACAATATCCTTGCACCTGGTGCAGTTGCACTACAAGAACAGCACCACTGAAGATGTGTTGCAAGAACAGTTGTCAACTTATCGCTCCAGCAGAGAGAATCTAAACCTCACAGCGTGATATAAAGAACAGTTACACAGGTGCAACCAACACCGACTGCAATGGGCATCCAAGGGTAATGTTCATGCGGAGGATTAAATCAGGAGGAAGGCCAGTATGTAGGAGTTGAAGCTTGATTAGGGTAAAACTAACGGGTTTCAATGCCAAAAACTCAGGAATCTTCCTCAGGTATAAAAATATGCTGTGTCCGATTCTAGATATAAACCTGTCCTTATATAAAAAGGATATTGGAAAGTTAAGTTCAGTTCAAAGGCGGTTTTCCCACTTTTTATTATTAGTCCCCTTTGGCATCTTGAACTTGCGATCTTGCTGGGAGACACTAATGCCTTCAGAATGGCCCCAGCCGCCATGTCACCCTAATTATTACATAGCTTGTAAATGAGATCTCACGAGGCTTCTTTTTTTCTCTGCATGAATACATGTGTGGTCAGTACAAAGGTTTGGCACATGATTTATTTCCTCCAAACACCTTACAAAACAGCCGGCGGACATTCATTAGGAGCAGAAGAAAGGCGATTCCAGCAGCTAAACAGGAAAGGATTCTTTAACATTAAAGCAGTAAGACTGAGGCATGCCCGACCTCAGGAGGTAATAATGGAAGTTACTACTTTTCCTTTTAAAGAACTAGACTCGTCACAAGAAATGGCATTTTGGGTTACAAGTAATTTAGCGAGTGAGAATAGGAAAAGCTTGAACTTGGTGGGCTAGAGTCTTTTTCTCAATCTATGTAATATATCCTTTGGAGAGGCCAACAAAATTTGATTAAAGCCCAAACATTTTAGCCCACTAAAGGGAATCTGTCGGTCACCAGCTTTTGCCACCTAATCTGAGAGCAGCATAATAAAGTGGTAGAGACCCGGATTCGAGTGAAATGTCACTTACTGGGCTGCTTGCTGCAGTTATTGATATAATGTTGATTATATTAGCAAGAGATCGTTACTAAAGGACTAGTAACCGTGCTGCCATGGAGTCCTCCACATTCAGGAGCACGGTATAACCCCACCGATTGGCAGCTTTCTGTGCATAGGCAGAAAGCTGCCAATCAGTGGTGTGGGTGGAGTTATGCAGAGCTCAGCATTCATAGAACCATTAGATCTGCAACAGATAAAACGGATTTTTATCAAGTCTGCAGCAAGCAGCCTAGTAAGTGAAACATCACTGTTATCAGCGACGGCTAGCAAAAAATCTGGTGACAGATTCCCTTTAAAAACATGAAAATTCCATAGTATACCGTGGATGTAGCTTCTATTTAAATGGTGGCATGTAATCATTCATGTTTTCTGTAAAGGCAAACCAGAAGATGCCTAGACATGCATCGGTATACATTTATAAAACCACAATAGTGAAGCCGTAATGGAAGTCACACTTGGAATACAATATACACAGAGACTAGAATTATAGTTGAACAACTCTATAAAAAACAACTTTATTGAAAATTAGCAGTGACAAACAGACAGAAGTTGTATTGTCTTGGCCTCCTGACAAGGGGAAGCCGCTATAATTTGCTAGTGGTTTATAATACAGCTGGGTCACCTGGATCTAAACCAAATCAGATTAGTATGGACTCCTCTGACAGAGACAGAACCTCACTGGGTCGGGACACACACAACACAAAGATTTCAGTGATTGAATAAAGAAAGTTACCAACATGCAGCAATTTTGTGGAAAGTCACTGGAAAAAAAATATATATATATGATTTCCTAGTGGTTGTACAGAATACAAGATTCATGGATAAATATACTCACTGCTCCAAGTTACCTGCCTAGAATAATTTATGTATAAACTCTATGCTCAACGATGATATCAACGGTTCCCTTTACTATAAAAGTCCTAGTAAAACATGTCTGTCCTGTTACCACTTTATTTTATTTTTTTTGTTATCTTCTCCACTATAAAACTCTTGATAAAGGGGCAGATCGGTCACTTGGCCGCCAAAGGGAACCTGATTGTATCAGAAATTTGTATCCCCATCTACAGTAGCATGTAATCCAGCCATAATAATAAAACCATCTGTCCATTAACGCCTCTACAATATGAAATACAAGTAGTGACGGGCAGACAAATCGATCTTGCAGGAAGATCTGGCGATTATTGGCCACCATGGTTTCAGCCGCATCGGATGGATTCTCCCTAGGGGCATGTTCGCAAAATGCAATCGTGTTGAATTAATTGCTGAAATTTTCTAAAATCATGATAAAATTGAAGCAAATTTGGGATATAAAGAAATTTACAAACATCATGTAGACATATGCCATCCGTTCACATGTTGCCCAAATATATACCATCCCTCAGGCGCCATTGTAACTAGATCAGGGTATTCATTGTACCTGTAGGGGGTCTTCATGGTGTCTGCATATTATTTTGCATTCCCCGAATTATAGGAATACTACACCTTATCGTCTTATATTACTATGTTATAATGCTCCTATCACTTTATTATAGCACAAAATTCATCGTGTTCTGAAGCCATTAAGAAATCACTACAATCGTGCACGTTCTTAAAGCCACTACTATATGAGAAAAGTGATGAGCCTTGTAGTTCCTCCATAGTGAAGGGCTGCATTCACATGAGTGTACTTGTATAGATAAATAGGGAAATGTTAAGCCCGGCTTCGTCTGTGATTCTCATTCTCTTCTGACATTTACAATGTTGGTACAGACCGGTCAGTCCGGCCGCCGGTCTCCTGACCTGGTCTCGGCAATCTCAGAGGCATATATAAGGCTGCCGAGTTCAGGTCAGGTTACAGGCGGTCGGCCCATACTCAGACTACGAATGTTGGAAGTATGAAACCGCCATTATGTGGCAGATCAACAATAATGATGGAAATGAGGATAAAATAAAAGGAAGCATTTGGGTCTCCCTTGTATGGATTCATCAGATACAGACTGCATTATAAAAGGTGTTAGGATGTGACTACCAGGACTCCGACCAATAAGTATAATCTTTATCCAGGCATTGCATAGCTTTTTATACATACAGCCCTATCCAAAGCCCTACAAATCTCTAAGATGGGCCATTAATGTATATTCCTGGGACTCCTTGGTAAAGTAAAAAAGAAAAGGGCAATGTAAATAGTTGCCGAAACTACCAAATTTGTATTCAATAAACGGCAAAATACAGATAAGGGACATGGCACACTCATGTGAATGAGGCCTATGATTGAAGAATGTGTATACACATATGGTTGGCAGATTTAGACAAGCCCCCCCTACGTGTCCTTTTAGGGTATGCAGGGTGGGGGTCTTTCAATAAGGCTCTGGATTACTAGCTAGTGCTGTAGCTCTGCGCTCGGGGAAGCTGTCTGGGGTAAGTGCACCCACCAGCCCTGGGATGAGTCTGTGCAGGCAGAATGCCCGATCAGACGTGCACGCATTACTGCACGCATTACTGCACTGCTGTCTGGATTCCTACGTGGTTTTCCAGCCAAATGTACAGTGACTATAATGAGAACTCCTCCTTCATGCAGCAGCAATGATTCGCAAAACATTTTATAGACTGATCTATATGGACTTTTTTACATTTCATGATCAAATGACTTCTAGAGATTTACTTTCTAGATTTAGAAAGTAATCTTAACATTTTTTTCTTACAAATATTTAGCCACTGTGATTGTTTTCATTTAGTGAAAAATATTAAAAATATTGCTTTACAATTTTTTAGCTAAAAAAAAAAAATCCTATAAATTACGACCTATATTTTTCTAAGCCATTGTCCCCCATATATTTATGTAAAATACATTTAGATAGGATTTGGGGGGGGGGAAGGTCCTTATTTTACCTTTTTATGGCTTGTTCTCCAAAGCTTAGCAAACAATTTGGCAGACTTTCTGCTCATTATTACAATACAGATTATCCCTGTAACATTAGAGATAATTGGAGCCCCAGTTACAGGGGACACCAGCCATAATCATGTGACAAATAGGACCATTTAGGTCTAGCTGAGCTGGCTTTACACGTCCGATATTCATTGTCTGGGTACGGACTGGGATGTTTAGACTTGCTGGGGGTCCCTATCTACACCTCAACAGCTTCATAGATGTCTGAGGCCGACGAATTTGGCTCAGGAGACTTGTGGCTGGTTTGAACATAGAGATCCACGTTTGGGCCATGAACACTGGACTTGTGAAATTGGTTTTAGGCCCGGAGTACCATCTACACCAAATAATGTAATCGGAGGCTACTGCTGGGTAACAGTCATATAGTTACCACATCACTACAGCGAAGGAAGCCAGTAGTTATAGTCACTGTATACGACTGGAGAACCCTTAATGGTCAATCCCTGGTCCTCAAGTATTAACAAGGTCTAAAGAAAAGAGAAAAAAAACAGATCTATTTTCTAGTTGCAGAATAAAAAATGGTTAATGTGCAAGAGTACTGCTTTTTATTCTGAGACCGGTTTCATACTTGAGGTCCACTTTAACTTTTTTTTTTTTTTTTTAAAGACAGCTACAAGATACACAGAGTAAAGAGAAAACAAATAAAAGCCAAACATAAAAAATAAAAACATAAAATGAGAATAACCAATTAGCAATGGGCATTGAAAAGACCGGGGCTGTACTGAAATAAGTTCTAAAAACACAAAATAAAACTTAAGAATTAGAAAAACTTGCAAGAACAGCAGTAAAAATACCAAGCATGACTCTTCTTGTGTGGTTTCTGTCCAGCACACGGCAACCTTACAATCTGGAGATAAAAGTCAGGGAAATTCAAGGTAAAAACAGTCAAAAGTACAACAGCTTTTTTTTCCAAAAAGGTTCTTGGGGGTTCAGTCCGCTTTCAGTCACAAGACTCGCTCCACGTGTACCTTGTCCTGCAAGTTAATCATCCTCTTCTCCTTCGTCTTCAAGGTCCCGTTTTCTTTTTTGACCTTTTTCTGCTTTGGAGGTGAGAAACGTACATGAGTGGATCACAGACTACTGAGCGGTCAACGCCACTTTACTTACGGTGTAGGAGATCTTGCCATCATCAACTAGACACCATGTACGTACAATGCTAAAGTGAACAGATCTTTGTAAAATTGCACAGAATCTATTAAAACCCGAAGCTCTGCCGCAACTACAGGCATGGCCTTAATCTCGCTAACAAGACCTAAAGAGGCCCTACCATCTGGTCAAAAAAGTGGATGGTTTTTGCTCTTATTTTTTCAAGCTGCTCACCAGAGTATTCAGGTCTTTTCTAATTTATTTTTTTAATCCACCGTACGTTTTAGAAATATGGGTCTAATGATTGTTTTTCTTTACAAGGGGGCATGGCTCACAGGGTAAATACACACCCCCTTGTAAACACCATGAAAATTAGCACTAAATTAAAAAAAAGCCTCATATCTAGAAAAATACAGGGAATAAAGAAAAAAAAAAGCAATAAATCCTCTTAAAGAGGCTGTGTAAGTAAAGAAAAAAAAATCCTAAATTGGCTATGTTCAGTGTTGTAGTTCAGCCCTATTAATCTCAATGTTGTCAGAGAGAAATGTGGTCAGGGTTTGGGGAGGGGGGTGCACCATATATATATTTTTTTTTTTAGAACCAATTAAGGAATCCTCTGGAATTAAAAAAACATGTCTGGAAGTGTGTCCCAGATAAAGATTTATTTTTACAAATAAATTTTAACATTTTCAAGTGAATTTTTACTCTAAATTAATTTAACCCCTTAATGACCACAATACATCTTTTTACTGACCTAAGATATAAGAAAATAGCGTCCCCCGATGGGTGACGATGGAGTAGCTGTTAGCTGTACACAACAGCTGACACCCTGGTGCATCACTCATGATCAGATCAGTGTTGGCACAGACTATGGCCCTTTAACCAATTAGATGCTGCTGTCAATAGGGGGAAAAAATAAGTACTTGATACTCTGCCAATTTTACAAGTTTTCCCACCTACAAAGAATGGAGAGGTCTATACACTTCAACTGAAAGAATCTAAAAATTAAAAAAAAAAAATTGCACTATGATTTTTACATATTTAAATTGCATTTTATTGCATGAAATAAGTATTTGATCATCTACCAACCAGTAAGAATTCTGGCTATCACAGACCTGTTGGTTTTTCTTTAAAGGGAACCTGTCACCTGAATTTGGCGGGACCAGTTTTGGGTCATATGGGCGGAGTTTTCAGGTGTTTGATTCACCCTTTCCTTACCCGCTGGCTGCATGCTGGCCGCAATATTGGATTGAAGTTCATTCTCTGTCCTCCGTAGTACACGCCTGTGCAAGGTAATCTTGCTTTGCGCAGGCGTGTACTACGGAGGACAGAGAATGAACTTCAATCCAATATTCCGGCCAGCATGCAGCCAGCGGGTAAGGAAAGGGTGAATCAAACACCTGAAAACTCCGCCCATATGACCCAAAACTGGTCCCGCCAAATTCAGGTGACAGGTTCCCTTTAAGGAGCCCTCCTACTCTGCACTCATTACCTGTATTAATTGCAATCGTTTGAACTCGTTACCTGTATAAAAGACACCTGTCCACACACTCAATCAATCACACTCCAACCTCTCCACAATGGCCAAGACCAAAGAACTGTTTAAGGACACAGGGACACAATTGGAGACCTGCACAAGGCTGGGATGGGTTACAGGACAATAGGCGAGCAGCTTGTTGAGAAGACAACAACTGCTAGCACAATTATTAGAAAATTGAAGAAATACAAGATGACTGTCAATCCTCCTCGGTCTGGGGCTCCATGCAAGGTCTCAGCTCGTGGAGTATGGAGGATTCTAAGAAAGGTCAGGAATCAGCCCAGAACTATACAGGAGGACCTGGTCAATGACCTGAAGAGAGCTGGGACCAAGGTCTCAAACATTACCATTAGTAACACACTACGCCATCATGGATAAAAATCCTGCATGGCGTACAAGGTCCCTCTGGTCATGCCAGCACATGTCCGGGGCCATTTGAAGCTCGCCAATGACCATCTGGATGATCCAGGGGAGGCATGGGAGAAGGTCATGTGGTCAGATGAGACCAAAATAGAACTTTTTGGTATCAACTCTACTCGCCGTGTTTGAAGGTAGAAGGAGGATGAATGCAACCCCAAGAACACTGTCCCAACTGTGAAGCATGGTGGGGGAAACATCATACTTTGAGGGTGCTTTTCTGCAAATGGAACAGGGCCACTGCACCATACTAAAGGGAGAATGGATAGGGTCATTAATTGCGAGATTTTGGCCAACAACCTCCTTCACTCAGTAAAAGCATTGAAGATGGGTCGTGGCTGGGTCTTCCAGCATGATAATGATCCGAAACAGACAGTCAGGACAACTAAGGAGTGGCTCCATAAGAAGCATTTCAAGGTCCTGGAGTGACCGAGCTAGTCTCCAGACCTGAGCCCAGTAGAAAATCTTTGGAGGGAGCTGAAACTCAATGTTGCCCAGCGACAGCCCCGAATCCTAAAAGATCTGCAGAGGTTCTGTATGGAGGAGTGGGCCACAATCCTGCTGCAGTGTGTGCAAACTTGGTCACGAACTACAGGAAACGTCTGACCTCCGTAATTGCAAACAAAGGTTTCTGTACCAAATATAAAAGTTCTGTTTTTCTATTGTATCAAATACTTATTTCATGCAATTAAATGAAATATATAAAAAAAAAAAAAAAAATCATAGAATGTGATTTTGTGTGTTTTTTTTTTTTAATTTTTACATTCCATGTCTCACAGTTGAAGTGTACCGGCGATAAAAATTACAGACCCCTCCATTTGCATTAATTCCTGAAAAGCACCTGGAGAGTTAATAAACTACCTGACAACAGTTATGAATATAGTGAGGGGTGCGGTTTTTAAAAATAGTATCACTTTTGGGGGTTTACCAATGTATGGCTCCTTTAACCCCTTAGTGACGGAGCCAAATTTTTAAAATCTGATCAGTGTCACTTTATGTGTTAATAACTCTGGAATGCTTTAACAAATCCCAGTGATTTTGAGATTATTTTTTGTGACACATTATACTTTATGATAATGGTTAATTTAGGTCGATATGTTTTGTGTTTATTTATAAAAAATATCAGAAATTTGAGAAAATTTTTAAAAAATTTGCAATTTTCAAACTTTGAATGATTATCCCTTTAATCCATATAGTCATACCGCAACAAAACATTAATGACTAACATTTCCCACATGTTGGCTTTATGTCAGCACCATTTATAAAATGTTCTTTTATTTTGTTTGTATTTTATGAGGTTTAAAAATGTAACAGTCATTTTTCATTTTTTCAAGGAAATTTACAAAATGCAATTTTTAAGGGACCTACCCATGTTCGAAGTGCCTTTAGGGGTCCCATAAATTGGGAAACCCCCCAAAAGTTATACCATTTTAAGAACAGCACCCCATGACATATTGAAAACTGCAGTTAGGTAGTTTATTAACCCTTCAGGTGATTTTCAGGAATTAATGCAAAGTGGTATGACAGAAATAAAAATGTGCATTTTTACCACCTAAATGCCTCTAACTTCTGAACAGGTTACAACAGCCGTCAGACTCTAAGGCCGCTATTTGGTCATGAATTGCCATAGCAAATACCAGGACCACAAAATCATGATCTGAGGGCACCAATTGGGATAAGGAGGAAGCCCCCACACTCTGTTAACCATTTATATGATGTAGTCACTATTGATTGCAGCAGCTAAGAGGTTAAACAGATTTGGATGGGGCAAACAGTGATTGTGGCTGATACAGCAAGTTGTCAGCTATAGTGAAGAGCTGACAGCTGCTGGATTGTCACCTGTATAGGGAGGCTATTCTCTTATATCTCAGGTCAGTTAAAAGAAGTATTGGCTGTCATTAAGGGGTTAAAGTCACTTCAAAACAATATGTCACTAAAAAAAATAAGTTTTCGTTTTTCCTCAAGAAAATGTACAGAAGAGAAAAATTGCTGCAATTCTCTCTCTTTTTTAAAAAAATTTTCTAACATCCTAACAAAATAAAAGGACATTTTACAGATGGTGCTGATGTCAGGGAGACAGAAGGTAAATGTCATTTAATAACCGTTTTTTGTGACTATCTGATATAAAGATATAATCATTCAAGTTTGAAAATTGCTTTTTTTGTCAAATATCTGTTTGTTTGTTTTTATAAATAAACAAACATATTTACCCAAATTTACCACTAACAAAGTACAAAACAAAAATTAAAAATAAATTAAAAAAAATAAAATATCTCTGAGATATGTTGAAACATTCTAGTGTAATAGCCACATAAAGTAACAGGTTAGATTTGAAAAATTTGTCTTGGTCACTAAGGAGTTCTAAAAAAAAAAAAGCCCCTCGTAGCTACAATTAGGTCAATGAATTGCAAATACTACGGAACAAAATGCTGCCTATACCATCTGTATCTGAGGGATTAGCCACATACCGTCCTGGTCGGCCTCGTCCTCTTCTTCTTTAGAAGCGTCCTCATCCTCCTTTAGGAGAAAAATAAAACAAAAAACCAAAATGCAGATTAATGCTGGATTACCGAGATTCCCTAATACTGATTAACCCTTAGAGTGTCTAGAGGGGGGTGGGGGGAGAGAAAAAAAATAAACAAAAAATAATAAAATCGCCGGCTGAGTGGTCCTGTGAGTTTGTTGAACCAGATAGTTCCTGATAGGGGGGGACGTAGACTTAAATGTGAACTGATAGCGTGCCACACAAAATTTATTTATTTATATATATATATATATATATATATATATATATATATATATATATATATATATATATATATATATATATATATATATATATATATATATATATATATATACATACATACATACATACACACATAAAATCGCGTTTCTTATTTTTAGACGGGGATATTGATAATTTTTGGGCAAACACAAAACACTGGTAATAAATAAAATATAAAAGTAGGTGCCATCTGCTGTAGAATCCTAGTAATGTAAAGTAGTAATACCACAGTAAGCAAGGATATAAAAAGTAGAGTCGCACCTCCTCTTCGCCGCTAACGTCCTCCTCTTCTACCTCATCTTCATCGTCCTCTTCCTCGCCCTCTTCACCCGGGGGAGCGTCCTCATCATAGTCTTCCTCTGTGTGGGGGGGGGGCAGCCTCAGTCACCAACAGACTGGAGAGGTGTGTAATATAGTCTCCAGTCTGTGAGCCACAGACAGAGGGAGTAACAAAGCATCAGCCAATACAGGGCATGTGATGGGTGTCTACGATGTGACCACACCGTGTACATTACAGAGGGAAAGCCCACAGCTAAGCGATAAGTAGCGAGTGCAGTAATGGCACTGGTCATGTGTAGCAATCTGTATTCTGAGAACGCAGTGAGAAGAGAGGTCGTCACAAAGTAACTGGCTCCGTTCTGAGAATACGATCTATTGTAATTGGCTCCGGGCCTGTAGAGATCTAATTCCCGGCTTCGCTCTGTATTTCCAGGGTGTAAATTCTGTCCTGGTCATGTCATGGTCACACAGGTACATGGCTCGTGACAGTTATCACCTGTGTCCATCACATCATCAGAACTTTATACCCAGCAAATAAATAACAATTCTGTCTAATTCGTGAGATCTTGAAACTGAAGAATGGATACAGAAAAATATTACAACGTTTTCCAATAATAATAAAAAAAAAAAAATTTATTTTCTAAAACCAGACTCCGGCTCATAATGACCTTCCTATACATTGGCTGCGGCTGGATTTTTATTCCACGTTTCTTTTCATTGCCAATTTTTTATTTATTTATTTTTTTACATCTACAGTACCTAAAGATTGGCAAAGAGAGGCACACCCTACGAAACGCGCGTCGCAGGAGCAGGACAGAAGTCTTTTTACAGGTTCCTTGTTCTAAACGGACGGCTTTTTGTTACAAGGATTTACCAATTTTGCAGGGGTGACACCCACACTGTATGATACACGTCGAGTACAAAATCATTTTAATACCTTCTGTATAATTTGTGCTAATCTAGTAGGAGAAACCCCCAAAATTGCAAAGAGACATGTAACATAAGGAAACAACGTGTTACACAAGAAGACGAACAGAGCAATGGTTTCCAAGGGAACTAGTAAAAATTGAGAATATTTTTATACCAACACTATAGGGGCTGTCGAGATACAGTTAGATTGGCTTTGTGCCTCCCCCACAGACTATTATCTGCATCTTCTTTAATAATGCATCTTCCTCTGCCATCATGTGCACTCCCGTGTCATACGCGCTCAGTCAATTACTCCCTCCGTACTCGCTAACTAGTCACTTCCGCCATCACTAAATACACCTCCGAGTATAACTAATGGCTATGTCTCTCTGCAATGGGGTTTTTGGTTTTGCTGCTAGGATTAACCTCAAAGATGAGAGATCTAATGTCAGCAGATCTCGCTCTACTCTAATATTCAGAGGTGAGTGCAATTACTCTCCCCGTCACACCGACAGGGGCCCAAAACCTAAAAATGTCAATGGTTAGGGGGACCTCACAAAAGGGTTGAAATCTTATCTCCCGAGATCTTGGTGCCGAGATCTCCATCTGCGCATGCGCGGCCATTTTCCCGGCATCCACCGCACAGGAAACCATGGAACTGCGGGGGGGCTCTGGCCTTTCACAAAATGTCAGCAGAGCCCCCCCGCAGCAGCGCCAGACATCATCCCAGCCTGCAGCAACGGTACCGGTAAGGTATATCCGCATTATATGACAACCGGTAAGGTATATCCGCACTATAAGACACACTCCCATTTTGCCCCCCAAATTTTTTTTTTTTTTCGGGGGGGGGGGGGGGAAGTGCGTCTTATAATCTGAAAAATATGGTAAATACATTTAACATAAAACTGTGATTAAAGCAGTAGGCCATTTTCTGATGACATTCCCTTTAATGGCTCAACTATCCAGATTCATACACGATACGTGCAGGTTGGGGAATAATAAGCGAGCGATCCAGCATTTCTCACTGCTGCATTGTGAGATCAGAGGCGCTGCTGTCATGGTGTTGATGGCCACCTGACAGATATTGGCAGGTCTCATGTATGGCTAGAAGGTAACAAGCCCCTTTCCTATTAATTAACATAGGACTCGTACACGATACCTGCTGATTACTAGTAATCCGCAGTTAATGCCATGTCAGTCACATCTCATCTCCCGAGGCTAAACAGCGAGGCATTGGATAAAAGCAGTCCTAATAATGGGTCTTACGTGACAAGTGGAGAGCCCAAAAAAATAAAATACTTTTATATCAAGACGAGTTCTCCACTACTCACCATCCTCGTCATCATCATCTTCATCATCTAAATCCTCCACATAGGCTTCTGCATCAGAGTCAGGCGCTTCTTTCTCATCGCGGTCGTACCCATCTAAATATGTGAGCTGGGGAAGGAGCTTGAAGACGTTGTCTCGGTAGTCACCTAGGTTGGTGACTTCGCAGTTGAACAGGTCTAAGCTCTTTAGGGTCTCTAATTTTTTCTGAAAAGAGGAGAGTTTGTTAGTGAGAGTGTCTGGCTCCGAGAGGAAATCCGACCCGACAACCTGAGCGGGCAAAGTGGTTCTGGATCCTCGACTCACCAGCGGCTCTATTGTGCTCAGGTCCTTTATTCGGTTTCCACTTAGGTTAAGGTGTGTGAGGTTTGGACACTTTTCTGACAGCACTTCCAGTCCACCAGAGATGTTGTTATCACTCAATTCCAACTACAGATAGAAAAACAGGAATAAAAAAAATATCGATGTTCGATCAGTTTTACAGAAGAATGTTATAAAGACCATGCCATCAACTCAGCTATAGTGAAACTAAAGAAATCAGCCGGGATATAAGTTGGTAGAAGTGTAATGTGTAGGTGCGCATTCACACTGTGGCCATTTACAGAATTATAGAATCTACTATATAATTGTCTAAGGGTCACTTCCGTCTGTCTGTCTTTCTGTCACGGCTATTCATTGGTCGCGGCCTCTGTCTGTCATGGAATCCAAGTCGCTGATTGGTCATGGCAAAACAGCCACGACCACAATCAGCGACTGGCACAGTCCGGCGGAAAAATGGCCGCTCCTTCCTCCCCGCAGTCAGTGCCCGCTCCATAATCCCCTCCAGTCAGCACTCACACAGGGTTAATGGCAGCGTTGACCGCGGTGTAACGCACTCGGTTAACGCTGCTATTAACCCTGTGTGACCAACTTTTTACTATTGATGCTGCCTATGCAGCATTAATAGTAAAAAGATCTAATGTTAAAAATAAAAAAAAAATTGTTATATACTCACCGTCCGTCGGCCCCCCGGATCAGGAACAGGCCTTTGCCGCTCCTCGTGACGCCCCGGTGACCGCTCCATGCATTGCGGTCTCGCGAGATGACGACGTAGCGGTATCGCAAGACCGCTACATCATCATCTCACGAGACCGCAATGCACTCTTGAGACCGGAGCGCGCAAGGAGCATCGGAAAACGCTTCGCTTGGATCCGGGGGCCAATGGAGGGTGAGTATATAACTATTTTTTACTTTAATTCTTTTTTTTTTTTTTTTTTTTAACAGGGATATGGTGCCCACATTGCTATAGACTGCGTGGGCTGTGCTATACTCTGTGTGGCCTGTGTTATGTACTGCGTGCGTGGTAGTGCGCGGGCTGTGCTATATACTCCGTGGGCTGTGCAATATACTACGTGGCTGTGCAATATACTACGTGGCCGGCTGCGAACAATCAGCGACAGGCGCAGTCCGGCCGCGAATTGGCGCGAGATTTGAACCACGCTTTGCTAATTGGTCGTGGCCGGCCGAATCCTGTGTATTCAATGTATTATTCTAAAATCTTCATAAATAAACTACATACATGTTCTAGAATACCCGATGCGTTAGAATCGGGCTACCATCTAGTGTTATACATCAGCCCTAAAAGGTGACGGCCTTACTTCACATTGGCCAAAACTGCTGACACGTCCACTTTAAGTACCCCATGCTCTGTTACGATTTATTCATTTTCTTACTAAAGGGCATTTGCTCATTTTGTTTTTACCTTTTTTTTTTTTATATCTTTCATCTATTACCAGTATCATTTCTCTGTACAAAAAAAAAGAAAAGAAAAAAAAAATAGAATTATTCTTACCGTTAATTCGGTTTCTAGGAACCTTCCACGACGGCATACGGAGGTTGCCTCTTTGCCCTAATGGGGAACAGGAAATGGAGAGGTTAAAAGGCCCTCCCACCTCCCTCTCACCAGTGACTTATAACTGAAAACCATAGCACCGGTTTACCTTAAATCCCAGATTTTAATCCAGGAGTATATAGGGAGGGAACTAGCGCCGTCGTGGAAGGTTCCTAGAAACCGAATTAACGGTAAGAATAATTCTATTTTCTCTAGTAACCTTCCACGACGGCATACGGAGGAATACCAACTAATATTGGCGCTAGGGAGGGACAACAGCCTGGAGAACTTTCCGGCCGAAGACTAAATCCTTGTTGGACATTACGTCTAGTCTGTAATGTCTGGTGAAAGTATGCAACGAAGACCACGTGGCTGCCCTGCAGATTTGCTCTGTTGATGCACCTGCTCTTTCTGCCCAAGAGACTGAGGTTGATCTAGTCGAATGAGCCTTGATTCCTACTGGAGGAGTTTTATCTTGAGCGAGATATGCTTCTGCTATTGCTTTCTTTATCCAGTTGGCAATAGTGCTTTTTGCTACTTTCTTTCCTTTATTTTGTCCTGATGGATGGACAAACAGATTCTGATCAATTCTGTACGAGCTGGTCTGCTCTAGGTAAAATAATACAATGCGTCTGACATCCAGAGTATGAAATTTCTCTTCTTTTGGATTTGTTGGATTCTGGCAAAAAGAAGGTAAAATGATTTCCTGAGAGCGGTGGAAATCTGATACGACCTTTGGAAGAAAAGAGGGGTCAAGGCGCAGTATTATAGAGTCATCACGGATAGACAAATATGGTTCTCTCATTGAGAGAGCCTGTAATTCTCCTACCCTCCTTGCTGAGGTAATGGCCACTAGAAAAATTGTTTTATAAATCAGATTTTTCTGCGAGCAGGAGGATAATGGTTCAAAGGGTGCACCTGTAAGTCCTTGTAATACCAGGTTCAGGTCCCATAAAGGTACTGTTATTTGTTTTTTAGGATTCATCCTAGAGGCTGATGTCATGAACCTCTTAATCCAGCGATGATTTGCCAGATCCTGGTCAAATATTGAACTGAGTGCGGAAACTTGTACTTTTAAGGTACTCGGCCTGAGGCCTATTTCTAGGCCTTTTTGTAAAAAATCTAGAATTTGCGACAGATTTGGATTAAGAGGATCTGGTACTTCGGGAAGACAAAAGGATGAAAATTTCTTCCAGATTTTATTATATATAGCAATGGTCACCGGTTTCCTTGATTTTTGAAGTGTGGAAACCACTGCTTCTGATAGTCCTTTGGCTCTCAACACCTGGGCTTCAGTAGCCATGCCGCCAGATTCCATTTGTGGACGTCTAGGAGATGTATTGGTCCTTGAGAGAGAAGATTTTCTTCCATCGGAAACTGGAATGGCCCATCCACTTGTAATTCCACAATCAGGTTGTACCAACTCCTCTTTGGCCACAAAGGAGCTACCAATATAGTTGGTGTACGTTCTTCCCGAATCTTCTGCAAGACCTTTGCCAATAACGGAATTGGTGGAAACGCATATGCCAGTCGAAAATTCCATTCCTGGGCCAATGCATCCACTCCTCTGGAGCCGTCTCTGGGGTTTAGGGAGAAGAATGCTTCGACTTTCGCATTTTGCCGAGATGCAAAAAGGTCGATTTCTGGAAGACCCCATTTGTCCACCAGCATTTCGAAACTTTGGTTGCTCAAACCCCATTCCCCAGGGTGAATGTCCTGACGGCTTAGATAATCCGCCTGAGTGTTGGATGAGCCTTTCAGGTGAACTGCTGTCAGGGATAACAGATGTCTTTCTGCCCAGGAACATATTCTGGCAGATAGTTTCTTCAGGTTGTTGTTTTTTGAACTGCCCTGATGTCTGATGTGAGCCACCGTGGTCACATTGTCTGAATATATTCGGACATGATGTCCCTTGATAAGATGACCCCCCATCAGGAGGGCTTCCTCTACAGCTTTTAGCTCTCTGTAGTTGGATGATTTTCTGCTCGTCGATTGATCCCAGAGCCCTTGGAGAGGTGTGTGATTTATCATGGCCCCCCAGCCTCTTTTGCTGGCATCTGTTGTGACCGTAGTCAGAGGAATCTGAGACCAACTGACTCCTTTTTGTAAATTTTTCGGAGTCATCCACCATGCCAGAGAGGCCTTGACACAGCCCGGTGTGTATAGTCTCCTGTTCAAAGAACTGGGCTGACCATTCCAATTCTGTAGGATATGTGCCTGAAGAATCCTGGAATGGGCTTGGGCCCAGGGTACCGATTGGATGCAAGCTGTCATCGATCCTAGTAGAGACATGCCTTCTCTGATTGTAGGAGATCTGGTGTCTCTGAACATCTTGACTTTTGATAGTAGAGTTAGACGATGTTCCAAAGGGAGGAAGGACATTTGTCTTGCAGAGTCCAGAACTCCCAGGAATTTTCTGCATTTGGAGGGTCGTAGGTGAGATTTCTCTACATTCGGCACCCATCCCAGAGATGTCAGAATATCGAGGGTCTTTGATACATGAGACTCCAGAGATTGTTTGGTGGGAGCCACTAATAAAAGGTCGTCTAGGTATGGCACTATACAGACGCCTTGCCTCCGGATGAAGGAGACTACTTCCCCCATTACTTTGGAAAAAACTCTTGGAGCAGAGGAGATCCCAAATGGAAGGACGTTGAACTGATAGTGTTCTATCATATGTCCCTTCTGCACTGCAAACTTGAGATATTGGCGATGCCTCTGATGAATGGGGATGTGAAAGTAAGCATCTTTCAAATCGATAGTGGCCATGTAGGAGTGCGGGCTTATCAAGGGAATCGCATTTTTCACTGATTCCATCTTGAATTTCCGGTATTTGACATGCCGGTTGAGGCCCTTCAGATTTATAATAATACGGGACTCGCCCGATGGTTTGGGAACCAGAAATAGACGAGAGTAGTGTCCCCGATCCTTCTCTGATTCCGGAACCTGTGATATCACATTTGACATCTTCAGGGTCCTGAGACCCGACTCTAGAGTGGACTGGTCTTTCATGGAGGGAAGGGAGGTGATTTTTAGACCCCGTGGGGGAGAGGAGATGAGTTCTATTAGAAGACCCTCTTCGATGACCTTGAGGACCCAGGAGCAATTGGTAATTTTTTGCCACTGGGAAATAAAAACTGAGAGTCTCCCCCCCACCGGGTCGAAGTCACCGCTTCTCTTGTTGAGACTGCTGCTGCTGTTGCTGAGGGATAAGGATGTTTCTCCCGCCTCCCTTCGGGTAACTCCATCTCCCAGACTTGCCTTTCCCTCTCTGAGAGGTTTGGCCCTGAAAGGGACGAAAAAACTTCTTTTTGGGAGTTTTTTGCTCTGGGAGGGCTTTCTTTTTATCGGTTGCCTTCTCCAAGATGTCATCCAGGGAAGGTCCGAAGACATAATTACCTTTAAATGGTATGGCGCATAATTTAGCCTTGGAGGTGATGTCACCAGACCACATTTTTAACCAAAGCGCCCTTCTAGCCGAATTGGTCTGTACTAATGACCTGGCAGCAACTCTGATGGTTTCCATAGAAGAGTCTGCTAGGAAACCCGTGGCTCTAAGGAGACTGGGTAGTGATTCCAATAATTCAGCCCTAGATGTACCTTGGGATATATGAGATTCTAGTTCACCTAACCAACGAAAAAGTGCTCTAGCCACGCAGGTTGAAGCAATGTTGGCTTTGAGGGCTACCGAGGAGGTTTCCCACGATTTTTTTAACAGACTTTCAATTTTTTCTGTCCATCGGGTCTTTCAATTGAGACGAGTCTTCGAATGGAAGAGCCGTTCTTTTAGCCACTCTTGCCACCTGTGAATCAACTTTCGGAACATCCCATTTAGTCAGATCTCCTTCTAAGGGGAATCTATGCTTCATCTCAGATGGAGTACTGAGACGTTTTTCAGGAAGTTCCCACTCCTGATCGATCATATCAGATATATTTGAGTGGATCGGGAACCCCACCCGTTTACCCTTGGATATACCGCCAAACATCTGGTCCTGTATGGACTGTGGTTCTGGCTCTTCCTCCAGCCCCATAGTACTGCGTACAGCAGCTACTAAATCCTCAACCCATTCTGAAGAGAAAAGGTATTTCCGAACTTCAGAGGTTATAGGGGACGTAGGTTCCTCCCGTCTACCCGAGGATGAGGCATAGGAGAGGTCTGATTCGGATTCAGAATCCTCCTCCTGGATTTTCCTTTTTTTAGCTGGGGAGGGTGGCTGTGGGGGTGGGGGGGTAAAGGCCGCTAGGGAGGATTGCACCTCTTGTTTGACCAAGGAGCGTATTTCTTCTAATAAAGAAGGTTGCTCTGCCCTGACAATCTTGTCAGTACAGGTCTTGCAGAGTTTTTTCTCCCAAGTTGGTGGCAGCTTAACGTTACAGATGGCACACTTCTTTTTTGTAGTAGTTTTGGGGGTAGACTTTTCTCCCTGCAATGAGAGGGGAGAGGGAGTCATGCTAATAGTAATATCCCAAAAATACCATCTAAGGACCCCTTGTCCCTGCAACACTTACTGTGGCAGGGGCAGCGCTGGGCTCTGCAAGTGCAGGGCAGGTACTGCTCTCCATGATAGGATAGTCTTACCTGCGACGTCTTCTGGCAGGTTTTATGCTCTAAGGCATGTCCCAGCCCCCAGCGATTGGAATTCCTCCTCCCCTCCATGGCCCAGGGTGGAGGACGCCGTCCTGCACGAGATGCCGCCGGCGGAATTGTCTCTAGGCGCCCAGAGAAGACCGGAAGTGACGCGCGCGCTCACTTCCGGGTTGCCAGCGGCATGTGGAGGAGAGGACACCGGAGAGCTCCAGGAGGACTCCGGATAGGAACACTAGCCTGCTTTGCCCTCACGGGGGCGCGGGAAGGCTAGGACCAGGTCCCGAGGACACCGCAGCGCGGCGCGACGGGAGCAGCATAAGCGGGAAGGGGAGGTAAGAAACGACCCCATGCTGCCCGGTTATAATTTTTAGGCAGAGCCTGCATAGCAGTAGTTACCGGCCACCACTGCATACGAAGTAAACCTCTCCTGTCCCATGGGGAACAGGAAAGACACTGGTGAGAGGGAGGTGGGAGGGCCTTTTAACCTCTCCATTTCCTGTTCCCCATTAGGGCAAAGAGGCAACCTCCGTATGCCGTCGTGGAAGGTTACTAGAGAAAAATAGATTTCTTTTTTTTCTGCTATCATAATATGTATCCAGAGAAGCTACAGGGGGTTCTGCAATGTGCTGAAAAATGTAAATGGAGACAAATTTTGCTGGTGGCCTCCAGAGGGCAGCAGAGAGGAGAATGTTAGTCCAGCCAGTGCGAGTTGTCGCACTTGATGAAATGCCAGTGCGTGGTTTCAGGCTTCCTGGTGGGGAGAATGTTCCCACAGCACCGCTCTGCTGAGGAATGTCACTGCTGATGTGGACTCGCAAACAGCAAAATCCGTAGTGACATCCACAGCACAAAAGGAATTGCTGCAGATTTCAGAGGCAGAAATCTCATGCTCTACACTTCCTGTAGCACAGTGGATATTCCACAAGCAAGTCCACAGGGGTAAAGTCACCGCATACTCGCACTGTAGGAATGTACCCAAGGGCACGCATCTACTGTGGAGCATATGCTGGGAATAATTGTTCAGAATTGTGGAAATGATTCAACGACCCCAAATATTTCACCTTTGACAGGAGGCGGAAGAAGTATTTACACATTACTGGACAATAAATCCATTATACACACACATTATAATATATAGCTCTGGCAAAAATTAAGAGACCACTGCAAAATGTTCAGTTTGTCTGATTTTTCCCTTTATAGGTATATTTTGGAGTAAAATGTAAATTGTTCTTTTAGTCTATAAACTTCAGACAACATGACTCTGAATTTCCAAGCAATACATTTTGTATTTTTTTTTTCTGAAAAGGAGAAATGGTCAAAATTAAAACAAACAACAACAATGCTTTCACGCCTCAAATAATGCAAAGAAAACATTTCATAATCATTTAGAAACAACAATACTAATGTTTTAACTCGGGAAGAGTTCAGAAATCAATATTTTGTGGAATAACCATGAATTTTAATCACAGCTTTGATGTGTCTTGGCGTGCTTTCCACCAGTCTTTCACACGGCTCCTGGCACAAACATTTATGCAGTTCTTCTTTGTTTGATGGCTTGTGACTATCCATCATCCTCCTGTTTGATGGCTTGTGACCATCCATCATCCTCTTCATTACATTCCAGAGGTTTTCAGTGGGGTTCAGGCTGGAGATTGGGCTGCCCATGACAGGGTTTTGATGTGGTGGTCTCTTAATTTTTGCCAGAGCTGTATATAGGGAGGGTTATCAGTAAAAAAATTTAATATTGGGAGAACAGTGTGCAATTCTCCTTTTGAGAGGTAGACATAAATCAGGTGTTTATCACATACATTGATAGCGTCATGGTTTATCCACTCTATATGCACAAGTGTCCATGGTGGGACAACCACTCCGAGGTGGATGTCACCTAACGTTGGGTTTCTGAGTAGTGGGAGAGCGGCTGTAGCAAGCCCTTGGTTTATCACACTTTGCCAAGGTGAATCTTCAGAGTGGACGTCAGCCATACCATCATCTACCATGTGAAAACCCTGCCTTCCCCAACGCATCTACTATACAATTGTCTAAGGGTCACTTCCGTCTGTCACGGATATTCATTGGTCGCAGCCTCTGTCTGTCAAGGAAATCCAGGTTGCTGATTGGTCGTGGCTGTTTTGCCGCGACCAATCAGCGACGGGCACAGTCCGGCGGCAACATGGCCGCTCCTTCCTCCCCGCAGTCAGTGCCCGCTCCATACTCCCCTCCACTCAGCGCTTACACAGGGTTAATGGCAGCGTTAACCAACCGCGCTATGCCGCGGTGTAACGCACTCGGTTAACGCTGCTATTAACCCTGTGTGACCAACGTTTTACTATTGATGCTGCCTATGCGGCATCAATAGTAAAAAGATCTAATTTAAAAAATAATTAAAAAAAAAAATAAAAAAATCGTTATTTACTCACCGTCCGTCGGCCCCTCGGATCCACAACAGGCCTTTCCCGCTCACAATGCTCCGGTAACCGGTCCATGCTGCGATCTCACGAGACCACAATGCACTTGAGACCGGAGTGCGCGAGGAGCGTCGGTAACCGCTTCGCTTGGATCCGGGGCTCCGGAAGGTGAGTATAACTATTTTTTATTTTAATTCTTTTTTTTTAACAGGGATATGATGCCCACATTGCTATATACTACGTGGGCTGGGCAATATACTACGTGGGCTGTGCAACGTGGCTGGGCAATATACTTTGTACGGTAACTGGGCAATATGCTTTGTGGGCTGTGCTATATACTACGTGGACATGCATATTCTAAAATACCCGATGCATTAGAATCGGGCCACCATCTATCTAGTCAGTATATAAATGAAAAACATTTTTAAAAAAACAAAGCACAATCTACTTTTACCTTTTTCAATTTGATTAACTTTGGTAAATTTGCCACAGAGCTGAGGCAGACATTGATTGTGCTCAGAAATTCCAGTTCTTCAAATTCGTCAGTCAAGCCCTCTATTTTTCCATCTTTTGACCGGCAATTATCCAGAACGAGCTCTTTTACCTGCAGAAAAAGGAAGCGCTGTCAGTGTTACACAACCGTGCGTGTCAAACTCCTGCACCGATAGGGTGGATGCTAAATGCCAATTCAACAGACACCCAGCATGGCAGGACAAGTAATGCCCCATGGGGTGGGGAGGAAGTGAAGGACGCTGGCTCCCAGGTACCACTTATTGGAGATAGATGGTCTATAAGTCAATGTCAGAATTTAAAAAGATTCTCCAGGCTTACAATATTGATGAAGAGGTCTCCAATATCATATTGGTGTGGTCTGACACTCAGCTTCCCCATCAATCAGCTGTTAACACTGCTGGCAGTCGCCAGTGTATGGTGCTGGAACAGCACAGCTCCGTACACTGTGTGGTGGCCATTCTCTGAGCTGCGATACATTAGTAAGGTCATAAGTTACAGAAAGAACCAGTCCTAGGCTTGTCACAATGGCACACCCTGCTAGACATGTTAGGCCACTTTTCTCCTTATTTTGCCTCCAGGCCTCCTCCAGTGATAATTAATCTGGCACATTTCATTACTCTTGTACAAATTTTTTTTTTTTTTTACACCGTTTACTAAAGGTGGAAAAAAGAAAATGATTAAAAACACATAATAGAGAGGACGCACACTGGTGCATGCTCCTTAGTAAATGTCCCCCACCGTGTTGTGCCCCGCAGGGCGCTTGAGGGACAATGTTTGACCAAGAGATTCTCCCTGTCGAGTGGAACCAGTGTGTCAGGACCCAATGCACTCGGTAGAAGTATCAGTACTGCCTAGACTCCTATCAGATTCTGGTCATATGTGCAAAGAATAACCAGAAACCGCGATGTCGTGTCCATCTGTCACACACAGAGCAATTATCCTATCAAAAACCATGAAATCTGCACCAGACGCAGATGTGAACGCAGCCCAACACATTACACATTCCCATATCCGCACAGGTTATATAGTCAGCACTGCGCCGCCATGCACGCTGCCATTATCCGGACTGTGGCGTCAGAACAACAAGCACATGTCACGGCGGCACGCTGCGCTCCTCCAATTAGACGGAAAGTGCGTCCTAAAATATTAACCAGCCTCATCTGTACACAGAGTGCCCCGCAGGTAAACCCTCCCGAGCCTCTCAATGTGGAGGCAGTGCAGGAGGGTTCCAGAAAACTGCTCAAAGGACAGTTCCCTAGTATGGTGCGATTACCAAATATGTCCATAGAGTAGGGGTGGGACCCTCGATGACCTTTTCTCCGGCCCCCAGGCAGATTCCCAGGGACTACAGATGGCCGCTGTGTTTGGCAGCCGCCAGTCCTTTAATGTCATCTTTGCTCTGTCAGCACACGCACGTAGCGTTCACTACTGAATGTTGAGGCACCCGCAGTGAAAGATTATGTCCTGACACCAGTGCCAGCGTCAGGACGTACCTTGTGGGAGGGGTTAGCACAATTCGTACAGCCCCCGAAGAATGCCAGACATATCCAAAAGGCGTTCCCCACCCGTGCCATAGAGCATGAGGGGTGAACCAGAAACACGTGGCAATCACGAAGAAATAAATGTGAGGATTCCATATACCATTCCTATAAACCATTAAGAAAATAACGCGTCCTCTGTCATTTGTTGGGCGACACTACGCCCAAATGCCAACCACCGCAATGGGTTGTTTTTTCTTCCGACAATTGTGCGCCCATTGGGCCACTTTGGGTAGGCTGAGAATTAGCCACGTGGTCCAACGCCGCGATTGTCCTCACACCAATGACGTGGTGAAATAAGTAATAAAAACCTTTACAGACTCCGATCAGACTGGGCAGAAAGTGACACCAAATAAAGTTCCTTCAATCCGCCATCCAATAGTCCAGAAAGACTTTACTCATCATACTTGTGGTTGCCGAATTGTTTTAGGTAGCGAGATGCCAGCAACGTGGGAGTTGCTACATTAATAGTCGCACTTGACTTACCTATGGCCAAAGTTTTGGGTCATCTAACCGTCCCATCATGGTGGCATCACGTCACCTGTAGTAACATCCACATACGTCTCCTGGCATGAAGGTATCGCCAGGCAGCCCCCGCCTAATCCATCAAGTATTCCAACCCTTAAAATGTTTATAAAATGATCTACAATAATCCAATTATTTGGCAGCGGTCATCAGCATTTATTGTACAGCGTAAGAGGATTTATAAGACCCAGGGGAGTGGCGGCGCCTCGTACTGACACACAGAAGCCACCATTCAGTGCCCCATCAGACTGATCGATACCACGAGTGCCCGACGGACCCATCCTGCCACCCTGGCGCCCATCACTATGGTGGGAAGATTAGAGATACGTGCAGCATTAATGTTCAACTCTGATGGAATCTGGAAAGAAGGCTCCAAACAGGGCCCCTAGCGGGAATGTGAGTAGAGCCTGGCATGTCACAGGCACTGGCAACACCCTGACGGGCACTACATCTGCAGGGGACATGCATGTTATAGTCAGCAGACCAACAATCCATTACCAAAACGTCTAGCAGGGAGACACAGGCATGGTTACCAGGGCACTTAAAACAACAACATCTAGGTTGGGCGCCCCTCCCCCAACACTGACCAAGATCAGTTTCACACTTTATACTGATGGGGATTTCAGACTGAGCCCCAATGGGGACAGTGATGATGGTGTCTGGAGGTAATGGCGCTATATAAGCAACGCATAATAAGGTCTGATCTCCCATCAGAAGACCCGGCCCATCCCCCCAGTTACCCGCCTAGAGCTAAAGGCTTCATGGGCATATATGGGGTAGCCGCATGGAGACATACAAGTGGTAACTGCATGAGGCCAGAAGACCAAGTGATCAAGACACTGGTTCCAAGAAAAAAGGGTCCCAATTGTACAATTATGAGGGATACAAGTATTAACTAATACAGGCGTGTCTGGAGAGACGGCCAATCATCTTTAAGGGATGGGTTATACTGGCAACCTGTCCTTAGATTAGCTCATCAATAATAGATGGGGGTCCAGCCCCCGACAATGTGCAAAGCCGTGTTATTCTGATCCATTCTCTGCTTACATCCCGTCGCCATCAGGGCTTATAACAGCTGAAGGTGGGGGGCTGCCGGACCCCACTCGTCTGATGATGGTCATCCATATGAGAGATCAATATAAAAGTGATGGACAGCCCCTTTAAATAAGCCAGACGCTGCCCATATTACTGTGGCCAATGATGATGATAAGTACGTACAATGCTGGAGGCACAACAACATGAGAGCACACCGCCACATAGATGATCTCCTACAACTCCGCACCGTGACCCACCACAGTCACACACGTCCCACCTAAGACCTCAATATCAGAGGCATGTACGGCTCACACCGGACGCAGTTGTGATTTGGCTTTTTTTTTTGGAGGGGGCAAAATTACAACTTTAAAATAGACGTGTAACAGCGAGAACCACAAGTCCGATGATGAACTGATGTTCTTGGTCGCACGACTTGTCTGAGAATCACAATCGCTCGTAGCCCGAGGACGGATTCACATGACTGGGTTACGCCGAGTCCAGACCACGATGTACGGAGCGGCCGCAGGTCTGTGGCCCGGGGTCCTCGTCACCACGGCCCTCCCAATGCAAGCAGCGATCATCCTGTGTGTCTGACAACTCGTGGCTTACACAGCAGCTCCTCAGTGGCCACACGTGCCAGATATTTGGGGAACTGTGCCAGTGTAGTGACACCCAGAGACCACCGCCCTGGAGGCATTATTAGGGGGAGACCAACAGGTAGTACACAGGGGCACCATGAGCCCTGATCACACCCACTGCCGACACAGTGTACACACAGTATGGCTGGTCACACATACAGGGCACAGAGTAAGGCCGGGCCACATACTGGTCACGCCGTGCCTCCACCCGCTGCTGGCACAGTGTACACGGCACAGAGTATGGCTGGTCACGTTTACAGGTCACACCGTGCCCTCCACCCGCTGCAGGCACAGTGTACACGGCACAGAGTATGGCTGGTCACATATACAGGTCACCCCATGCCACCACCCGCTGCTGGCACAGTGTACACGGCACAGAGTATGGCTGGTCACGTTTACAGGTCACACCGTGCCCTCCACCCGCTGCAGGCACAGTGTACACGGCACAGAGTATGGCTGGTCACATATACAGGTCACCCCATGCCACCACCCGCTGCTGGCACAGTGTACACGGCACAGAGTATGGCTGGTCACGTATACAGGTCACGCCATGCCCTACACCCGCTGCTGGCACAGGGCACACGGCACAGAGTATGGCTGGTCACATATACAGGTCACGCCATGCCTCCACCCGCTGCTGGCACACAAACAGGGGGCACAGTGTACAGGGCACAGAGTACGGCTGGTCACATACAGGTCACACCGTGCCTCCACCCGCTGCTGGCACACAAACAGGGGGCACAGTGTACAGGGCACAGAGTACGGCCGGCCACATACAGGTCACACCGTGCCTCCACCCGCTGCTGGCACAGGGCACACATACACGGCCGGATGGAGCGAGCGCAATGGCTTCACCATTAGTAATGGAGACCGCTTTGTGTGCGGTACGAGTGAGCAGGCTCTGCCGCCCAGTATCGCTCCTGCCCGGCGGCCCCGGTGACTGTGGGGCGCTGTTCCCGCACCACATGAATCATTCCTCGTGGACAATCGCGCACATCCGGGGAAACCTCTGATCCCGTAGCCCGGTCTCCTCGTCTATGTGCAGGTACCGGCCGATCGCCTCCCGGATTCAGCGGTAGCAGCAGCAGCCGATGTGATCGCACTGGAGCCCTCCCGGCTGGACGCTATGTGCACACAGTATCGCGCCGGCGGCAGCCGCTCTCCCCCGGGGCCTGAGCTCCGCCCGCCTCCCCCGCCGCGGCCCCGGCGCCCCCAGCAGCCGCTCTCCCCCGGGCGGCGCGCTTACATCTGCCGGGGTCCGGTTCCGCAGCTCCAGGTGAATCCTCTTCTTCATGTCCATTTTGCGACCGCTGCTGCTTTGTCTACAATGGAGTTGCTCCCGTCCAGGTGACGTCAGAGTCACGTGTTGTTCAGGGGTCACCTGACGTCCTGGCTCCACCCACTTCAGTCGATGAGGTCGTGCTGGGATTATTCAGTTATTCAGTGTAATGGAGCTGGGGACGAGGGATTGCTGGTGGAGCAGACTATCGTGCATCGTGATAGGAGACTATCGTGCATCGTGATAGGAGACTACCGCTGGGGTAGGATATGTTGTACAGGATAGAAAATGAGAGGACTTACGCCAATAGCGTAGCTGGTTTTCCTACGCTGTTTCCGTAACTCTTAAGTTTTGTGAGAGTTACGGAAATAGCGTAGCGCAGCTGTGCTTGGCTGTTTTCGTGTCCCCTCCTCTGCTGGAACTAGAAGCAGTTATTCCGGCCTCAGCCTTGACAAACAGGAATATTCATGAGATAACTGTGGTGGCCACTAGGGGGCGCCCACTACACACGAATTTATACAACCTGAATGTAATCCGCGCTGTACAGTGCGCCCACTAGTGGCACCTGCAGGTAATCACCGGTGTGTGTGTGACTGGCCCTGTGTACGGGGCCACATTACATGATCTTATAGGAGGGATCTGAGCCAAATCTTCTGCAAACCTCCTCAGTTTCATCCCCTAAGGGTATGCAGATTTTTGCCAGAATCTGCATCTCTTGCCAGAAAAAAGCACAGAAAAATCCACTCGGATTTGATGCGTTTTTTATGTGGATTTGGATGCGTTTTTGAAAGCTAAATAAAGATTTATTGAACACAAAAAAAAAAGAATTGTGATGTTATTTCTTGTCCAACCTCCTCATTTACATACTCCATGAAGAATAATGTTTACACACACAGAAAGATAGACAGATAATAGACACGACTCTGGCAAAAATTAAGAGACCACTGCAAAATGTTCAGTTTGTCTTGATTTTTCTCTTTATAGGTATATTTTTGAGTAAAATGAGGGGCAGCACGGTGGCGCTGTGGATAGCACAGCAGCCTTGCTGCGCTGGGGTCCTGGGCTCTAATCCCACCCAGGACAACATCTGCAAAGAGTTTGTATGGTCTCTCCGTGTTTGCGTGGGTTTCCCCCGGTTTCCTCCCACATTCCAAAGCCATACTGATAGGAATTCTAGATTGTGAGCCCAAATGGGGACAGCGATGATAATGTGTGCAAACTGTAAAGCGCTGTGGACTATGTTAGCGCTATATAAAAATAAAGATTATTATTATTTATTATTAAAATGTAAATTGCTCTTTTATTCTATAAACTTCTGACATGTCTCCGAATTTCCAAGCAATACATTTGTTTGCAAAAAAGTTCATAATCATTTAGAAACAACAATACTAATGTTTTTACTCAGGAAGAGTTCAAAAATCAGTATTTTGTAGAATAACCATGATTTTTAATCACATGCGTCTTGGCATGATTTCCACCAGTCTTTCACACTGCTTTTGGGTGACCTTATGCCACTCCTGGTTCAAAAATGTAAGCAGTTCTTCTTTGATGGCTTGTGACTATCCATCATCCTCTTGATTACATTCCATAGGTTTCAATGGGGTTCAGGTCTGGAGATTGGGCTGCCCATGACAGGGATTTGATGTGGTGGTCCTTCATCCACATCTTGGATGATCTAGCTGTGAATAGAAATACATGCTCCCGAGTGTCGGCGACTGTGCCGTGTATTGATGCGAGAGACTCGTGCAAGTTTCTCACAAGTGTAACCCCCGGCCTTAAACGCAATATCTGTTTAATTTATAAAAAAATTTGAAAAAAAAATGGAGTGGGCTCCTGCGCAATTTTCTGCGCCAGAGAGGGAAAGCCAGCGACTAGGGGCCGATGTTTATAGCCTGGGAAGGGGTTAATACCCATGGATCTTCCCAGGCTATGAATATCAGCCTGTAGCTAAATATTTAGCCTTTACTGGCTAATAAAATAGGTGGACCTCCCCCAGAAAAACGACGTGGGGTCCTGTTATGACCTGGTGGTTAGGAGCACCCGGAATGACCTGATAGTTAAACCTCATACAGGACGAGCTCTGGGATGTGGGAGCTCTGCTGACCGCAAGCTCTAATCCTATAACACACACTAGAAATAGCCGTGGAGCGTACCTGACCAGACCCTAGGCGCCTCGTCACAGCCTAAGAACTATCTAGCCCTAGAGATGGAAAATAAAGCCTACCTTGCCTCAGAGAAATTCCCCAAAGGTAAAGGAAGCCCCCCACATATATTGACTGTGAGTAAAGATGAAAGTCACAAACTCAGAAATGAGACAGGTTCAGCAAAGGGAGGCCAGACTTACTAAATAGACAGAGGATAGGAAAGGTAACTCTGCAATCAGCACAAAAACCTACTAAAGACCACGCAGAGTGTGCAAAAAAGGCCTCCGCACCGACTCACGGTGCGGCGGGGCCACTCTGCATTCCAGAGCTTCCAGCTAGCAAGGCAAAATCATGATAACCAGCTGGACAAGAAACAATGAGCAAAAATAATAATCAGGAACTTAGCTTCTGCAGGAGAAGACAGGACACCAGACAGATCCAGGAGCGAACTGAACCAATGCTAAAACATTGACAGCTGGCATGGAGTAACGATCTGAGGGAGTTAAATAGAGCAGCCAACCAAAGAACAAACCACGTCACCTGTGTAAGGAACCTCAGAAGCCGCAGCTTCATTCATAGCCACCAGAGGGAGCCCATAGACAGAACTCGCCGAAGTACCATTCACGACCACAGGAGGGAGCTCGACAACAGAATTCACAACAGTACCCCCCCCCCCCTTGAGGAGGGGTCACCGAACCCTCACCAGAGCCCCCAGGCCAATCAGGATGAGCCAGATGAAAGGCACGAACAAGATCGGCAGCATGAACATCAGAGGTAAAAACCCAGGAATTATCTTCCTGACCATAACCCTTCCACTTGACCAGGTACTGAAGTTTCCGTCTCGAAACACGAGAATCCAAAATCTTCTCCACCACATACTCCAACTCCCCCTCAACCAACACCGGGGCAGGGGGATCAACGGAGGAAACCATAGGCGCCACGTATCTCCGTAACAACGACCTATGGAACACATTATGGATGGCAAAAGAAGCTGGAAGGTCCAAACGAAATGACACAGGATAAAGAACTTCAGAAATCTTATAAGGCCCAATGAAACGAGGCTTAAACTTAGGAGAGGAAACCTTCATAGGAACGTGACGAGATGACAACCAAACCAAATCCCCAACACGAAGTCGGGGACCAACACAACGCCGGCGGTTAGCGAAACATTGAGCCTTCTCCTGGGACAATGTCAAATTGTCCACCACATGAGTCCAAATCTGCTGCAACCTGTCCACCACCGCATCCACACCAGGACAGTCCGAAGGCTCAACCTGCCCTGAAGAGAAACGAGGATGGAAACCAGAATTACAGAAAAAAGGAGAAACTAAAGTAGCCGAGCTGGCCCAATTATTGAGGGCGAACTCAGCCAAAGGCAAGAAGGACACCCAATCATCCTGATCAGCAGAAACAAAGCATCTCAGATATGTCTCCAAAGTCTGATTAGTTCGTTCGGTTTGGCCATTAGTCTGAGGATGGAAAGCCGAAGAAAAAGACAAATCAATGCCCATCTTAGCGCAAAAGGACCGCCAAAACCTCGAAACAAACTGGGAACCTCTGTCCGAAACGATGTTCTCTGGAATGCCATGCAAACGAACCACATGCTGGAAAAACAATGGCACCAAATCAGAGGAGGAAGGCAATTTAGATAAGGGTACCAAATGGACCATCTTAGAGAAGCGATCACAAACCACTCAAATGACCGACATCCTTTGAGAAACAGGGAGATCTGAAATAAAATCCATAGAAATATGTGTCCAGGGCCTCTTCGGGATCGGCAAGGGCAAAAGCAACCCACTGGCACGAGAACAGCAGGGCTTAGCCCGAGCACAAGTCCCACAGGACTGCACAAAAGAGCGCACATCTCGTGACAAGGCCACCAAAAGGATCTAGCCACCAAATCTCTGGTACCAAAGATTCCAGGATGACCAGCCAACACTGAACAATGAATCTCAGAGATAACTCTACTAGTCCATCTATCAGGGACAAACAGTTTCTCCGTAGGACAACGGTCAGGTCTATCAGCCTGAAACTTTTGCAGCACACGCCGCAAATCGGGGGAAATGGCAGACAAAATTACCCCTTCTTTAAGAATACCCGCCGGCTCCGGAACACCCGGAGAGTGAGGCACAAAACTCCTTGACAGGGCGTCAGCCTTCACATTCTTAGATCCCGGAAGGTATGAAACCACAAAATCAAAACGGGAGAAAAAGAGCGACCACCGAGCCTGTCTAGAATTCAACCGTTTGGCAGACTCGAGATAAGTTAAATTCTTGTGATCCGTCAAGACCACCACGCGATGTTTAGCTCCTTCAAGCCAATGTCGCCACTCCTCGAATGCCCACTTCATGGCCAACAACTCCCGATTGCCCACATCATAATTGCGCTCAGCAGGCTATAATTTTCTAGAAAAGAATGCACAGGGTTTCATCACTGAGCCATCAGAACTTCTTTGCGACAAAACAGCCCCTGCTCCAATTTCAGAAGCATCAACCTCAACCTGAAAAGGGAGCGAAACATCTGGCTGGCACAACACAGGGGCAGAAGCAAAACGTTGCTTCAACTCCTGAAAAGCGTCTACAGCCGCAGAGGACCAATTGACCACATCAGCACCTTTCTTGGTCAAATCAGTCAACGGTTTAGCAATACTGGAAAAATTAGCGATGAAGCAACGATAAAAATTAGCAAAGCCCAGGAACTTCTGCAAGCTCTTCACAGATGTTGGCTGAGTCCAATCGTAAATGGCCTGAACTTTAACAGGGTCCATCTCGATAGTAGAAGGGGAAAAAATGAAACCCAAAAATGAAACCTTCTGAACTCCCAAAGAGACACTTTGACCCCTTCACAAACAAGGAATTTGCATGAAGGACCTGGAACACCATTCTGACCTGCTTCACATGAGACTCCCAATCATCCGAAAAGACCAAAATGTCATCCAAATATACAATCATGAATCTATCCAGGTACTCTCGGAAGATGTCATGCATAAAGGACTGAAACACAGATGGAGCATTAGAAAGCCCGAATGGCATAACCAGGTACTCAAAATGGCCCTCGGGCGTATTAAATGCCGTTTTCCATTCATCGCCCTGTTTAATTCGCACCAGATTATACGCCCCTCGAAGATCTATCTTGGTGAACCAACTAGCCCCCTTAATCCGAGCAAACAGATCAGACATCAGCGGCAAAGGATACTGAAATTTGACTGTGATCTTATTAAGAAGGCGGTAATCAATACAAGGTCTTAAAGAGCCATCCTTCTTGGCCACAAAAAAGAACCCTGCTCCCAATGGTGACGACGACGGGCGAATATGACCCTTCTCCAAGGATTCCTTTATATAACTCCGCATAGCAGCGTGCTCTGGCACAGATAAATTAAACAGACGGCCCTTAGGAAACTTACTACCGGGAATCAAATTAATAGCACAATCGCAGTCCCTATGAGAAGGTAGGGCACCGGATTTGGGCTCCTCAAATACATCCCGGTAATTTGATAAAAACTCAGGGACTTCAGAAGGAGTGGAAGGCGAAATTGACAACAATGGAACATCACCATGTACCCCTTGACAACCCCAGCCGGACACAGACATAGATTTCCAATCCAACACTGGATTATGAACCTGTAGCCATGGCAACCCCAAAACGACCACATCATGCAGATTATGCAACACCAAAAAGCGAATATCCTCCTGATGTGCAGGAGCCATGCACATGGTCAATTGAGTCCAGTACTGAGGCTTATTCTTGGCCAACGGCGTAGCATCAATTCCTCTCAATGGAATAGGATGCTGCAAGGGCTCCAAGGAAAAACCACAGCGCCTGGCAAACTCCAAGTCCATCAAATTCAGGGCAGCGCCTGAATCCACAAATGCCATAACAGAATATGACGACAGAGAGCAAATCAGAGTAACGGACAAAAGAAATTTTGACTGTACCGTACCAATGGTGACAGACCTAGCGAACCGCTTAGTGCGCTTAGGACAATCGGAGATAGCATGAGTGGAATCACCACAGTAAAAACACAGTCCATTCCGACGTCTGTGTTCTTGCCGTTCAGCTCTGGTCAAAGTTCTATCACACTGCATAGGCTCAGGCCTATTCTCAGAGAACACCGCCAAATGGTGCACAGCTTTGCGCTCACACAAGCGCCGATCGATCTGAATGGCCAATGACATAGACTCATTCAGACCAGCAGGCGTGGGAAATCCCACCATGACATCCTTAAGGGCTTCAGAAAGACCCTTTCTGAAAATTGCCACCAGGGCACATTCATTCCACTGAGTAAGCACAGACCACTTTCTAAACTTCTGACAGTACACCTCCGCCTCATCCTGACCATGACACAAAGCCAGCAAGATTTTCTCTGCCTGATCCATGGAATTTGGTTCATCATAAAGCAATCCTAGCGCCAGAAAAAACGCATCAACATCACGCAATGCAGGATCTCCTGGTGCAAGGGAAAATGCCCAGTCTTGAGGGTCACCACGCAATAAAGAAATAATGATTTTTACTTGTTGAGCGGGGTCACCAGAGGAGCGGGGTTTCAAAGCTAGAAACAGTTTACAATTATTTTTGAAATTCAGAAACTTAGATCTATTTCCAGAAAATAAATCAGGAGTAGGAATTCTAGGCTCTAACATCGGATTCTGAACCACAAAATCTTGAATGTTTTGTACCCTTGCAGTGAGATGATCCACACAAGAGGACAGACCTTGAATGTCCATCTCTACACCTGTGTCCTGAACCACCCAAAGGTTTAGGGGAAAAGAAAGACAAAACACAGTGCAAAGAAAAAAAAATGGTCTCAGAACTTCTCTTATCCCTCTATTGAGATGCATTAATACTTTGGGCCAGCTGTACTGTTATGACCTGGTGGTTAGGAGCACCCGGAATGACCTGATAGTTAAACCTCATACAGGACGAGCTCTGGGATGTGGGAGCTCTGCTGACCGCAAGCCCTAATCCTATAACACACACTAGAAATAGCCGTGGAGCGCACCTGACCAGACCCTAGGCGCCTCGTCACAGCCTAAGAACTATCTAGCCCTAGAGATGGAAAATAAAGCCTACCTTGCCTCAGAGAAATTCCCCAAAGGTAAAGGAAGCCCCCCACATATATTGACTGTGAGTAAAGATGAAAGTCACAAACTCAGAAATGAGACAGGTTCAGCAAAGGGAGGCCAGACTTACTAAATAGACAGAGGATAGGAAAGGTAACTTTGCGATCAGCACAAAAACCTACTAAAGACCACGCAGAGTGTGCAAAAAAGACCTCCGCACCGACTCACGGTGCGGCGGGGCCACTCTGCATTCCAGAGCTTCCAGCTAGCAAGACAAAATCATGATAACCAGCTGGACAAGAAACAATGAGCAAAAATAATAATCAGGAACTTAGCTTCTGCAGGAGAAGACAGGACACCAGACAGATCCAGGAGCGAACTGAACCAATGCTAAAACATTGACAGCTGGCATGGAGTAACGATCTGAGGGAGTTAAATAGAGCAGCCAACCAAAGAACAAACCACGTCACCTGTGTAAGGAACCTCAGAAGCCGCAGCTTCATTCATAGCCACCAGAGGGAGCCCATAGACAGAACTCGCCGAAGTACCATTCACGACCACAGGAGGGAGCTCGACAACAGAATTCACAACAGGGTCCCCCTATAATTTATAGCCAGAAAAGGCTATGCAGACAGCTACAGGCTGATATTCATAGCCTAGGAAAAGACCATGGATATTGGCCCCCCCTGCTACAAACACCAGCACTCTGCCGCCCCAGAAATGGCGCATCTGTAAGATGCGCCAATTCCGGCACTTAGCCTCTCTCTTCCCACTGCCCTGTAGCTGTGGCATATGGGGTAATAGCGGGTTAATGTCACCTTTGAGTTGTAAGGTGACATTAAGCCGGCTTAGTAATGGAGAGGTGTCAATAAGACACCTATCCATTACTAATCCTATAGTTGTTAATGGGTTAAATAAACACACACATGCAGAATAAAGTATTTTGTATAAATCATTTTTATTGGTCACAGCAATAAAGAATAAAGGTAAACAGTACAAACTGGTAAATCTGTGCGATGGTAGGCAGTAATTACAAGTCGAACAAGAGGAGCATTGTTACATCATTTAAGTCTTATAATTTAACTGTCTGATTAATAATGCTATTGGCTGTCCCGAGATTATGAGATAATAACAATAGAAAACAGCCGGGATAGTTGGTAACCATTGATTGGTTCCTTTGTATTCATTTAAAATACTATATATATAATCAAACTGGATATGGGGAGGACAAACATAGAAAGTCAGAAAGGGGAAAGAAAGGAGGGCAGGAAGAAGAAGAGAGGGATGGAAGAGGGTGTGGGAAATTCAGGGAAGGAGTGTGGCTGCCTCCGTACCCCAGCGGACAGAACGCACGCCAAGAAACGGCCCGGAAGTACACGAAAATAGGCTATACAGTGTGTCGGGTTCTGGAAACCCAGAGATCTAGTTCAGGAGTTTCCCTAAAAGCGATCCAGGGTGCCCATACGTTGTAGGTTTTTTCTGCGTTTCCTGGTGACTGGTTTATCAGCTGCTCCATTCTATAAATGCTATTAAGTTCCGCCACAAATTCTGTACGGGAAGGAAATTTTTCTTGTTTCCAAAACCGAGGGATTAGATTTCTGACTGCGGTAAGAAAGTGTCTGAGGATACCCCTCTTGAACCTAGATATTGACAAGTCGCATAGAGACAACAATGCTAGACTTGGTGAAGGTTGGATCTGTGTGATAGACAACCTGTTATGAAGTTCAAAGTCAGCCAACCACAAATCCTTTATGGGGGGCAGTCCCACCAGATATGCATGTAAGAGCCTATCTCCTTTAGACATCTCCAGCAGGTGTCAGGGGTCGTGGGGAACACCGCATGCATGGAGGGGCATCTATACCATCTTGCTAGAATCTTATAACGCCTCTCCTGTGATACCGCGCATAATGACGATCTAGACGAGAAGAGAAGAATTTTTCCCCTGTCTTCAGATGACAAGGGCCTTCCCAGATCGCCCTCCCATTTCGAGAAAAACAATGGCCAACCCTGCAGCGGAGCCCTCCCCTCTTGGAAGATTTTATACAGCAGCGAGACAGTATGATCTGGGGGATTTGCTGATATGCAAAGCTTCTCAAAGGGAGTTAGCGGCCTGCTGATATTGGCTTGTTTAGAGATTGAGTGGATATAACTTTTTAGTTGTTCATAGAAGAACCAATCAACAGAGTGTGTTTCCTCCTCTGGGAATAATTCCCGAAGGGACTTCATCCCAGTTTCTTTTAAGTAGTCATGGATGATGGGTTTGGAATCTTTTCTCTTATTTAGAAATGTCTCTCTATTCAGCCCCGCCGGAAAAGCAGAATTGTCATAAATTGGAATTAAGGGGCCCGGGAGAGTTGTAATCTGAAGGTCTTTGTTTCGGTTTTTAATAAGAAGCAATATGTTTCGCGTGAGGAAGGGTATGTAGGTGCCTGGTCCTAGCCCCCTGCCTCCTGTCCAAAGAACAACTTGGGAGTCGCATCCATTAAGATCGTTTTCTAGGTTTACCCACTTTTTGTTGTTTTTACTGTGATAAAGGTCTAGGATACAAGTTCCCATTGATGCATAACTATAAATCGCGAGATCCGGGAGACCCAATCCACCCATCAGTTTAGATCTACCTAATGTTGTATATGAAATACGTGCCCGATTATGAGACCAAATAAAACAAGTAATTATTTGTTTGAGGCGGGAAAAGAAGGAAGCCGGTAGGTATAGGGGGATTGTTTGAAAAAAATATAAGAGGCGAGGCAGGAGGTCCATCTTAACTGCATTGATCCTACCCAGCCAGGACAGTTGGAGCTTGTGCCACTTCTCCAAGTCTGAGTTTGTTTTCTGTAGGGTTGGTGCTAGGTTGGTTTCAAACAGTTTAGACGTTTTGCTTGTAATTTTGATACCTAAATAAGTAAGGGAATCAAAGCACCATTTAAATGGGAAGGTCCTCCTTAATTGATCTACCAGAGGGAGTTGGAGTGAAATGTTTAGGATTTCGGATTTATGGGAATTCATTTTGAAGTTACTTAGGTGACCGAATTTATGTAGCTCTGAAATGATGTTTGGTAGACTCGTAGAGGGGGACGTAATATATAGCAGGATGTCATCTGCAAAAAGTGCTAGCTTATGCTCTTCAGAACGTAGTTTTATACCATTAATCGATGGGTTGTTTCTCAAGGCCACAGCTAAATGCTCCATTGTTAGGATATATAGGAGGGGAGAGAGTGGGCACCCCTGCCTTGTACCATTTCTGATCGGGAACATATCCGATAGTGTGCCGTTTACCTTGACCTGAGCACTAGGAGAAGAATACAGGGCGGAGATCCTACGCAGCATGTTTTCTTTTAGGCCAATTTCCTCTAGGGTGTGAGAAATAAATTCCCAATGGACCCGGTCAAAGGCCTTTTCAGCATCAATTGACATGATACACAGGGGGTCCCCCTCTCTGCCCGCTCTGTCAATTAGAGAGATAGTTCGGATTGTATTATCCCTCGCCTCTCGACCTGGAACGAAGCCCACCTGGTCCTGGTTTATTAGTTTTGGTAAAAGGGGACATAATCTATTGGCTAACATTTTTGCATATATTTTAATATCTAGGTTTATTAAGGAGATCGGGCGGTAATTATCGCACGTAGAAGGATCCTTGCCCGGCTTAGGGAGAACTGTTATGTGAGCGATGAGTGCCTGTGTAGGGAAAGAGCCCCCAAGAGAGACAAAATTACAAGCCTTCAGAAGTATTGGACTTAGCAGTGTGTTGAATGACTTGTAAAAGCCTGCTGAGAACCCGTCAGGGCCCGGGCTCTTGCCCTGTTTCAGGGCGCCGATGGTTTCAGAAACCTCCTCCACTGAGAATTCCCTTTCAAGATCAAGTAGATCACCTTCAGGCAGAGTGGGTAGTTTATGTTCCTGTAAATATGATTTGATTTTGTTACGGAGAGAATGTAGTGGGGCCTCTTTATAGTGACCTGCTATGTTATATAGAGATTTGTAGTATTCGCTGAAATTGGAAAGAATAGCTCTGGTATTAAACACTTTCTTCCCCTCTTTGTTTTTAATAAAAGGAATGTAGGTATTGGGGTTACGTTGATTGAGGGCTCTGGCCAAGAGTCTACCACTTTTATTACCGAGCTGGTAGAAGCGGCTCTTGAGTCTTTCTCTGAGGCATTTGGATTTTTGGTCTATTATAGATAGCAGTTTTTGTCTGGCCGAGGAGAGCCTAGCAAATGTGCTGGCTTCAAGGTCTCGTTTATGTTTGTTTTCTAATTGGTGGATTTGTTCTGTTAAGCTAAGTATTTCCGCCGCTCTTTCTTTTTTTAACCTAGCGCCATGAGAGATGAGGACGCCTCTTATTACACTCTTCAAAGCTTCCCATTTTATAGTGGGGGACGTGGTGTCTTCCTCGTGGTCAGTCAGGAAATCTGTGATTGTTTGATCAATCCTGGATTTACATATGGGATCCTGTAGCAGGTTTTCATTCAGGCGCCAAGAGAAACCTGGTCTCGAGGCAGAATGAAGTGAAATTGTTAGGTAAATAGGAGCGTGATCTGACCACAATATCGACCCCACGTCCGCCTTTACCTGCATGTCAAGCAACTTATGTGAAATGAAAAAATAGTCTATTCTACTGTAAGTGTTATGTATTTTTGAGAAGAAGCTATAGTCCTTAGTTGTTGGGTTAAGAACCCTCCAGACATCTACCAGTCTCATGCTGCGCATCTGGGATCTTATTTTTTTAATAGAAGATGCAGGATATGAAGACTTACCCGAAGAGACATCCACCGCAGGGTTCATAGGAATATTAAAGTCGCCCCCAAGTATCACAGGAGAGGAACCAGCAAACTCCTCGAGGCGTCTTTTGCATTCGGCTCCAAACTTCTGTTGCCCTTGGTTTGGGAAATATACGTTAGCGATTACAAGTTTATGAGCTGCCCATGTGATGAGTAGGAAGATATATCTGCCATTTTTGTCAATTTGTGAGTCTAAGATCTCAGGCACAAAGGATTTGTGGAAGGCTATTGAGACACCTTTTGACTTTGAAAATGGATTTGGGCAGTGATACCATTTAGGATAATTTTTCGTGATACAGTGTGGCACCACACCAGTTTTGAAATGTGTCTCTTGGAGCAGTAGCACAGAGACCCCCCGTTTGTGGCTATCAAATAGGACCCGCCGTCTTTTTTATGGTATATTTAGCCCCTTAACGTTGAAGGAGCAAAATTTAATTTCATCCATTATCAAATACCTTTGCGCCATTCCGCAATACCATGCGTCCCATCCGCCAGACCACGCGACAGCCAGGGGTAGTAGGGAAGAGACAATAGGAGGGAAGGGAAAAAGGCGGGGTAGAGAAGAAATAATAGAACATGGAAAACATTAAAGAAGGTGCGTTAGGATTGACGCACCAGGTCAGACTATACATCTGTGTAGTTAGGGCAAAAGAATGGAGAAGGAGAAGTCTCCTCCCCTCCCTTCACCCGTGCACCTTAGGTGGATAAGGGATGCCAATGGAAACACCGACCCCCCCAGTCCCCCCGAACTTGGTAGGTCCCATAAACGAGAACTTGCAAACATGTAACATCTGGTTAAACATAGTAATAGTCCCTGCAGCGGCGAGATGTCCCGCATGCCATCAGAGAACACAGGAGAAAAAAAAAAAAAAAGGGGGGGGAGGGGGGGAAAAGGGTGGGAATTTAGGGGAGAGGGAAGAAGGACAAATTCACCGATGACAGGCAGGACCCCACGCGCCCGGGTGCTCAAAGAATAGGATCAAACCTCCAAGGCGAGCCCATGGTGAGACAGACCGCCCTGCCAGGAGACGCAGCCGATTAACAATAAGTGTTCATGAGACCACTCAACTGCAGCAGAGTATCTGAGTACATTGCAGCAATGAATAGAAACTAATTGAAACTAAGAAGAAAATGGAACAAGAGAAGAGAGAAAAACTTCATGGAGGATCTGAGGAGCCTTCGGTGGTATGACGATTCTTGGAACGGGGAACCTTGAGCCACCTTGGAGGAGCATCTGGAAGTGTCGGAGCCAGAGGCCAATCCGGAAGATTTATTAGTGGAAGTTCAAACGTGCCTAGGAAGTTAGCCAGGTCCCCAATCCGGCGGAAGTATGCGCTTTTGCCACCTTTGGATGCTGATAGTTGAAATGGGAACCCCCACCTGTAGGGGATATCTCTTTCCTTGAGAACCTCCAGCAAGGGTTTCAGAGCTTTGCGCAAGAATAGAGTGCGCCTGGATAGATCTGACAGGAGTAGGATTGGATGACCTTCAAACTGGAGGGGTCCCTTTTTCCTAGAGGCCATCATGATGGTCTCCTTAATTCTGAAGTAATGCACCCTGCAGATGACGTCTCTGGGGCGCGACTCAGACGTGGGTTTAGGACCAAGGGATCTATGAATCCTGTCGAACTCGATGGTGTTGTCCTCGTGGTCACCGAGAATGTCCAGAAATATTCTCTGAACTGTACGATCTAGGTCCTGAGGACTGACAGATTCTGGTAGGCCTCGTATACGGATATTGTTACGCCTATTGCGATTTTCCAGGTCTTCAAGACCAGATGACATTTTCTCCAGTTTCATGGTGTGGTCCATTAAGATTTCTCTGTGTGCCTGAAGTTCCTGTGAGATATCCTCCTGAGCCTTTTCCACATCCTCTATACGCGATGTGAATTCTGTCTGCAAATTATGTATCTCCTTTTTGTACGAGTTCTCAAGCCTGCACGCAAAACTTTCCTGGTCCATTTTGGTTGGAAGAGCTTTAATGTATTTACTCAGTTCAGCTATATTCATGTCCTCAGGCAAGTCTCCTTCTCCACCACTGTTGTCTATTGATTTTTTAGGGGAGATATGTGAGGTCTGTGGCTCTTTTGAGGAGGAACTATTTTTATGCGGGGTTTGCGACATTGTTGATCTGGTGTTCCTTGTTTGAAGTGGCTGGTTTAAGAACCGTTCCATGTCCTCTATAGGAGGCTCCTTGTGTAAGCTTGTGGGTTGCCCAGAAGTCCTCTTAGTTTTACCCATATATGTCTGCTGCTGTTAATTGCCCGTGGTAGTGTTCAGGGGAACATGGGGGGTGCAGCGATCACCACATTAGGCACAGTCCCCCATCAGCAAGCCCCCTCCGAGGTGCATTTGATTATGATCTTACAGTTAGTGGGGCATATACAATGTCCTGAGCCTGGAAAGATGAACCTCTAGATGTTATACCCGATCTCAGCACTAGGTGTCGCCAGAGGTCTGGGTTTGTAGATTATATGCTTGCTAAGTCTAAGTTCACATTTGCGTTGTGCGCCGCAGCGTCGTCGCCGCAACGCACAACGCAAACAAAAACGCAGCAAAACGCATGCAAAACGCAGCGTTTTGCGCCACATGCGTTCAACGCATGCGGCACAAAACGCAGCGTTTTTTTGAAACGCAGTTGCGTTTTTACCAAAAAGCGCAGTGTTTTTCGACGCATGCGTTTTTAGTGCAGTGAGTCATTCTTCATCCCCCTCCCACAAAAAAAAGTGTCTACACAATAGATAAGGACCACCAATGGCTAGAAGAGGGTTGGTGTTAAAAATGTGTATATACCATGGCAGAGATGAATTCCTCCCATTTTGCTGGTATTCATGATGGAGCGAACCATGGACAGTATCTACATGGATATGGAGATGGAATTTGCCTTGGCTCATGCCTATGCTGTTGCCTGTTTTAATCAAAGGGAAAGGGAAAAACGGAGATGGAGTCGTCGCCGCTTTTGGATACACCCTATCGTTGAAGTCAGGGAGAGCCGTGGAGCATACCATTGCTTGTTCGGCAAACTGAATGACAACCGGGAAAAATATTTTGAATATACCAGGATGTCACAGGACAGCTTCCGCTATCTTCTGCGTCGGGTGGAAAAATCCATTAGCAGGCAGGACACGCAGCTCCGGAGAGCTATTTCCACAGAGGAACGGCTGCTGGTGACTCTACGGTACGTTGCTGTTTGAATGACTGTGATATGTATTTACTTTTTATTTTATTTATAATTTTTATTTTTTTAATTGTAATGGTCAATGTACTTTTATAAATTACAATGTACTTTAATCTAAATTTCTTTATCTTCTTGGCAGTTTCCTGGCTACCGGAGAGACGTTGAGATCACTTCATTTTCAATTCCGGATTGGAGTCTCCATTCTTTCAGGAATTATTGCTGAGACATGCCGCGCATTGTGGGATAATCTCCGGGAGGAATTTTTACCCGTCCCTACAAGCGAAATCTGGGAGGCCAACGCACAGAAATTTGAGCAAGTGTGTTCTTTTCCAAACTGTATTGGCGCAGTGGATGGAAAGCACATTCGGATTACCAAGCCTGCGAAAAGTGGATCCCTTTTCTACAATTACAAAAAATACTTTTCAACTGTGCTCATGGCAATTGCCGGTGCAGACTGCCGTTTTCTCGCAGTGGACATTGGTGCATTTGGGCGTGCAAATGACTCGCGTACATTTAAAGAGTCGGATATGGGCCAAAAATTATATGGCAACAATATTAATTTCCCACAGCCACAACCTCTTCCCCACACCGAAGGCCCTGCAATGCCATTTGTTGTGGTTGGGGATGAGGCATTCCAAATGTCTGCCAACCTATTGAAACCCTACTCCAGTCGGGGCTTGGACCATACAAAAAGGGTTTTCAATTACAGACTGTCCAGGGCCAGAAGGACTGTGGAATGCGCCTTTGGCATCCTTGTCTCCAAATGGCGGATATTAGGATCCGCCATTAATCTTAAAATTGAAACAGTGGATGAGGTGGTGAAGGCTTGTGTGGTTCTCCACAATTTCATTATGGCCAAAGAGAGACTAAATGTGGAACTCGATGAACCCATAGCCAACCCATTGCCCGATTACCATGATCATCCTCTGAGGACAAGTGTGGAAATTGCGCAGATGCGTGATCGTTTTGCGGCCTATTTTGTGTCAGATGTTGGCCGTGTGTCATGGCAAGATCAAATGGTGTAGTAATGTTACTGTTGGACTGTGTTCTGATTGTAACTACACCAATAATACCCCTACTGTGACTGTGCTAACAATGTATGAAAATAAAGTAATTCTCCAGTAAATGTGCAATAAATGTTCCGTTTAGGTTGGTTGGGTATATGTCAAATTTGGCATCTAACTATAGTTCACAAATTTAATGTGCCTATAAAAAACTGGAACCCGTTGTTTTTAAAATGTTGTTGTTTAATAAAATTTTTTTCTAATTTTATAACGATTCAAATAACATTTTTATACCATACCATAACATATTTACTTGTTTGTCTGATCACCGTGTATCTTTGTGTTTTACAGCAAAAGCAACGATAACAGCGATGTTTTGCAATGGTAACCAGGGTAAATATCGGAAGCGTGGCCCTGCGCTTAGCAACATGATGTTTACCCTGGTTACCCGTGGGCCTCTGCATCGTTGGTCGCTGGAGAGCGGTCTGTGTGACAGCTCTCCAGTGACCAAACAGCGACGCTGCAGTGATCTGCATCATTGTCTGTTTCGCTGCTGCATTAAGTGTGAACACCTCATACTCTTTAGTGTTTGTGAACACCTCATACAGCAATGAGAGACACCCAAAAAAAGGCAAACTAACAATTGTAAAAATAGTGTCTGACATTGCATATATGAGGTGTTTGAAGCACATAATATGTGTAGACAGCACACGGCGTGACTTGCCGAGAAATATTCTGGAAAATAAGAACAAATATTGTTTTTTTAAACCAAAATTTTTTATTTGGGGGTAAACAGAAAAAAAAAGGGGGAAATAAACTTAGGGGGTTTCAACCTGTGCCACCATGGGGGAATGGTATGTGTCTTGTTTGGAATGGGGAGAGGAAGGGGAGGATGATGATGAACAGGAGGATGATGGCGAAGAGGAGGATGATGTCCTATAGTCCAGGAGGCTCGATGGCAGGTCCAAACCCTCCGCAGGGTATACTGGGGAAGAAACCGCCACCTCTGTAGGGGAGGGAGGAGGCAACACAAGCCTTTGAGTTTTTCTTGGTTGGCCCTGGCTGCTCCTGCTGCGGCTAGAGCCCCGACGCGCACTTGGTGTCTGTACTGGAGCAGCCAGAGCCTCAGTGTGTGCCTGAGTGTGTCTCCTCTTCCTTTTTTTGTGTTTTTTTGCTCCCGCGGCAGCTCCCCCAGAATGACGCCTACGGGAGGATGAGGGCATGGCAGGAGCAGGAGTCGGTGGCACTATGCTATGGTGCCTGTGGTGGCGTCGCTCGGCACGTGGACCACGGTGGGGTGGCTGGAGTGGCTCTCCAGCAGGAGTCGGAGTCATGCTTGCCAGCGACGGCACTACAGGCATTGTCGCTGACTGCATGACCCGAGCCTGCTGGAGAGCCCTCACGTAGGTAGTGTTGCAGGCCTGCATCACCGAAATCTGGAGTTCCGGCGTAAGGTGTTCCACCATGCCCTTAGCAATGGTGCTAAAGAAATGTTTGGCCGGACTCGAGAGCTCGGATTCCATAGTTTCAAGGCGCCGGTCGATATTGGCCAGACGAGTGTCCATTTTATCGCTCAACGCCTTGAAACAGTTCTGGAAAACCGTGCTCAAATGCAAAAATTCGGGCATGGCTGGCCTGTCCGAGGCCCGATGGCGCTGTCGGGAATTCCCAAACGAAGGTGCGCCAGAGGCCTCGGGCAGGGGAACACCTGATGTACCGGCTGCCGGTTCTCCAGATGGCGGTGCAAGCCTGCTGTCGCTGTGGGAGGGCTGTGATGGGTCAGATGGCGATTCATGAAGGTCCGCTCCTGCGGGGCGAGCTCTCTCGAGGGTGCTGCTGTGTGTCCTGTGAAAAGATAATGGAAAAATTAGTCTTCAATTAATAACCTATCCCATACGCCAACTCCTGGAATAAAAATAGCATTACATTACACAACAATACAAATCCTCTGTCTCTCAGTCTGTGTGGCCTATAATAAATTGCTGATTGTTATCGCCAGCTGACCGTTATGGCTGACGATAACAATCATGGACATTCCCGCTGCCAAAGCCTTTTGACCGCATACCACTGTGGGTTAAAAAAATTTTGGAATCGAAAACTCTTTCTTGACGCTGCCTATGCCGCAAAAATATTCTAAAATTTAATGTCAAGATAAAAAAAAAAAAAAATACACAGTGATTTCGCTGATCTGATTGCAGGAACGACCATGACGTTAGGATCATGTGATCGAGACTTCATCATTATTCCTGCGATCAGAACTACCCTGACTCAGAACTTAACCTGTCATGGACTACAAGGACTCACGCTTAACCCAAAAAATAACTAATGGCCTATATACCATTTCACTAGGGATAAATTTACGAGGATGGCCAATATGTTACGCTGACTACATGGATGGCCAATACACTATGTGCCTGGGAAATATACTATGTGGATACGTGGCTAGAACGTGTACTATGTGGCTGCGATATAGTGCCCTGCCAATATACTATGTGGATGCACAATGTACGTGACTGGGCAATGTACTATGTGGCTGTGCAGTAGGCTATGTGGCTGGGCACTGTAATGTGGCTGTGCAATATGGTTTGTGGACAAAATACTTACTGTCGGCGGCCAAGGATCGGTCTTAAGAACTGTAAAGCCTTGCCGTATTTGTATGGCACAGACTTGGCCGCAGCAGCAGCACCACTCTTTGATCGCTCCTCCTCAGCCCGGATCCCCTTATTGAAACGGTCCTTCATGGATCGCCATCTGATCCTCAACCTTTTAACTGTGAATGCAAAGAAAAAAAAAAGGTTACATATTTAGCATTTTAAAAGGATAAAACAACCGTGTGCGATGCAAACTTTAGGCGTTGATTGCATCACACACGGTTGTGTTTATCCTGGAAAGATGGGTCATAGCAGCGTATCAGCACGGCGTATCAGCAATACTCACCAAAGTTGGCTTTGTCCTTGGCTGGAGCAATGTCAAAGCCCTCCCACAGCGACTTTGCCACCTCTACCCACAAACACCTCAACACCACCTGGTCCATGTGCCGGGAGTCACAGCTGTCCCACAACGGGCCACGCTCCTGGATGCTGGAGATTAGGAGCTCCACGTCAATTACTCCTTGGTCCCGTTGTGAAACCTAGAAAAATTACAAACCAAAAAGGTTAGAAATATGCAAATATTAACAACCACCAGCACCTGTCATGATATGTACCTTGGCCCTATCCTTTGCCATTTGATATATGTATATTGATGGTTTCTACACCTGTATTTTGGAATGTTTTTGTTCTGAAAGTTTCACCTTTGTTACCTTCCCCCAATACTTGATACCCTGAAAAGTTATAATGTAAGCTTACTAAACATCCCTAGTGAAAGCAGGATGCTACTCAAATGTAATGTTCCGCACAGCAGGATGCTACTCAAAAAAAAAAAAAAATTGTTAAAAAAAAAAACTCACTCGCCGTCCTGACGCCACACCTTGGCCCTGACCTCGCTGCTCCCGCTGACTGCCTTCCCCCTCATTTGAAGAAGCCTGTAAAAATTGTATAAAGAAATTATTTTCAATACTACAAATGACAGCGAATAGTAAGCAAATGGACATAATTACTCACCGCACTCCCCTGCGCCGATTGGCTATGTTCAGAATCACTCGCCATTAGAGTTGAGCGACCTTGACCTTTTTAGAGTCGAGCCGGGTTTCGCGAAACCCGACTATCTCAAAAGTCGGGTCGAGTGAAATCGCCCGATTATGACGTAAAGTCGGGATCGACCGAAACACGAAACCCAATGCAAGTCAATGGGGCAGCATAGTCGGCAGTGAGTGGGGGCCAGGAAAACACCTAGAGTGCCCATTTTAATGTCAAAACCATCCATTCTTAAGCTTGTCAAGCGTAATTTACCTTATAATAATTGGAAGGCATTTGAAATTGGGGGTCATTTGGCTAAAGTTGTGGTGGGTAGGGCTGGTTCAAGTAATTAGTGGGTCCAGGAAATCTGGACCACGTCACGGCAGTGGAGCAGGGAGAGGTAAGTATTTCAACTTTGCAAGTGCTGTGAACCTGAGCAAGCAGGGGGGGCCCACTCGTTGGCATTGGCACTGGCACAGGGCCCCTCAAAGTACAGCGGTGTGTTTGCACGGCGGGGGCGCCTCCCACCGGCAGCAACACTTTTGCGTACCATGAGAGGCCCTGTGCCAGTGACGTCGCCAACTAGTATTCCTCCCCCCACCTGATGAAGGAACCTGCACTTTCATCTGCACCTTCCTGTTTGTCCCCGTGTAAGGTGGTATGGTATGCGGGAAGGGGGACCTGACTTTCAGCAGGGTCACAATCTTGCAGTGTAGCGTGCACGGGAAATGTTGCGTTATGGGTCAATGTACCAGCAGACTCATCTATCACTGGCTGGGCAATGGGCAGGATGAGGAGGAAACACAGATATAGGCCCAAAGAATAAAGTGGGCTAAATGCAGTTCAAAATTGGTAACACAGGACTAATCAGGGGGCATTGCAGTGGAGGACAACTGGAATGAGAGGCTGACACAGAGAGTAGGCCCAAATCAGTAAGTAGTCGAAATGCAGTTCAAAATTGGCAACAGTAGTAAACAGGCGGCACAGCTTTGTTCAGTGGAGGAGAACAGCAAGGAGTGGCAGACACCGATAGTAGGCCCCAACCCAACTAGTAGGCCAAATGCAGTCTAACATTAACAACTACTTAACGAGCGCCTGAAAACGGAATTTCAGGACAGGAAACCAGGAGAACAGCAAGGAGCGGCAGACACCGATAGTAGGCCCCAAACCAACTAGTACGCCAAATGCAGTTGTTCCGTTTAACCACAATTTAATGAGAGCCTGAAGATAGAAGTTCAGGAAAGGCAACCTGGAGAACACCTTGGAGTGGAACACACCATCGCTCTACACCCCATACCCAATTTGTAGGCCTAATGCAGCGTAGTTTCCAACAACTACTAAACGAGAGCATGATGATCGAAGCATTGGCGAGGAAACCTGGGGAACACCTTGGAGTGGAACACACCATCTCTCTACAGTGGAACACACCATCTCTCTACACCCCATACCCAATTTGTAGGCCTAATGCAGCGTAGTTTCCAACAACTACTAAACGAGAGCCGGAAGATCGAAGCAATGGAGAGGAAACCTGGGGAACACCTTGGAGTGTAACACACCATCTCTCTACACCCCATACCCAATTTGTAGGCCTAATGCAGCGTAGTTTCCAACAACTACTAAACGAGAGCCGGAAGATCGAAGCTCAGGAAAGGCAACCTGGAGAACACCTTGGAGTGGAACACACCATCTCTCTACACCCCATACCCAATTTGTAGGCCCAATGCAGCGTAGTTTCCAACAACTACTAAACGAGAGCCGGAAGATCGAAGCAATGGAGAGGAAACCTGGGGAACACCTTGGAGTGTAACACACCATCTCTCTACACCCCATACCCAATTTGTAGGCCTAATGCAGCGTAGTTTCCAACAACTACTAAACGAGAGCCGGAAGATCGAAGCAATGGAGAGGAAACCTGGGGAACACCTTGGAGTGTAACACACCATCTCTCTACACCCCATACCCAATTTGTAGGCCTAATGCAGCGTAGTTTCCAACAACTACTAAACGAGAGCCGGAAGATCGAAGCAATGGAGAGGAAACCTGGGGAACACCTTGGAGTGGAACACACCATCTCTCTACAGTGGAACACACCATCTCTCTACACCCCATACCCAATTTGTAGGCCTAATGCAGCGTAGTTTCCAACAACTACTAAACGAGAGCCGGAAGATCGAAGCTCAGGAAAGGCAACCTGGGGAACACCTTGGAGTGGAACACACCATCTCTCTACACCCCATACCCAATTTGTAGGCCCAATGCAGCGTAGTTTCCAACAACTACTAAACGAGAGCCGGAAGATCGAAGCCCAGGAAAGGCAACCTGGGGAACACCTTGGAGTGTAACAAACCCTCTCTCTACACCACGGAAGGGCTGATTCTTAGGAAGGAAGGCTGTCGGAAAGAAGCAGGGCGCGTCCGAGGGTGATTATATTCTTATTAGGTATATACTCACCCTCGGACGCGCCCTGCTTCTTTATTTGTAATGAATGTTTATTTGCAATGTGGTTTTGACTTACTCTATTTTTTTGGTAAATAATGATTTTATTATTTTCATTGTTTTGCATCTTCTTGGCAATAATATAAAGAAGACGCGACAGGACAACACTCGGTGGATGCCATATCTGTGTTTAAAATTGAAAAAACCTTTCAGTTAACTACTTGCAGGAGAAAGTTATTGTAGCTGGTGGCCATTTTTAGTACTGTACCAGATTTTTGTTGTATGTGTTTGTTTTTAATGTTAAAATGTCTGCATTTGATATCTCTCCAGTATTTTCTTTTTTATAAGCAAAATACTTATTTTTATATTTTCTGATGTTGGTTCCAGGGGTACACGGGCAGCAGTGGTGTGGTCAGTGGAGGCCTAGTGGAAGGAGTGACCGCAGACAGGCATCGAAGGTCTAAAATAATAACACATGGCTGTAGGCAATTTTAAATTGGTTCCAGGGGTACACGGGCAGCAGTGGTGTGGTCAGTGGAGGCCTAGTGGAAGGAGTGACCGCAGACAGGCATCGAAGGCCTAAAATAATAACACATGGCTGTAGGCAATTTTAAATTGGTTCCAGGGGTACACGGGCAGCAGTGGTGTGGTCAGTGGAGGCCTAGTGGAAGGAGTGACCACAGACAGGCATCGAAGGCCTAAAATAATAACACATGGCTGTAGGCAATTTTAAATTGGTTACAGGGGTACACGGGCAGCAGTGGTGTGGTCAGTGGAGGCCTAGTGGAAGGAGTGACCGCAGACAGGCATCGAAGGCCTAAAATAATAACACATGGCTGTAGGCAATTTTAAATTGGTTCCAGGGGTACACGGGCAGCAGTGGTGTGGTCAGTGGAGGCCTAGTGGAAGGAGTGACCGCAGACAGGCATCGAAGGCCTAAAATAATAACACATGGCTGTAGGCAATTTTAAATTGGTTCCAGGGGTACACGGGCAGCAGTGGTGTGGTCAGTGGAGGCCTAGTGGAAGGAGTGACCGCAGACAGGCATCGAAGGCCTAAAATAATAACACATGGCTGTAGGCAATTTTAAATTGGTTCCAGGGGTACACGGGCAGCAGTGGTGTGGTCAGTGGAGGCCTAGTGGAAGGAGTGACCGCAGACAGGCATCGAAGGCCTAAAATAATAACACATGGCTGTAGGCAATTTTAAATTGGTTCCAGGGGTACACGGGCAGCAGTGGTGTGGTCAGTGGAGGCCTAGTGGAAGGAGTCACCGCAGACAGGCATCGAAGGCCTAAAATAATAACACATGGCTGTAGGCAATTTTAAATTGGTTACAGGGGTACACGGGCAGCAGTGGTGTGGTCAGTGGAGGCCTAGTGGAAGGAGTGACCGCAGACAGGCATCGAAGGCCTAAAATAATAACACATGGCTGTAGGCAATTTTAAATTGGTTCCAGGGGTACACGGGCAGCAGTGGTGTGGTCAGTGGAGGCCTAGTGGAAGGAGTCACCGCAGACAGGCATCGAAGGCCTAAAATAATAACACATGGCTGTAGGCAATTTTAAATTGGTTACAGGGGTACACGGGCAGCAGTGGTGTGGTCAGTGGAGGCCTAGTGGAAGGAGTGACCGCAGACAGGCATCGAAGGCCTAAAATAATAACACATGGCTGTAGGCAATTTTAAATTGGTTCCAGGGGTACACGGGCAGCAGTGGTGTGGTCAGTGGAGGCCTAGTGGAAGGAGTCACCGCAGACAGGCATCGAAGGCCTAAAATAATAACACATGGCTGTAGGCAATTTTAAATTGGTTACAGGGGTACACGGGCAGCAGTGGTGTGGTCAGTGGAGGCCTAGTGGAAGGAGTGACCACAGACAGGCATCGAAGGCCTAACATAACAAAAATGTCAATACAATGGTATTGTCAGTGGCAGGCATTGAAGGATGTCAGCGCATAGACTAAACATTGGTGGAGCTGTGAGATAATTTTGCAAGTGGTAGAGCACTGTTTGAGCTGGGGTGGGGGAAAACTGTCTTGTGGCCGGCGGTACAGGCCCAGGGCCCCTCATATTACAACGGTGTGTCTGACGTTGGGTGCGCACCACCACCGCCAGAGACACTTTATTGTACTAGGAGGGACCCAGTGGCAGTGCCGTCGACCAAAAGCGGGCTCACCCACCTCTTCAGACAAACTGCACTCTCACGGGTGCTGTCGCCAAGTGTCGATACCACGGCCCCGTGTGGGGAGTTTGGCCATTTAGTGAGGTGTAAACATGTCGTATGCTGGACAATCAGGTGCAGAAAATTACGAGATTGGAAAAGGCATTCAGAATAGTCCACAGGCAAGACCTTTTCATAGGAAAGCTAGGTGTCAGCCGGGCAAGGTGGGGCAAAAGATTTCGAAATCCAGTTGTGGTTCATTTTAATGAAGGTTAGATCATCTACATTTTGGGTAGCCAGACGAGTCCTTTTTTCTGTTAGTATTGAACCTGCAGCACTGAATACTCTTTCTGATAGGACACTAGCTGCCGGGCAAGCAAGCTCCTGCAATGCATATTCTGCCAATTCTGGCCAGGTGTCTAATTTTGATGCCCAGTAATCAAATGGGAATGACGGTTGAGGGAGAACATCGATAAGGGATGAAAAATGGTTTGTAACCATACTGGACAAATGTTGTCTCCTGTCACTTTGAATTGATGCTGCAGTACCTGTCCTGTCTGCGGTCATAGCAAAATCACTCCACAACCTGGTCAGAAAACCCCTCTGGCCAACGCCACTTCTGATTTCTGCCCCTCTAACTCCTCTGGTCTGCTGGCCCCTGCAGCTCGTGTGAGAACGATCACGGGCGCTGTGTGCAGGGAATGCCAGAAGCAAACGGTCAACAAGAGTTGATTGTTTGGTTGCTAATATTAGTTCCAAGTTCTCATGTGGCATTATATTTTGCAACTTGCCTTTATAGCGAGGATCAAGGAGGCAGGCCAACCAGTAATCGTCATCATTCATCATTTTAGTTATGCGTGTGTCCCTTTTGAGGATACGTAAGGCATAATCCGCCATGTGGGCCAAAGTTCCAGTTCTCAAATCTGCGGTTGTGCTTGGTTGAGGGGCAGTTTCAGGCAAATCCACGTCACTTGTGTCCCTCAAAAAACCAGAACCCGGCCTTGCCGCGCCACCAATTTCCAGTGGCCCCGGAAAAGCTTCCTCATTAAAAATATAATCATCCCCATCATCCTCCTCGTCCTCCTCCTCCTCTTCGCCCGCTACCTCGTCCTGTACACTGCCCTGGCCAGACAATGGCTGACTGTCATCAAGGCTTTCCTCTTCCTCAGCTGCAGACGCCTGATCCTTTATGTGCGTCAAACTTTGCATCAGCAGACGCATTAGGTGGATGCTCATGCTTATTATGGCGTTGTCTGCACTAACCAGCCGTGTGCATTCCTCAAAACACTGAAGGACTTGACACATGTCTTGAATCTTCGACCACTGCACACCTGACAACTCCATGTCTGCCATCCTACTGCCTGCCCGTGTATGTGTATCCTCCCACAAAAACATAACAGCCCGCCTCTGTTCACACAGTCTCTGAAGCATGTGCAGTGTTGAGTTCCACCTTGTTGCAACGTCTATGATTAGGCGATGCTGGGGAAGGTTCAAAGAACGCTGATAGGTCTGCATACGGCTGGAGTGTACGGGCGAACGGCGGATATGTGAGCAAAGTCCACGCACTTTGAGGAGCAGGTCGGATAACCCCGGATAACTTTTCAGGAAGCACTGCACCACCAGGTTTAAGGTGTGAGCCAGGCAAGGAATGTGTTTCAGTTGGGAAAGGGAGATGGCAGCCATGAAATTCCTTCCGTTATCACTCACTACCTTGCCTGCCTCAAGATCTACAGTGCCCAGCCACGACTGCGTTTCTTTCTGCAAGAACTCGGACAGAACTTCCGCGGTGTGTCTGTTGTCGCCCAAACACTTCATAGCCAATACAGCCTGCTGACGTTTGCCAGTAGCTGCCCCATAATGGGAGACCTGGTGTGCAACAGTGGCAGCTGCGGATGGAGTGGTTGTGCGACTGCGGTCTGTGGACGAGCTCTCGCTTCTGCAGGAGGACGAAGAGGAGGAGGAGGGGGTGCGAACGGCTACAGCCAATTGTTTCCTAGACCGTGGGCTAGGCAGAACTGTCCCAAACTTGCTGTCCCCTGTGGACCCTGCATCCACCACATTTACCCAGTGTGCCGTGATGGACACGTAACGTCCCTGGCCATGCCTACTGGTCCATGCATCTGTTGTCAGGTGCACCTTTGTGCTCACAGATTGCCTGAGTGCATGGACGATGCGCTCTTTAACATGCTGGTGGAGGGCTGGGATGGCTTTTCTGGAAAAAAAGTGTCGACTGGGTAGCTCGTAGCGTGGTACAGCGTAGTCCATCAGGGCTTTGAAAGCTTCGCTTTCAACTAACCGGTAGGGCATCATCTCTAACGAGATTAGTCTAGCTATGTGTGCGTTCAAACCCTGTGTACGCGGATGCGAGGCTAAGTACTTCCTTTTTCTAACCATAGTCTCATGTAGGGTGAGCTGGACTGGAGAGCTGGAGATCGTGGAACTAGCGGGGGTGCCGGTGGACATGGCAGACTGAGAGACGGTGGGAGATGGTATTGTTGCCACCGGTGCCCTAGATGCAGTGTTTCCTACTACGAAACTGGTGATTCCCTGACCCTGACGGCTTTGGCCTGGCAAAGAAACCTGCACAGATACTGCAGGTGGTGCGGAAAATGGTGGCCCTACACTGCCGGAAGGGATGTTGCGTTGCTGACTAGCTTCATTGGCCGAGGGTACTACAACCTTAAGGGACGTTTGGTAGTTAGTCCAGGCTTGCAAATGCATGGTGGTTAAATGTCTATGCATGCAACTTGTATTGAGACTTTTCAGATTCTGTCCTCTGCTTAAGGTAGTTGAACATTTTTGACAGATGACTTTGCGCTGATCAATTGGATGTTGTTTAAAAAAATGCCAGACTGCACTCTTTCTAGCATCGGATACCTTTTCAGGCATTGCAGACTGAGCTTTAACCGGATGGCCACGCTGTCCTCCAACAGGTTTTAGCTTTGCCACGCGTTTTGGGCAAGATACGGGCCCGGCAGATGGAACCTGTTGCGATGTTGATGCCTGCTGCGGCCCCTCCTCCTCCGCTTCAGAACTGCTGCCGCCTGCACCCTGTTCCCCCAATGGCTGCCAATCGGGGTCAAGAACTGGGTCATCTATTACCTCTTCTTGTAGCTCGTGTGCAACTTCGTCTGTGTCACCGTGTCGGTCGGTGGTATAGCGTTCGTGATGGGGCAACATAGTCTCATCAGGGTCTGATTCTTGACCAGCACCCTGCGAGGGCAATGTTGTGGTCTGAGTCAAAGGACCAGCATAGTAGTCTGGCTGTGGCTGTGCATCAGTGCACTCCATGTCAGATTCAACTTGTAATGGGCATGGACTGTTAACTTCTTCACTTTCTAAGCCAGGGACGGTATGTGTAAAGAGCTCCATGGAGTAACCCGTTGTGTCACCTGCTGCATTCTTCTCTGTTGTTGTTTTTGCTGAAGAGGACAAGGAAGCGACTTGTCCCTGACCGTGAACATCCACTAACGACGCGCTGCTTTGACATTTACCAGTTTCACGAGAGGAGGCAAAAGAGCTAGAGGCTGAGTCAGCAAGATAAGCCAAAACTTGCTCTTGCTGCTCCGGCTTTAAAAGCGGTTTTCCTACTCCCAGAAAAGGGAGCGTTCGAGGCCTTGTGTAGCCAGACGACGAACCTGGCTCCACAGCTCCAGACTTAGGTGCAATATTTTTTTTCCCATGACCAGCTGATGCTCCACCACTACCACTACCCTCATTACCAGCTGACAATGAACGCCCCCGGCCACGACCTCTTCCACCATACTTTCTCATTGTTTTAAAAACGTAAACAAACTAACGGTATTTGTTGCTGTCACACAAATTACACGGTGAGCTATAACTTCAGTATGATTTACCTACCCCTTTACAGGTGAGTGAGACCACAACGAAAATCAGGCACAATGTTACACACTCTGTTGTTGGTGGCAACAAATGAGAGAGATGCCACACACGCAGGACTGTCACTGAAGCACAAATGTAAATATTAATCTCCCACTGATTTGATTTTTTTTTTTTTTTCGGAGACTTTAGGAAAAAAAAAAAATAGAATAAAATGATTTTTTCAGGAAGAATTTAGAAACCAAAGAAAATAAAATGATTTTTTCAGGGAGAATTTAGAAAACAAATAAAACAAAAAAAGGCTTTCTATGGCCCACTGAGTGAGAGATGACGCACACAGGAGTCAGGAGTGGCACACAAGCCCAGAGGCCAATATTTATCTCCCACTGATTGATGTAGTGATTTTTTCAGGTAGATTTTGGAACCCAAATCAAGCTAAAAAAAATAATAGGCTTTCTATGGCCCACAATTGGAGAGAGAGAGAGAGAGATGGCACACCCAGGAGTCAAGACTGGCACACAAGCAGAAAGGGCAATATTAATCTCCCACTGATTTTTTTTTTTTCAGGGAGACTTTAGGAAAAAAAAAATAGAATAAAATGATTTTTTCAGGAAGAATTTAGAAACCAAATAAAATAAAATGATTTTTTCAGGGAGAATTTAGAAAACAAATAAAACAAAAAAAGGCTTTCTATGGCCCACTGAGTGAGAGATGACGCACACAGAAGTCAGGAGTGGCACACAAGCCCAGAGGCCAATATTTATCTCCCACTGATTGATGTAGTGATTTTTTCAGGTAGATTTTGGAACCCAAATCAAGCTAAAAAAATAATAGGCTTTCTATGGCCCACAATTGGAGAGAGAGAGAGAGATGGCACACCCAGGAGTCAAGACTGGCACACAAGCAGAAAGGGCAATATTAATCTCCCACTGATTTGTTTTTTGTTTTTTTTTTCAGGGAGACTTTAGGAAAAAAAAAATAGAATAAAATGATTTTTTCAGGAAGAATTTAGAAACCAAATAAAATAAAATGATTTTTTCAGGGAGAATTTAGAAAACAAATAAAACAAAAAAAGGCTTTCTATGGCCCACTGAGTGAGAGATGACGCACACAGGAGTCAGGAGTGGCACACAAGCCCAGAGGCCAATATTTATCTCCCACTGATTGATGTAGTGATTTTTTCAGGTAGATTTTGGAACCCAAATCAAGCTAAAAAAAATAATAGGCTTTCTATGGCCCACAATTGGAGAGAGAGAGAGAGATGGCACACCCAGGAGTCAAGACTGGCACACAAGCAGAAAGGGCAATATTAATCTCCCACTGATTTTTTTTTTTTTTTTCAGGGAGACTTTAGGAAAAAAAAAATAGAATAAAATGATTTTTTCAGGAAGAATTTAGAAACCAAATAAAATAAAATGATTTTTTCAGGGAGAATTTAGAAAACAAATAAAACAAAAAAAGGCTTTCTATGGCCCACTGAGTGAGAGATGACGCACACAGGAGTCAGGAGTGGCACACAAGCCCAGAGGCCAATATTTATCTCCCACTGATTGATGTAGTGATTTTTTCAGGTAGATTTTGGAACCCAAATCAAGCTAAAAAAATAATAGGCTTTCTATGGCCCACAATTGGAGAGAGAGAGAGAGATGGCACACCCAGGAGTCAAGACTGGCACACAAGCAGAAAGGGCAATATTAATCTCCCACTGATTTGTTTTTTTTGTTTTTTTTTCAGGGAGACTTTAGGAAAAAAAAATAGAATAAAATGATTTTTTCAGGAAGAATTTAGAAACCAAATAAAATAAAATGATTTTTTCAGGGAGAATTTAGAAAACAAATAAAACAAAAAAAGGCTTTCTATGGCCCACTGAGTGAGAGATGACGCACACAGGAGTCAGGAGTGGCACACAAGCCCAGAGGCCAATATTTATCTCCCACTTTTTTTTTTTTGTTCCAGGGAAAATTTATAAACCCAATAAAAAAAATAATAAATAGGCTTTCTATGGCCCACTATCTGAGAGACAGAGAGAGATGGCACGCTTAGGACTGGCACACAAGCCCAAAGGCCAATATTAATCTCCCTTTTTTTTTTAAGGGAGAATTTATAAAACCAAAAAAAAATAAATAAATAGGCTTTCTATGGCCCACTATTTGTGAGAGAGATGGCACGCTCAGGACTGGCACACAAGCCCAGAGGCCAATATTAATCTCCCACTTTTTTTTTTTTTCCAGGGAAAATTTATAAACCCAATAAAAAAAAATAAAAATAAATAGGCTTTCTATGGCCCACTATCTGAGAGAGAGAGATGGCACGCTTAGGACTGGCACACAAGCCCAAAGGCCAATATTAATCTCCCACTGATTGATTTATTGATTTTTTCAGGTAGAATTTAGAACCCAAATAAAGCAAAAAAAAAAAAAAAAGGGCTTTCTATGGCCCACTGAGTGAGTGATGATGCACACAGGAGTCAGGAGTGGCACACAAGCCCTGAGGCCAATATTTTTCTCCCACTGATTGATGTAGTGATTTTTTCAGGTAGATTTTAGAACCAAAATCAAGCAAAAAAATAAATAGGCTTTCTATGGCCCACTGAGTGAGTGATGATGCACACAGGAGTCAAGAGTGGCACACAAGCCCTGAGGCCAATATTTTTCTCCCACTGATTGATGTAGTGATTTTTTCAGGTAGATTTTATAACCCAAATCAAGCAAAAAAATAAATAGGCTTTCTATGGCCCACTGAGTGAGAGATGACACAGACAGGGATGGCACTCTAGCAGAAATGTCAATCTTAATCTCCCACAAAAAAAAAACAAAAAACAGGGAGTGTCCTTCAATTACTATCTCCCTGCAGTAATCTCAGCCAGGTATGGCAGGCAGCAATAAGGAGTGGACTGATGCACAAATTAAATAAAAAGTATGTACAAACCAAAAAGATAGCTGTGCAGAAAGGAAGGAACAAGAGGATTTGTGCTTTGAAAAAAGCAGTTGGTTTGCACAGCGGCGTACACACAGCAATGCAGCTATCAGGGAGCCTTCTAGGGCAGCCCAATGAGCTACAGCGCTGAGGGGGAAAAAAAAAAAAATGTAGCTTCCACTGTCCCTGCACACCGAAGGTGGTGTTGGGCAGTGGAAATCGCTACAGCACAAGCGGTTTGGTGGTTAATGGACCCTGCCTAACGCTATCCCTGCTTCTGACGAAGCGGCAGCAACCTCTCCCTAAGCTCAGATCAGCAGCAGTAACATGGCGGTCGACGGGAACTCCCCTTTATAGCCCCTGTGACGCCGCAGACAGCAAGCCAATCACTGCAATGCCCTTCTCTAAGATGGTGGGGACCAGGACCTATGTCATCACGCTGCCCACACTCTGCGTTTACCTTCATTGGCTGAGAAATGGCGCTTTTCGCGTCATTGAAACGCGACTTTGGCGCGAAAGTCGCGTACCGCATGGCCGACCCCGCACAGGGGTCGGATCGGGTTTCGTGAAACCCGACTTTGCCAAAAGTCGGCGACTTTTGAAAATGAACGACCCGTTTCGCTCAACCCTACTCGCCATTCTTGCAAGTTTGTTCTGCCATGAAAAAATGGAATAAAAAAATCACATCCAAACCTAACTATGGCACATACAATAAAATAGGCACAAAAATTTAAACAACCACAATTGACTGTTGACTGATAGGACAATGCAAAAATCAGAAAGCGACACCACAACGCCATACATTGCAAGAGAAGACAATAGAAGAAACTATACAAGAATAGACCCAAACAAAATTAAGCAAAAATAGACACCTATGTCCAAATTTTTACATATCATAACTTTCCAAAAAAACATTACAGGCACAAAAAAGGACAATGAAATAGCAAAATAATGAACGCCATACTTTACAATTGCAACAAGACATGATCCAAAAAAACACCATCTGGTGACAAAAGACATCAGAAAAAGGCAATAATTACCATTCTAGATAATAAGCAATAAACATTACGGGACAACCGCTGTAAAAATATACAGCAACCCAAAGATAAACCATAGTCAAATAGAAAAGAAAACACATGAAATTTTAAAAAAGGGCACCACCCAAAAAAAATAAAACAAAAAAAAATTATACTACACACTTGGCAATGCAAACAGTCAATGAAGGAAGATATATGCCATACGGAAAACGACGTAAAAACATCAGAGTTTTTTTTTTTTAAATACAGGGAAAGTACAATTGAAACTATAATGGCATAGCAGCACGGAACTATACAATACAAATGAGACATCATAAATGTAGCCCCCCCACCAGCAAGAAAATACACTCAAGGAAAGAAAAAATAAAGCCAACAGCATAATAAAAACACAGCAAGACATGAGCCAAGAAAATGCCACACAGTTACCACCAACAATAGAAACCAGAAAAACATGCACCTGAAATTTTACAAGAAAAAATGAGCCAAAATCAAGACATTGAACAACCACATGACACAAGAACAAAACACAAAACCAATCCAAAACCAACGTAAAAAAAAAAAAGGCCAAAGACAATAAACGCAATCATATAAAGCCAGAAGAACATCAGAACCAGAAAAACAATTTTTCAATAACAACCCATAACCGTAAAATAGCACAGACCAAACATTGCAAAAATAAACAAAAATCAAGAAATAAAACACAGAATACAAAATGTGCAAAGAGAAATATATACTTACAAGTTTGGAAAGCAGATTCTCTCCAGATTCTCTCTTGGTTGATGACTTGTGAAAGACAATGGCAAACCCCTTTTTCTTTTATATATATAGGTTGTTTTTTTTGTGTCTAGACAAAGTCTAGACAATGTTTTGCATTTTTTATTGGAAAACGCATGTGTCGTACAACGCACCACGACGCAGGTACTTGCGTCGTCTGCGTTGTCAATACAAGTCTATGGGGGAAAAGGCGCATCGACGACGCAAACACGACGCAAACACGACGCATGCGTTTTTTAAAAGGTCGGCGCCGCCCGAAAAATGCAACATGTTGCGTTTGCCGCGCCCAGACAGGTGCGCCCTAACGCCGCATGCGGCGTAAAACGCAACAAAACGCAACACAACGCATGCACATGCGGCCCCATGCAGCGCCAATGTTAAAGATAGGGCCGCACGACGCATGCGTTTTGTTGCGGCGGCGACGCTGCGGCGCAAACCGCAAATGTGAACGTACCCTAAGTAGTATGCTGGGATTCTGTTTTCCAGCACCAATGTGGACAAGGCACTGTGACAACTCAGCAAAGGGCAATGGCAGGGTGACTGTCCCACCTCTGCAGTAAGGATAATAAGCAAGGCAATACGCAGGAGTGCCTCTCCGCGAGGGGATCCGTCCCCAAGATGGCGTCCACCCTCCCACTGGCGGGAAAATAATCGGCGCTGGGGGCACTATGGCGGGCGCCCCAGGGGGGTCTCCTGTCCCACCAGCACCAGTCCTACCTTGTTCACCTTCCTCCTCGGTGGAGCGCGGTCTGCGCACTCCCCAGGGATTTCCCTGCAGGAGTTCCGGCCGAGCGCTCCCGCGGATCTTGTTATATTTTAACCTCCTTCACCCTCCTCTGTTATGTGTCCCCTTTCCACTGGTCCTCAGCGTGCTGTGGCACCTTTCAATATGGCGCCAGATTGTGGCGGGAGACTCCCAGCTCCGTTGCAGTCCGTCACGAACAGAGGTGAGAATGGAGGGAGTCGGGAGAGATCTACAGCGGTGAGTAATCGCCGTGAGCCGTGACCCCACAGCGACCTCCCTGCTCTCTCAGAGGAGCCGGGCAGATGCGCCCAGGGAGCCGGCAGCAGAACTCTTCACTACTCGGCGTGCCTGTGCCATAAATCAGCTGGTGGAATGTGGAGAGGGCCAGCTCCAGCCCGAGCACTCAGGGGGACGGGAGGTAGGAAGCCCGGACAGTCTATATAAATGTTACCTCCGTGGTATGCACCGCTAGCCAGTCCGCCGACAGTCACGGCTCTTTGTCTTAGGAAGATGGCGTCCGTTCTCTTCCTGGTGCGTCTCCACTGTTTGTCTCCTAGCTCAGCCAGAGCTGCAGCAGAGACACTTTTTGGTACCGATTTTTCCTCCTTATGTCCCAGGATGAGTTCGGGTCAGTTTTCTCGGTTGGTAAAGTTTTATAACTTTAGAAATCCCTGGGTTGGGTAGGAGCTCTCCATTTATGCGACTTGTCTCCTGAGCAGTCAGGCCACGCCCCCCCAGAATAAAGTATTTTAATGAAATAAAACACCACACAGTTTTGCCATCTTTATTTTTCTGCCAATCCATGCGACGCCCTCGATCGCCTGCAAAATATAAAAAATAATAAACCAACACAAATACTCCCTGGTCCGATGCAGTCCATTTAGTAACGAGTGTCCCACAACGATCTCCCCTATAGAGCTGTCACATCAGGAAATGTAACAGCTCTATAGGCCTCCAGTGACACACTGACAGGAGACAATGGCTCCTGCAGTGTTATCACTGAGGGTCAAATGGCCTTTCACTTTACGGCACTGCTGCGTGAGTATTTTCCCACGCAGAGGTGCTGCAAGTGACAGTATGAACTGTACTGTACTCACAGCGGCAGAGGGATACAGTGCGGAAGGATACCTTCCGTCACTGTATCCCGGAGCCCCTGGAGAGCGGTCGCATCTGCCGATGTGACAGCTCTCCATGGGAGATTGCCGTGGAACACTCGTTATTACATGGATTACATCAGATCAGGGAGTATACGATGGTTTATTATTTTTTTCCAGGTGATCAAGGGCTTCGGGGACTAGGTGATTGGTATGTGCTGTATGTTGTATGTGTGTATGTGTTTTTTATTTACACTTGCACACAGACAGTCTCCGCCCACACACACACACACTCTATCCCTCCCGATCTGCAGTGTTTCTTGCACGCAAATCCACAGATCTTTTTTAAACCTGTGGTTTTGCTGTGGAATGGCCTGACACAATGGAAGTCAGTGGGTGCAGAAACGCTGCAGATCTGCAAAAAGATTTGACATGCTGCGAAAAAAAAAAAAACGTCCGTTTCTGCTACTTGTTCGGCCGTTTCTGGTCTGTGTTCGGCTGTTTCTGCTCCGTGCTCGGCTGTTTCTGCTCCGTGTTCGGCCGTGTCTGCTCCGTGTTTGGCTGTTTCTGCTCCGTGCTTGGCCATGTCTGCTCCGTGTTCGGCCGTGTCTGCTCCGTGTTCGGCCGTATCTGCCCCGTGTTCGGCCTTGTCTACTCTGTGGCTGTTTCTGCTCCGTGCTCGGCCATGTCTGCTGCGTGTTCGGCCGTGTCTGCTCCGTGTTCGGCCGTGTCTGCCCCGTGTTCGGCCGTGTCTGCTCCGTGTTCGGCTGTTTCTGCTCCGTGATCGGCCATGTCTGCTCCATGTTCGGCCGTGTCTGCTCCATGTTCAGCCGTGTCTGCTCCGTGTTCGGCCGTTTCTGCTCTGTGTTCGGCTGTTTCTGCTCTGTGTTCGGCTGTTTCTACTCCGTGCTCGGCCGTGTCTGCTCCGTGTTTGGCCGTGCCTGCCCCGTGTTCGGCCGTGTCTGCTCCGTGTTTGGCTGTTTCTGCTCCGTGCTTGGCCATGTCTGCTCTGTGTTCGGCCGTGTCTGCTCCGTGTTCGGCCGTGTCTGCTCCGTGTTCGGCCGTGTCTGCTCCGTGCTCGGCCGTGTTTGCCCCGTGTTCGGCCGTGTCTGCTCCATGTTTGGCTGTTTCTGCTCCGTGCTCGGCCGTGTCTGCTCCGTGTTCGGCCATGTCTGCTCCGTGTTCGGCCGTGTCTGCTCGGTGCTCGGCCGTGTCTGCTCCGTGTTTGGCTGTTTCTGCTCCGTGTTCGGCCATGTCTGCTCCGTGTTCGGCCGTGTCTGCTCCGTGTTCGGCCGTGTCTGCTCCGTGTTCGGCTGTGTCTGCTCTGTGTTCGGCCGTTTCTGCTCTGTGTTCGACTGTTTCTACTCCGTGCTCGGCCGTGTCTGCTCCGTGTTCGGCCGTGTCTGCCCCGTGTTCGGCCTTATCTGCTCCGTGTTTGGCTGTTTCTGCTCCGTGCTCGGCCATGTCTGCTCCGTGTTCGGATGTGTCTGCTCCGTGTTCGGCTGTGCCTGCTCCGTGCTCGGTCATGTCTGCTCCGTGTTTGGCCGTGTCTGCTCTGTGCTCGGCCGTGTCTGCTCCGTGTTTGGCTGTGCCTGCCCCATTTTCGGCCGTGTCTGCTCCGTGTTTGGCTGTTTCTGCTCCGTGCTCGGCCTTGTCTGCTCCGTTTTCGGCTGTTTCTGCTCCGTGTTCGTCCGTTTCTGCTCCGTGTTTGGCTGTTTCTGCTCCGTGTTCGTCCGTTTCTGCTCTGTGTTTGGCTGTTTCTGCTCCGTGTTCGGCCGTGCCTGCCCAGTGTTCGGCCGTGTCTGCTCCGTGTTTGGCTGTTTCTGCTCCGTGTTCAGCCGTATCTGCTCCGTATTTGGCTGTTTCTGCTCCATGCTCGGCCATATCTGCTCCGTGTTCTGCCGTGTCTGCTCCGTGTTTGGCCGTGCCTGTCCCGTGTTCGGCCGTGTCTGCTCTGTGTTCGGCTGTTTCTACTCCGTGCTCGGCCGTGTCTGCTCCGTGTTCGGCCGTGTCTGCCCCGTGTTCGGCCTTATCTGCTCCGTGTTTGGCTGTTTCTGCTCCGTGCTCGGCCATGTCTGCTCCGTGTTCGGCCATGTCTGCTCCGTGTTCGGCTGTGCCTGCTCCGTGCTCGGTCATGTCTGCTCCGTGTTTGGCCGTGTCTGCTCTGTGCTCGGCCGTGAAGACACAAAAGAGAATAGTAAAACCAAAAACACTCAGTTTGAAAAAATGTTGCAGTAATCCGCAAGTGCTAGTAAAAGATGTAAAAAACAGGGTATTTGGTTGATACGTTTTTTGCAAAAAATGTATACTAAGCTGCTCTACCAATCTTCACGGTATACCCTTATCAGAGCAGTCCTAACTAATGTATGCAATCCCTATCTGATGTATTTAAAAACCTGATCATCTGTATATAACCTGTGTGAACAGGGTTCAGAGAGGAAAAATCCATGTGTGCATACAGGGTAGAACAGCTTTTGTGCAGATAGCCCAAGAGGAGTGGTGGAACTCCCCAGTCTTGTAGACACAAGAGAACAATTATGGAAACAGGAACACATGGGCTACTTGCACAGTGAACAAGTCTGTATGATCATGTTCACACACCACCAAGAAACCTGAAGACACAAAAGAGAATAGTAAAACCAAAAACACTCAGTTTGAAAAAATGTTGCAGTAATCCGCAAGTGCTAGTAAAAGATGTAAAAAACAGGGTATTTGGTTGATACGTTTTTTGCAAAAAATGTATACTAAGCTGCTCTACCAATCTTCACGGTATACCCTTATCAGAGCAGTCCTAACTAATGTATGCAATCCCTATCTGATGTATTTAAAAACCTGATCATCTGTATATAACCTGTGTGAACAGGGTTCAGAGAGGAAAAATCCATGTGTGCATACAGGGTAGAACAGCTTTTGTGCAGATAGCCCAAGAGGAGTGGTGGAACTCCCCAGTCTTGTAGACACAAGAGAACAATTATGGAAACAGGAACACATGGGCTACTTGCACAGTGAACAAGTCTGTATGATCATGTTCACACACCACCAAGAAACCTGAAGACACAAAAGAGAATAGTAAAACCAAAAACACTCAGTTTGAAAAAATGTTGCAGTAATCCGCAAGTGCTAGTAAAAGATGTAAAAAACAGGGTATTTGGTTGATACGTTTTTTGCAAAAAATGTATACTAAGCTGCTCTACCAATCTTCACGGTATACCCTTATCAGAGCAGTCCTAACTAATGTATGCAATCCCTATCTGATGTATTTAAAAACCTGATCATCTGTATATAACCTGTGTGAACAGGGTTCAGAGAGGAAAAATCCATGTGTGCATACAGGGTAGAACAGCTTTTGTGCAGATAGCCCAAGAGGAGTGGTGGAACTCCCCAGTCTTGTAGACACAAGAGAACAATTATGGAAACAGGAACACATGGGCTACTTGCACAGTGAACAAGTCTGTATGATCATGTTCACACACCACCAAGAAACCTGAAGACACAAAAGAGAATAGTAAAACCAAAAACACTCAGTTTGAAAAAATGTTGCAGTAATCCGCAAGTGCTAGTAAAAGATGTAAAAAACAGGGTATTTGGTTGATACGTTTTTTGCAAAAAATGTATACTAAGCTGCTCTACCAATCTTCACGGTATACCCTTATCAGAGCAGTCCTAACTAATGTATGCAATCCCTATCTGATGTATTTAAAAACCTGATCATCTGTATATAACCTGTGTGAACAGGGTTCAGAGAGGAAAAATCCATGTGTGCATACAGGGTAGAACAGCTTTTGTGCAGATAGCCCAAGAGGAGTGGTGGAACTCCCCAGTCTTGTAGACACAAGAGAACAATTATGGAAACAGGAACACATGGGCTACTTGCACAGTGAACAAGTCTGTATGATCATGTTCACACACCACCAAGAAACCTGAAGACACAAAAGAGAATAGTAAAACCAAAAACACTCAGTTTGAAAAAATGTTGCAGTAATCCGCAAGTGCTAGTAAAAGATGTAAAAAACAGGGTATTTGGTTGATACGTTTTTTGCAAAAAATGTATACTAAGCTGCTCTACCAATCTTCACGGTATACCCTTATCAGAGCAGTCCTAACTAATGTATGCAATCCCTATCTGATGTATTTAAAAACCTGATCATCTGTATATAACCTGTGTGAACAGGGTTCAGAGAGGAAAAATCCATGTGTGCATACAGGGTAGAACAGCTTTTGTGCAGATAGCCCAAGAGGAGTGGTGGAACTCCCCAGTCTTGTAGACACAAGAGAACAATTATGGAAACAGGAACACATGGGCTACTTGCACAGTGAACAAGTCTGTATGATCTAAGGGTATACCGTGAAGATTGGTAGAGCAGCTTAGTATACATTTTTTGCAAAAAACGTATCAACCAAATACCCTGTTTTTTACATCTTTTACTAGCACTTGCGGATTACTGCAACATTTTTTCAAACTGAGTGTTTTTGGTTTTACTATTCTCTTTTGTGTCTTCAGGTTTCTTGGTGGTGTGTGAACATGATCATACAGACTTGTTCACTGTGCAAGTAGCCCATGTGTTCCTGTTTCCATAATTGTTCTCTTGTGTCTACAAGACTGGGGAGTTCCACCACTCCTCTTGGGCTATCTGCACAAAAGCTGTTCTACCCTGTATGCACACATGGATTTTTCCTCTCTGAACCCTGTTCACACAGGTTATATACAGATGATCAGGTTTTTAAATACATCAGATAGGGATTGCATACATTAGTTAGGACTGCTCTGATAAGGGTATACCGTGAAGATTGGTAGAGCAGCTTAGTATACATTTTTTGCAAAAAACGTATCAACCAAATACCCTGTTTTTTACATCTTTTACTAGCACTTGCGGATTACTGCAACATTTTTTCAAACTGAGTGTTTTTGGTTTTACTATTCTCTTTTGTGTCTTCAGGTTTCTTGGTGGTGTGTGAACATGATCATACAGACTTGTTCACTGTGCAAGTAGCCCATGTGTTCCTGTTTCCATAATTGTTCTCTTGTGTCTACAAGACTGGGGAGTTCCACCACTCCTCTTGGGCTATCTGCACAAAAGCTGTTCTACCCTGTATGCACACATGGATTTTTCCTCTCTGAACCCTGTTCACACAGGTTATATACAGATGATCAGGTTTTTAAATACATCAGATAGGGATTGCATACATTAGTTAGGACTGCTCTGATAAGGGTATACCGTGAAGATTGGTAGAGCAGCTTAGTATACATTTTTTGCAAAAAACGTATCAACCAAATACCCTGTTTTTTACATCTTTTACTAGCACTTGCGGATTACTGCAACATTTTTTCAAACTGAGTGTTTTTGGTTTTACTATTCTCTTTTGTGTCTTCAGGTTTCTTGGTGGTGTGTGAACATGATCATACAGACTTGTTCACTGTGCAAGTAGCCCATGTGTTCCTGTTTCCATAATTGTTCTCTGTGCTCGGCCGTGTCTGCTCCGTGTTTGGCTGTGCCTGCCCCATGTTCGGCCGTGTCTGCTCCGTGTTTGGCTGTTTCTGCTCCGTGCTCGGCCTTGTCTGCTCCGTTTTCGGCTGTTTCTGCTCCGTGTTCGTCCGTTTCTGCTCCGTGTTTGGCTGTTTCTGCTCCGTGTTCGTCCGTTTCTGCTCTGTGTTTGGCTGTTTCTGCTCCGTGTTCGGCCGTGCCTGCCCAGTGTTCGGCCGTGTCTGCTCCGTGTTTGGCTGTTTCTGCTCCGTGTTCAGCCGTATCTGCTCCGTATTTGGCTGTTTCTGCTCCATGCTCGGCCATATCTGCTCCGTGTTCGGCCGTGTCTGCTCCGTGTTTGGCCGTGCCTGTCCCGTGTTCGGCCGTGTCTGCTCTGTGTTCGGCTGTTTCTACTCCGTGCTCGGCCGTGTCTGCTCCGTGTTCGGCCGTGTCTGCCCCGTGTTCGGCCTTATCTGCTCCGTGTTTGGCTGTTTCTGCTCCGTGCTCGGCCATGTCTGCTCCGTGTTCGGCCGTGTCTGCTCCGTGTTCGGCTGTGCCTGCTCCGTGCTCGGTCATGTCTGCTCCGTGTTTGGCCGTGTCTGCTCTGTGCTCGGCCGTGTCTGCTCCGTGTTTGGCTGTGCCTGCCCCATGTTCGGCCGTGTCTGCTCCGTGTTTGGCTGTTTCTGCTCCGTGCTCGGCCTTGTCTGCTCCGTTTTCGGCTGTTTCTGCTCCGTGTTCGTCCGTTTCTGCTCCGTGTTTGGCTGTTTCTGCTCCGTGTTCGTCCGTTTCTGCTCTGTGTTTGGCTGTTTCTGCTCCGTGTTCGGCCGTGCCTGCCCAGTGTTCGGCCGTGTCTGCTCCGTGTTTGGCTGTTTCTGCTCCGTGTTCAGCCGTATCTGCTCCGTATTTGGCTGTTTCTGCTCCATGCTCGGCCATATCTGCTCCGTGCTCGGCCATATCTGCTCCGTGTTCGGCCGTGTCTGCTCCGTGTTCGGCCGTGTCTGCTCCGTGTTTGGCCGTGCCTGTCCCGTGTTCGGCCGTGTCTGCTCTGTGTTCGGCCGTGTCTGCTCTGTGTTCGGCCGTTTCTGCTCTGTGTTCGGCTGTTTCTACTCCGTGCTAGGCCGTGTCTGCTCCGTGTTTGGCTGTTTCTGCTCCGTGCTCGGCCATGTCTGCTCCGTGTTCGGCCGTGTCTGCTCCGTGTTCAGCTGTGCCTGCTCCGTGCTCGGCCATGTCTGCTCCGTGTTTGGCCGTGTCTGCTCTGTGCTCGGCCGTGTCTGCTCCGTGTTTGGCTGTGCCTGCCCCATGTTCGGCTGTGTCTGCTCCGTGTTTGGCTGTTTCTGCTCCGTGCTCGGCCTTGTCTGCTCCGTTTTCGGCTGTTTCTGCTCTGTGTTCGTCCGTTTCTGCTCCGTGTTTGGCTGTTTCTGCTCCGTGTTCGTCCGTTTCTGCTCCGTGTTTGGCTGTTTCTGCTCCGTGTTCGGCCGTGTCTGCTCTGTGTTCGGCCGTTTCTGCTCTGTGTTCGGCTGTTTCTACTCCGTGCTAGGCCGTGTCTGCTCCGTGTTCGGCCGTGTCTGCCCCGTGTTCGGCCGTATCTGCTCCGTGTTTGGCCGTGTCTGCCCCGTGTTCGGCCATATCTGTTCTGTGTTCGGCCGTGTCTGCTCTGTGCTCGGCCGTGTCTGCTCGGTGTTCGGCCGTGTCTGCCCCGTGTTCGGCCGTGTCTGCTCCGTGTTTGGCCATTTCTGCTCTGTGCTCGGCCGTGTCTGCTCCGTGTTTGGCCGTGCCTGCCCCGTGTTTGGCTATTTCTGCTCCGTGCTCGGCCGTGCCTGCCCCGTGTTCGGCCGTGTCTGCCCCTTGTTTGGCTATTTCTGCTCCGTGCTCGGCCGTGTCTGCTCCGTGTTCGGCTGTGTTCAGCCGTGTTTGCTTCGTTTTTGGCCGTGTCTGCTTCGTGTTCAGCCGTTTCTGCTCCGTGTTTTTTGCTGTTTCTGCTCCGTGGTCGGCCGTGTCTGCTCCGTGTTTGGCTGTGCCTGCTCCGTGCTCGGCCATGTCTGCTCCGTGTTTGGCCGTGTCTGCTCTGTGCTCGGCCGTGTCTGCTCCGTGTTTGGCTGTGCCTGCCCCATGTTCAGCCGTGTCTGCTCCGTGTTTGGCTGTTTCTGCTCCATGCTCGGCCTTGTCTGCTCCGTTTTCGGCTGTTTCTGCTCCATGTTCGTCCGTTTCTGCTCCGTGTTTGGCTGTTTCTGCTCCGTGTTCGTCCCTTTCTGCTCCGTGTTTGGCTGTTTCTGCCCCGTGTTCGGCCGTGTCTGCTCCGTGTTTGGCAGTTTCTGCTCCGTGTTCGGCCGTATCTGCTCCGTATTTGGCTGTTTCTGCTCCATGCTCGGCCATATCTGCTCCGTGTTCGGCCGTGTCTGCTCCGTGTTTGGCCATGCCTGCCCCGTGTTCGGCCTTGTCTGCTCCGTGTTCGGCCGTGTCTGCTCTGTGTTTGGCCGTGTCTGCCCCGTGTTCGGCCATATCTGTTCTGTGTTTGGCTGTTTCTGCTCCGTGTTCGGCCGTGTCTGCTCTGTGCTCGGCCGTGTCTGCTCCGTGTTCGGCCGTGCCTGCCCCGTGTTCGGCCGTGTCTGCTCCGTGTTTGGCTATTTCTGCTCCGTGCTCGGCCGTGTCTACTCCGTGTTTGGCCGTGCCTGCCCCGTGTTTGGCTATTTCTGCTTCATGCTCGGCCGTGCCTGCCCCGTGTTCGGCCGTGTCTGCCCCGTGTTTGGCTATTTCTGCTCCGTGCTCGGCCGTGCCTGCTCCGTGTTCGGCTGTGTTCAGCCGTGTTTGCTTCGTTTTCGGCCGTGTCTGCTTCGTGTTCGACCGTTTCTGCTCCGTGTTTTTTGCTGTTTCTGCTCCGTGCTCGGCCATGTCTGCTCCGTGTTCGGCCGTGTCTGCTCCGTGTTCGGCTGTGCCTGCTCCGTGCTCGGTCATGTCTGCTCCGTGTTTGGCCGTGTCTGCTCTGTGCTCGGCCGTGTCTGCTCCATGTTTGGCTGTGCCTGCCCCATGTTCGGCCGTGTCTGCTCCGTGTTTGGCTGTTTCTGCTCCGTGCTCGGCCTTGTCTGCTCCGTTTTCGGCTGTTTCTGCTCCATGTTCGTCCGTTTCTGCTCTGTGTTTGGCTGTTTCTGCGCCGTGTTCGTCCGTTTCTGCTCTGTGTTTGGCTGTTTCTGCTCCGTGTTCGGCCGTGCCTGCCCCGTGTTCGGCCGTGTCTGCTCCGTGTTTGGCCGTATCTGCTCCGTATTTGGCCGTATCTGCTCCGTATTTGGCTGTTTCTGCTCCATGCTCGGCCATATCTGCTCCGTGTTCGGCCGTGTCTGCTCCGTGTTTGGCCGTGCCTGCCCCGTGTTCGGCCGTGTCTGATCAGTGTTCGGCCGTGTCTGCTCTGTGTTCGGCCGTTTCTGCTCTGTGTTCGGCTGTTTCTACTCCGTGCTAGGCCGTGTCTGCTCCGTGTTTGGCTGTTTCTGCTCCATGCTCGGCCATGTCTGCTCTGTGTTCGGCCGTGTCTGCTCCGTGTTCGGCTGTACCTGCTCCGTGCTCGGCCATATCTGCTCCGTGTTTGGCCGTGTCTGCTCTGTGCTCGGCCGTGTCTGCTCCGTGTTTGGCTGTGCCTGCCCCATGTTCGGCCGTGTCTGCTCCGTGTTTGGCTGTTTCTGCTCCGTGCTCGGCCTTGTCTGCTCCGTGTTTGGCTGTTTCTGCTCCGTGTTCGTCCATTTCTGCTCCGTGTTTGGCTGTTTCTGCTCCGTGTTCGGTCGTGCCTGCCCCGTGTTCGGCCGTGTCTGCTCCATGTTTGGCTGTTTCTGCTCCGTGTTCAGCCGTATCTGCTCCGTGTTTGGCTGTTTCTGCTCCATGCTCGGCCATATCTGCTCCGTGTTCGGTCGTGTCTGCTCCGTGTTTGGCTGTGTCTGCCCTGTGTTCGGCCGTGTCTGCTCCGTGTTCGGCCGTGTCGGCTCTGTGTTCGGCCGTTTCTGCTCTGTGTTCGGCTGTTTCTACTCCGTGCTAGGCCGTATCTGCTCCGTGTTTGGCTGTTTCTGCTCCGTGCTCGGCTATGTCTGCTCCGTGTTCGGCCGTGTCTGCTCCGTGTTCGGCTGTGCCTGCTCCGTGCTCGGCCATGTCTGCTCCGTGTTTGGCCATGTCTGCTCTGTGCTCGGCCGTGTCTGCTCCGTGTTTGGCTGTGCCTGCCCCATATTCGGCCGTGTCTGCTCCGTGTTTGGCTGTTTCTGCTCCGTGCTCCGCCTTGTCTGCTCCGTTTTCGGCTGTTTCTGCTCCGTGTTCGTCCGTTTCTGCTCCGTGTTTGGCTGTTTCTGCTCTGTGTTCGTCCGTTTCTGCTCCGTGTTTGGCTGTTTCTGCTCCGCGTTCGGCCGCGCCTGCCCCGTGTTCGGCCGTGTCTGCTCCGTGTTTGGCTGTTTCTGCTCCGTGTTCGGCCGTATCTGCTCCGTGTTTGGCTGTTTCTGCTCCATGCTTGGCCATATCTGCTCCGTGTTTGGCCGTGTCTGCTCCGTGTTTGGCCGTGCCTGCCCCGTGTTCGGCCGTGCCTGCCCCGTGTTCGGCCGTGTCTGCCCCGTGTTTGGCTATTTCTGCTCCGTGCTCGGCCGTGTCTGCTCCGTGTTCGGCTGTGTTCTGTCGTGTTTGCTTCGTTTTCGTCCGTGTCTGCTTTGTGTTCGGCCGTTTCTGCTCCGTGTTTTTTGCTGTTTCTGCTCCGTGCTCGGCCATGTCTGCTCCGTGTTCAGCCGTGTCTGCTCCGTGTTCGGCTGTGCCTGCTCCGTGTTCGGCCATGTCTGCTCCGTGTTTGGCCGTGTCTGCTCTGTGCTCGGCCGTGTCTGCTCCGTGTTTGGCTGTGCCTGCCCCATGTTCGGCCATGTCTGCTCCGTGTTTGGCTGTTTCTGCTCCGTGCTCGGCCTTGTCTGCTCCGTTTTCGGCTGTTTCTGCTCCGTGTTCGTCCGTTTCTGCTCCGTGTTTGGCTGTTTCTGCTCCATGTTCGGCCGTGCCTGCCCCGTGTTCGGCCGTGTCTGCTCCGTGTTTGGCTGTTTCTGCTCCGTGTTCAGCCGTATCTGCTCCGTATTTGGCTGTTTCTGCTCCATGCTCGGCCATATCTGCTCCGTGTTCGGCCGTGTCTGCTCCGTGTTTGGCCGTGCCTGCCCCGTGTTCGGCCGTGTCTGCTCCGTGTTCGGCCGTGTCTGCTCTGTGTTCGGCCATTTCTGCTCTGTGTTCGGCTGTTTCTACTCCGTGCTAGGCCGTGTCTGCCCCGCGTTTGGCTGTTTCTGCTCCGTGCTCGGCCATGTCTGCTCTGTGCTCGGCCGTGTCTGCTCCGTGTTTGGCTGTGCCTGCCCCATGTTCGGCCGTGTCTGCTCCGTGTTTGGCTGTTTCTGCTCCATGCTCGGCCTTGTCTGCTCCGTTTTCGGCTGTTTCTGCTCCGTGTTCGTCCGTTTCTGCTCTGTGTTTGGCTGTTTCTGCTCCGTGTTCGTCCGTTTCTGCTCCGTGTTTGGCTGTTTCTGCTCCGTGTTCGGCCGTGCCTGCCCCGTGTTCGGCCGTGTCTGCTCCGTGTTTGGCCGTGCCTGCCCCTTGTTCGGCCGTGCCTGCCCCGTGTTCGGCCGTGTCTGCCCCGTGTTTGGCTATTTCTGCTCCGTGCTCGGCCGTGTCTGCTCCGTGTTCGGCTGTGTTCTGTCGTGTTTACTTCGTTTTCGGCCGTGTCTGCTTCGTGTTCGGCCGTTTCTGCTCCGTGTTTTTTGCTGTTTCTGCTCCGTGCTCGGCCATGTCTGCTCCGTGTTCAGCCGTGTCTGCTCCGTGTTCGGCTGTGCCTGCTCCGTGTTCGGCCATGTCTGCTCCGTGTTTGGCCGTGTCTGCTCTGTGCTCGGCCGTGTCTGCTCCGTGTTTGGCTGTGCCTGCCCCATGTTCGGCCATGTCTGCTCCGTGTTTGGCTGTTTCTGCTCCGTGCTCGGCCTTGTCTGCTCCGTTTTCGGCTGTTTCTGCTCCGTGTTCGTCCGTTTCTGCTCCGTGTTTGGCTGTTTCTGCTCCGTGTTCGTCCGTTTCTGCTCCGTGTTTGGCCGTGTCTGCTCCGTGTTTGGCCGTGCCTGCCCCGTGTTCGGCCGTGTCTGCTCCGTGTTCGGCCGTGTCTGCTCTGTGTTCGGCCATTTCTGCTCTGTGTTCGGCTGTTTCTACTCCGTGCTAGGCCGTGTCTGCCCCGCGTTTGGCTGTTTCTGCTCCGTGCTCGGCCATGTCTGCTCTGTGCTCGGCCGTGTCTGCTCCGTGTTTGGCTGTGCCTGCCCCATGTTCGGCCGTGTCTGCTCCGTGTTTGGCTGTTTCTGCTCCATGCTCGGCCTTGTCTGCTCCGTTTTCGGCTGTTTCTGCTCCGTGTTCGTCCGTTTCTGCTCTGTGTTTGGCTGTTTCTGCTCCGTGTTCGGCCATGTCTGCTCCGTGTTTGGCTGTTTCTGCTCCGTGCTCGGCCTTGTCTGCTCCGTTTTCGGCTGTTTCTGCTCCGTGTTCGTCCGTTTCTGCTCCGTGTTTGGCTGTTTCTGCTCCGTGTTCGTCCGTTTCTGCTCCGTGTTTGGCTGTTTCTGCTCCATGTTCGGCCGTGCCTGCTCCGTGTTCGGCCATGTCTGCTCCGTGTTTGGCCGTGTCTGCTCTGTGCTCGGCCGTGTCTGCTCCGTGTTTGGCTGTGCCTGCCCCATGTTCGGCCATGTCTGCTCCGTGTTTGGCTGTTTCTGCTCCGTGCTCGGCCTTGTCTGCTCCGTTTTCGGCTGTTTCTGCTCCGTGTTCGTCCGTTTCTGCTCCGTGTTTGGCTGTTTCTGCTCCGTGTTCGTCCGTTTCTGCTCCGTGTTCGGCCGTGTCTGCTCCGTGTTTGGCCGTGCCTGCCCCGTGTTCGGCCGTGTCTGCTCCGTGTTCGGCCGTGTCTGCTCTGTGTTCGGCCATTTCTGCTCTGTGTTCGGCTGTTTCTACTCCGTGCTAGGCCGTGTCTGCCCCGCGTTTGGCTGTTTCTGCTCCGTGCTCGGCCATGTCTGCTCTGTGCTCGGCCGTGTCTGCTCCGTGTTTGGCTGTGCCTGCCCCATGTTCGGCCGTGTCTGCTCCGTGTTTGGCTGTTTCTGCTCCATGCTCGGCCTTGTCTGCTCCGTTTTCGGCTGTTTCTGCTCCGTGTTCGTCCGTTTCTGCTCTGTGTTTGGCTGTTTCTGCTCCGTGTTCGTCCGTTTCTGCTCCGTGTTTGGCTGTTTCTGCTCCGTGTTCGGCCGTGCCTGCCCCGTGTTCGGCCGTGTCTGCTCCGTGTTTGGCCGTGCCTGCCCCTTGTTCGGCCGTGCCTGCCCCGTGTTCGGCCGTGTCTGCCCCGTGTTTGGCTATTTCTGCTCCGTGCTCGGCCGTGTCTGCTCCGTGTTCGGCTGTGTTCTGTCGTGTTTACTTCGTTTTCGGCCGTGTCTGCTTCGTGTTCGGCCGTTTCTGCTCCGTGTTTTTTGCTGTTTCTGCTCCGTGCTCGGCCATGTCTGCTCCGTGTTCAGCCGTGTCTGCTCCGTGTTCGGCTGTGCCTGCTCCGTGTTCGGCCATGTCTGCTCCGTGTTTGGCCGTGTCTGCTCTGTGCTTGGCCGTGTCTGCTCCGTGTTTGGCTGTGCCTGCCCCATGTTCGGCCATGTCTGCTCCGTGTTTGGCTGTTTCTGCTCCGTGCTCGGCCTTGTCTGCTCCGTTTTCGGCTGTTTCTGCTCCGTGTTCGTCCGTTTCTGCTCCGTGTTTGGCTGTTTCTGCTCCGTGTTCGTCCGTTTCTGCTCCGTGTTTGGCTGTTTCTGCTCCATGTTCGGCCGTGCCTGCCCCGTGTTCGGCCGTGTCTGCTCCATGTTTGGCTGTTTCTGCTCCGTGTTCAGCCGTATCTGCTCCGTATTTGGCTGTTTCTGCTCCATGCTCGGCCATATCTGCTCCGTGTTCGGCCGTGTCTGCTCCGTGTTTGGCCGTGCCTGCCCCGTGTTCGGCCGTGTCTGCTCCGTGTTCGGCCGTGTCTGCTCTGTGTTCGGCCATTTCTGCTCTGTGTTCGGCTGTTTCTACTCCGTGCTAGGCCGTGTCTGCCCCGCGTTTGGCTGTTTCTGCTCCGTGCTCGGCCATGTCTGCTCCGTGTTCGGCTGTGTCTGCTCCGTGTTCGGCTGTGCCTGCTCTGTGCTCGGCCATGTCTGCTCCGTGTTTGGCCGTGTCTGCTCTGTGCTCGGCCGTGTCTGCTCCGTGTTTGGCTGTGCCTGCCCCATGTTCGGCCGTGTCTGCTCCGTGTTTGGCTGTTTCTGCTCCATGCTCGGCCTTGTCTGCTCCGTTTTCGGCTGTTTCTGCTCCGTGTTCGTCCGTTTCTGCTCTGTGTTTGGCTGTTTCTGCTCCGTGTTCGTCCGTTTCTGCTCCGTGTTTGGCTGTTTCTGCTCCGTGTTCGGCCGTGCCTGCCCCGTGTTCGGCCGTGTCTGCTCCGTGTTTGGCTGTTTCTGCTCCGTGTTCAGCCATATCTGCTCCGTGTTTGGCTGTTTCTGCTCCATGCTCGGCCATATCTGCTCCGTGTTCGGCCGTGTCTGCTCCGTGTTTGGCCGTGCCTGCCCCGTGTTCGGCCGTGTCTGCTCCGTGTTCGGCCGTGTCTGCTCTGTGTTTGGCCGTTTCTGCTCTGTGTTTGGCTGTTTCTACTCCGTGCTAGGCCGTATCTGCTCCGTGTTTGGCTGTTTCTGCTCCGTGCTCGGCCATGTCTGCTCCGTGTTCGGCTGTGCCTGCTCCGTGCTCGGCCATGTCTGCTCCGTGTTTGGCCGTGTCTGCTCTGTGCTCGGCCGTGTCTGCTCCGTGTTTGGCTGTGCCTGCCCCATGTTCGGCCGTGTCTGCTCCATGTTTGGCTGTTTCTGCTCCGTGCTCGGCCTTGTCTGCTCCGTTTTCAGCTGTTTCTACTCCGTGTTCATCCGTTTCTGCTCCGTGTTTGGCTGTTTCTGCTCCGTGTTCGTCCGTTTCTGCTCCGTGTTTCGCTGTTTCTGCTCCGTGTTCGGCCATGCCTGCCCCGTGTTCGGCCGTGTCTGCTCCGTGTTTGGCTGTTTCTGCTCCGTGTTCGGCCGTATCTGCTCCGTGTTTGGCTGTTTCTGCTCCATGCTCGGCCATATCTGCTCCGTGTTTGGCCGTGTCTGCTCCGTGTTTGGCCGTGTCTGCTCTGTGTTCGGCCGTGTCTGCTCCGTGTTTGGCCGTGCCTGCCCCGTGTTCAGCCGTGTCTGCTCCGTGTTCGGCCGTGTCTGCTCTGTGTTCGGCCGTTTCTGCTCTGTGTTCGGCTGTTTCTACTCCGTGCTAGGATGTGTCTGCTCCGTGTTCGGCCGTGTCTGTCCCGTGTTCGGCCGTATCTGCTTCGTGTTTGGCCGTGCCTGCCCCGTGTTCGGCCGTATCTGTTCTGTGTTTGGCTGTTTCTGCTCCGTGCTCGGCTATGTCTGCTCCGTGTTCGGCCGTGTCTGCTCTGTGCTCGGCCGTGTCTGCTCCGTGTTCGGCTATTTCTGCTCCGTGCTCGGCCGTGCCTGCCCCGTGTTCGGCCGTGTCTGCCCCGTGTTTGGCTATTTCTGCTCCGTACTCGGCCGTGTCTGCTCCGTGTTCGGATGTGTTCGGCCGTGTTTGCTTCGTTTTCGGCCGTGTCTGCTTCGTGTTCAGCCGTTTCTGCTCCGTGTTTTTGGCTGTTTCTGCTCCGTGCTCGGCTGCGACTATCTGTCTGTTCAGACTTTCTGGTTCAGTGTTAGGAATGGAATAAGTTATCCGATGTATCAGTAATGCAAACGGAAGCAGAGGGGCCGCACTGATTATTACGGGGTCCGTCTTGGTTCTGTTTATAGAACAAAATAAAAAAGTTCTTCATGAATTACTTTACAGTTTTTTTGTTCTTAAAAATGTGCCCCGTAATAATCAGTGCGGCGTCGCTTCTGTTTTCATATCTGATCAGTCATTCTGTCTGTTCTTAAAGCGGAACAGACAAACATGATGTCCAGCCTTATGGGATCAGAACCGCCCCACCGCCGTGTGTGAGGTCTCAGGATTTATTGCCTTCTAGTATCAAGAACCATCCATGATTTCTGCTCATTTATTAAAGCACCACTCCAGCGTTTTTTTAATTGCAGTGGTGTCACTAATCTACGTTACCTGACTCTAGTATTATACTCACCTGCCGCTCCGACACTGCTCAGGTCCCACACCGCCATCTCGTAACTGCTACAAGCTCTCAGTGTAAGTCTATGAACTTCATTCTGGCCTCGTCTCTTGTAGACTTACACTGAGTTGTGACATCCGTCTCGCCCAGCAAACACTGAACCGGTCCCGCAAGTCACAAACTGCTGGAGATCGACAGGAGTGGCGCCAATAACAGATGAAGATGGTGGCCGGTAAGTGTGAGACTGGGGGCAGGGAACTTAGATTAGTTGTGTAAGGAGGTGACCGAGACTGTCCCATGCCTCCTCCCAGGGCCGCCATCAGGGCATGACGGCCGTGACTGGCGTATGGGGCCCGGTGAGCAGAGGGGGCCCGCATCGGGCCCCCTCTCATCTGCTCACCGGGCCCTTACCGGCAGCCGCAGGCTAACCGGGCCCTTAGCGCCGACGCTGCAGCTGTTTAAAGCTAAAGCGCCCGCACGTCAATAGTTAACAGCCGCGGCGCCGCCAGCCAATCTGAGGCTGGCAGGCGCTGACGTCAGCCGCAGCGTGCGTGCATGTCGCCGGCGTCTGACATCATTGTCAGTCGCCGGCGAGTGCATGCACGCTGCAGCTGCGTGGAGACTTCGCCCGCCGCAGGAGCGCGGCAGGTAAGAAGAACTTCTTTTTTTTTTTTTTAGAGCGGCGATCCGGGGGCCCAAGGAAGAACGCTGGACAGAGATGGGGCAGAGTGCTGGGAAGAGATGGGGCAGAGTGCTGGGAAGAGATGGGGCAGAGTGCTGGACAGAGATGGGGCAGAGTGCTGGACAGAGATGGGGCAGAGTGCTGGACAGAGATGGGGCAGAGTGCTGGACAGAGATGGGGCAGAGTGCTGGACAGAGATGGGGCAGAGTGCTGGACACAGGGGCAAAACACTGGACAGAGATGGGGCACAGTGCTGGGAAGAGATGGGGCAGAGTGCTGGGAAGAGATGGGGCAGAGTGCTGGACAGAGATGGGGCAGAGTGCTGGACAGAGATGTGGCAGAGTGCTACACAGAGATGCGGCAGAGTGCAGGGAAGAGATGGGGCAGAGTGCTGGGAAGAAATGGGGCAAAGTGCTGGGAAGAGATGGGGCAGAGTGCTGGGCAGAGTGCTGGACAGAGATGGGGCAGAGTGCTGGACAGAGATGGGGCAGAGTGCTGGACAGAGATGGGGCAGAGTGCTGGACAGAGATGGGGCAGAGTGCTGGGCAGAGTGCTGGGAAGAGATGGGGCAGAGTGCTGGGCAGAGTGCTGGACAGAGATGGGGCAGAGTGCTGGACAGAGATGGGGCAGAGTGCTGGACAGAGATGGGGCAGAGTGCTGGACAGAGATGGGGCAGAGTGCTGGGAAGAGATGGGGCAGAGTGCTGGGCAGAGTGCTGGACAGAGATGGGGGAGAGTGCTGGACAGAGATGGGGCAGAGTGCTGGACAGAGATGGGGCAGAGTGCTAGACAGAGATGGGGCAGAGTGCTGGACAGATATGGGGCAGAGTGCTGGACAGAGATGGGGCAGAGTGCTGGACAGAGATGGGGCAGAGTGCTGGACAGAGATGGGGCAGAGTGCTGGACAGAGATGGGGCAGAGTGCTGGACAGAGATGGGGCAGAGTGCTGGGCAGAGTGCTGGGAAGAGATGGGGCAGAGTGCTGGGCAGAGTGCTGGACAGAGATGGGGCAGAGTGCTGGACAGAGATGGGGCAGAGTGCTGGACAGAGATGGGGCAGAGTGCTGGACAGAGATGGGGCAGAGTGCTGGGCAGAGTGCTGGGAAGAGATGGGGCAGAGTGCTGGGCAGAGTGCTGGACAGAGATGGGGCAGAGTGCTGGACAGAGATGGGGCAGAGTGCTGGACAGAGATGGGGCAGAGTGCTGGACAGAGATGGGGCAGAGTGCTGGACAGAGATGGGGCAGAGTGCTGGGCAGAGTGCTGGGAAGAGATGGGGCAGAGTGCTGGGCAGAGTGCTGGACAGAGATGGGGCAGAGTGCTGGACAGAGATGGGGCAGAGTGCTGGACAGAGATGGGGCAGAGTGCTGGGCAGAGTGCTGGGAAGAGATGGGGCAGAGTGCTGGGCAGAGTGCTGGACAGAGATGGGGCAGAGTGCTGGACAGAGATGGGGCAGAGTGCTGGACAGAGATGGGGCAGAGTGCTGGACAGAGATGGGGCAGAGTGCTGGGCAGAGTGCTGGGAAGAGATGGGGCAGAGTGCTGGGCAGAGTGCTGGACAGAGATGGGGCAGAGTGCTGGACAGAGATGGGGCAGAGTGCTGGACAGAGATGGGGCAGAGTGCTGGACAGAGATGGGGCAGAGTGCTGGGCAGAGTGCTGGGAAGAGATGGGGCAGAGTGCTGGGCAGAGTGCTGGACAGAGATGGGGCAGAGTGCTGGACAGAGATGGGGCAGAGTGCTGGACAGAGATGGGGCAGAGTGCTGGACAGAGATGGGGCAGAGTGCTGGACAGAGATGGGGCAGAGTGCTGGGCAGAGTGCTGGGAAGAGATGGGGCAGAGTGCTGGGCAGAGATGGGGCAGAGTGCTGGGCAGAGTGCTGGGAAGAGATGGGGCAGAGTGCTGGACAGAGATGGGGCAGAGTGCTGGACAGATATGGGGCAGAGTGCTGGACAGAGATGGGGCAGAGTGCTGGACAGAGATGGGGCAGAGCGCTGGACAGAGATGGGGCAGAGCGCTGGACACAGATGGGGCAGGATTGGACACAGATGGGGCAGAGCACTGAACACAGATGGGGCAGAGTGCTGGACACAGATGGGGCAGGATTGGAAACAGATGGGGCAGAGTGCTGGACACAGATGGGGCAGAGTGCTGGACACAGATGGGGCAGGATTGGAAACAGATGGGGCAGAATGGAGACAGATGGGGCAGGATTGGAGACAGATGGGGCAGGATGGATACGATGGGGCAGGATGGGGAGATCATATGGGGCAGAATGGATACTCATGAGGGGAGGATGGGAGAACATATGGCTGGAGCCTGCAATGAGACACACGGGGGCTAGGATGGCGAATATTACCATAGGGGCTAATTAAGGGATATTATTATTGCAGTGATGTATTTATTTTATTTTTTGAGTATACTGTTTTAAATGGGGGGAGGTCCTTGTGGAGATCAGACTGAACTAAAGCAATCCATCTTGTCTTCTTCCTGAGAAATCTCGCTTACAACAAGATACATTTCTGCTGACTTGACATTTCCTTTTATGGAAGTAATCATGTGTGCATTCCTTCTTTCAATAGCAGCCTTTCATTCACCTTCCAGATGATGTAACTTTCTACTGATAAAGACTGGTATAGATTGTTTATGTAAGAGATAGTGAAATATGAGCGCTTGTGCGCATGTCTGTAAAAGAATAATTCTTTTCTATATAAAGGGAGGGCAAAGCCCAGAGAGAGAGATGTGCTCCTGGGCTTCCCCTGTACATGATCACACAATACCTTGTTTGCGTGTCATTTACTTAGGATCCCTACCTCTAGTAAGCCAGGGACTGAGAAGGACTTAACATTTCTTTGGCGCACCGAACAGGGACCCGAGATGAGAGTATTTGCTCGAGATTCACCTGCAGATACGGACAACAGAGATCTGGGATAATGGACGGCAAATGAACTGAAAAACCTGGCCAGGTAAGAGACATTATTAGTTCTCTTTTATCTGCCTTGTATTATCCGAAAGATCTCTATGAGCCGTGTCACGCTGGGTTAGTCTAGTAGTGAGTAGATACCTATAAAACTCGGGTTACTATATTGTATAGATTTATGAGTCCTGTCCCTGGCAGTGTGTGAACAGTGTGAAGGTTGTGGTATGTTGTGAAAGAAGAGCAAAAGTGCGTAGAAAAATAAGCCAAAATAGTTGGGGTATAAGCCTTATACACGGAAGTCAGCCTAACTGGGTCATGTGGTTGCGTCCTTTCGGGGAGACCTCCGCCCATGCTTGACTCTCATTTAAGTGCTTAACCTCCTTCATTTCTGGATAAGGTTTGATAGAATGAGCCCAGGACGCGGGTCCATGAGCCTGGGACAAGTATGCTAACTGACACAGAAAGTTTTGTGATCTGTATGGTGTTGCTGGGTCTGTTTGCGTGCATAATAGCACTTAAGTACATTCTGCACATTAGAAAGAATGGAGCAGATCAGCCCTTCAATATTTTAGCTCCCTAGGAGAGAAGGCAACGAGACATCACCTAGGATAAGTGATTGTCCAAACGTCACCTGGGGTAGAAATAGCTAATATTGAAAGAAAGAAAAAAAAAGAAAAATGGGAAATAAACAGACAAAAACCGTCTTAGGACAAGTGGAAGCAGCAGATATCATACAGGAAAGATGTGGGAAGACAGTCAGAAGTCAGATTAGAAGGGTAAGAGAAAAATTGGGAATTTCAGAAGCACTTATGTTCAGTACAGAATGGGAAAAACTGAGTAAAGAACGAGGTGGAATTATCAAAGACAATGGGTGGGAAGAAATCATACACTGTATGATAGAGGTCTCAAAAACAGCTAAAGAGGAGAATTGGAAGTATGATCCAGACACTTCCAAATGGATTATGGGGAAGGGAAAAAGTTGTGACATAATCCCACCACCTTACCTAGATCCAAAAGCCCAATCATTTGTACCATCTGGAGGAGCAGAAGGAGGAAAACAATTTCCAGCCTTGTATCCCAATCTTGGTGGGGTAGGAGGATGGGTATGTTCACACTGTGGACAACAAAATCCAGATTGGAGAAATGATTGCCTAGTCTGTGGTACACCTAGACATGGCGCTGTACTTGCCCCTGTTAGGGTGGTACCAAGACCCTTTAGGGAACCTGGTGCTGACGGGGTAATGGGAACTAGATATCACCAGACCCGACAGTATTTTCCTTGGTCCCCTGCTGAAGGTATGTCCCTCCTGCATAATGCGCCTGATCCCACTCAATATCCCATCCGATTTGCACAATACATACAACAAATCATGCAGACTCATGCTGGGGTCTGGGCGGACGGGGAAGAATTATGTAGAATGAAAATGTCCCCCGGACTTTTTCAGGAATTATTGACACACCTACAGCCCAATAGACCAGTGGCAGAAGGGGGTGCCTTACAGACAGAAGCATCAGGTACCCAGTTCACAGAGGCATTAATAATTTTCATGAGAGAAAAACAGAGGGAAAGGGGATCTACGGGTGTGATTATGCAGAAATTTGGGCAAAGTATTGAAGAATATAGTCAAGAATTAGAAAATAGCTTTAGGGATGAAGGATTGGATTTGACTGATGCTTCAGTAAGGAGACTTTTTACAAAACAATTAATAGAGGGGCTAGATCCGAAAATCAGAGAAAAATTTAAATCCTCTACTCCAGATTGGAGAACAATTGAACAACCAAATATTGTGAAACAACGATGTTTAGGAATAGTCATGGATATGAGAGAGAATCGTAAGCCTGTTAGAATAGCACAAGCTAATACAGGAGGAAGAGTGAGACACAACTTTCCTTGCCACTACTGTAAAAAGCCAGGTCATTTCCAAAGAGAGTGCAGGAAGAAGTTGGCAGATATAAAGTCAGGCAAATTTGTTCCCAGAAATAACCCTCCCCAAACGGACAACCAGCAGAAATCTACCATCATAGATGGTCCCATACCAGATTCAGATTGACTCGATGTGTTACAAACTTCCCTACCAGCTAGAAGACCTATGATACAGGTGAATGTGGGGGGGAGAGAGATTCCATTTTTGATAGATACAGGTGCAACTTCCTCAATTTTGAATCAAGATTTTCTTCCGAATCCGGAAGATATTTCAGAACAAACAACTTTTGCTGAGGGTTATGATGGGGTAATTCGAACACTGCCATATACTGTGCCCCTAGAGGTCTCATTAGGACCTAAATGTTTTGCATCCAGATTTTTGTATGCCAGAGGTGCCCCAACATGTTTGTTAGGAACTGATGTCCTAAAGAAATTAGAAGCTAACATCAATTTTAGGGAAGATGGCACAGTTATACTGACTATCCCTGATGATGCGGAAACATTAGAACAACATGTTAGAATTCAGGCTTTTGAGGATTATGTTGAAGAAAAAGAGTACACCACAGATCTAGACCTCTCAATGGTCCCAGAAACACTGTGGGCACAGGGTGACACCGATGTGGGACTATTGCATATCTCTCCTGTAAAACTATCTGTGCAACCAGGAACTGTTCTCCCACAGCTCAGACAATACCCTGTGAGTGCCCAGCAGGAACTAGCGATTACAAAACAGATAGAGGGATATAAAGAGAAAGGAGTTTTGGTAGAGATACAATCACCTGCTAACACTCCTCTGTATCCAGTCAAAAAGAGAACTCTTGATAAGAGTTCTATGCCCAAATATCGTATGGTACATGATTTAAGAGAAATAAACAAAGTTCTAGATCCAATCACCCCAGTTGTACCCAATCCTCATACGTTACTATCACAGATACCAGCCAGTTCTCAAGTATTTACTGTAATAGATCTTTCAAATGCATTTTTCTCGGTTCCTTTACACCAAGATAGTTGGCATTTGTTTGCATTTACATTTAAGGGCAAACAGTTGGCGTGGACACGCCTTCCACAGGGAATGATACACTCCCCTACTCTTTATTCAAATGCCCTACAAACAGTCCTTCAGAGGTTTGAACCCGAACCACAGGTAGTAATTTTGCAGTATGTGGATGACCTACTACTTTGCTGCCCAGATCTAGAAACTGCAGAAAGGTCCACTGTGAGTTTACTATGTTTTTTTAGAAAAAGAAGGGTGTAAAGTGAATAGACAAAAGCTACAAGTTTGTCAGACCAAAGTGGTCTTTCTAGGTCATTGCATTTCTCAAGGTAAAAAGCATCTTACACCACAAAGAACTGAAGCAATAAGACAGATGAATGAGCCTAGAAATCATAAACAGCTACGAGCATTTTTAGGAATAGTGTCTCATTGTAGACAATGGATTATACATGCCAGTCAACTAATGCAACCACTGTATGACTGTGTAAAAAGTGAACCTTATTTGTTGACAAAAGAAGGTCAGATTTCGTTCCAACAATTAAAAGATGCCCTTGTTTCAGCTCCAGCGTTAGGGCTACCAGACTACACCAAACCGTTTCAGCTTATGGCTGCAGAAGTTGATTCCCATGCTACAGGAGTTCTTACCCAGAAGCATGCAGGGAAACAAAGACCAATTGCATATCTTTCAGCAAGGTTAGATCCCGTAGCTAGAGCAGCGCCAACCTGTGTACGTGTAGTTGTTGCTGTCTCACTATTATTGGACAAAGCATCAGAAATTGTCCTAGAGTATCCACTCACAGTTCAAACTACACATGATGTTTATGGGATATTAAACCAGGTCCAACCAAAACACATTTCCATGGCCAGACATTTGCGGCTACAGTGTTCTTTGTTGCTCCCCTCTACTATCACATTTGCTAGGCTTCAGACTCTCAATATAGCTACACTGCTACCTCTCGAGTCTGAAGGGGGGAATAAGGACACTGATCCACACGCAAATTTTTTTTCCCTACAGACACACATGATTGTACAGAGCTCATTTTACAAGAAACGGTAGGCTTACCCAATGTATCCGAAACACCACTTCAAAATCCAGATTTAGAGCTGTTTATAGATGGTAGTAGGTTTGCAGATGACACAGGTAACTTCCATACAGGGTATGCAGTTGTGTCAGAATCTGAAACTCTCAAAGCAGAACCACTTCCACCGAAACAGTCTGCACAAGAAGCAGAACTAACAGCATTGATTGAAGCTCTTAAAATAGCTGAGAACCAGACAGCTAATATATACACTGATTCTAGGTATGCACATGGTATTGTGTTTGATTTTGGAGTAATCTGGAGAGCTAGAGGTTACATGACAGCGTCAGGACAACCTGTAAAACATGCTTCTCTGATCAAACAGATCTTAGAGGCTGCACAAGAAACAAAAGAAGTAGCAGTAATCAAGGTAGCTGCACATGTGAGACTCGACACTAGGGAATCTAGGGGAAATGATAGGGCTGATAAAGCAGCCAAAGCAGCAGCTGTCAAACCCTTACAACAGGTTCATACTGTAAACCCCACAGAAAATACTGAAGATAGACTGAGACAAGCACAGGAAGATGCAGGAGAAGAGGAGAGGGACAGGTGGAAAAAGGAAGGGGCAGAAGAACAAGCGGGAATTTGGAAGAAAGATGGACTAATATGTCTACCTAGAGCCTGGTATCCGATTGTAGTTGGTGGACTGCACCACCCTACTCATGTGTCTGCAAATGCAATGACACTACTGGCAAAGCAAGTCTGGTTGGCTCCAGGTTTTGGCAACTATGCAAGAGACTATTGTGCTGCATGCGCTATATGCCTGACACATAATCCCGGACAGACAACAAAGACCCCTATGAAGCACCACGTCCGACCTCTCTACCCGTTTCAGCGATTACAAATAGACTTTATCCAGCTGCCAAAAAGTAATGGGTATGAGTATGTGTTGGTATGTGTGGACATGTTCTCGGGGTGGCCAGAGGCCTATCCAGTTCGGAAGGCTTCAGCTAAAAACACTGCTGTAAAGCTAGTTGCCGAACTGATACCCCGTTACGGTCTCCCTGAAGTGATCGAGTCAGATAGGGGTACTCATTTCACTGGAGAAATATTTCAAAATGTACTGAAAATGTTGGGTGTTGAAAGTCAGTTACACACTCCGTACCATCCTCAAAGTTCTGGTAAGGTGGAACGCATGAATGGAACTTTAAAATTAAAAATACAGAAAGCCATGGCTGAAACAGGAAAGCCTTGGACAGAATGCCTTCCACTGGCCCTTTACTCAATACGCAATACCCCAAGGGGTAAGACTAAACTGTCTCCATATGAAATTTTGTTTGGCAGGACTGCCAATTTAGGATGTTATTTTCCACAGCAACTTGTGTTAAATATTGAGTCATTGACTTCTTATGTGCAAAATCTTCAGAAACAATTAACTAAGGTGCATGCACAAGTTTTTGCTTCCCTTCCAGATCCTGACAACACAGAAGGAAGTCACAAGTTGGAACCAGGTGATCAAGTCTATGTAAAAAGACACACCAGAAAGGCTCTAGAACCAAGGTTTGACGGACCCTTCCAAGTCCTGTTGACAACACCTACATCAGTCAAGCTTGAAGGAAAGGCATCATGGATACATGCAAGCCATTGCAAGAAAAGCAGTATAAACTCATGATATTGATGTTAATAATGATAACCTCAACGGAGGCGTGGGATAGACTGAATTCTCTAGCCCCTTTGAACAATAGATTCGTACAACATCATAGAAAATTAGTGCATGACTTGTTAAACAATACACAAACCCTGACAGATTGTTGGATCTGTACCCATTCGCCGGTATCAGCCACAAGTATACCTTTTCTAGCAGTTCCCGTATTAGCAGAAGAAATATTCGCTTGGCCTAATTGTTCAGACAACCTGGCCAACAACCAAATTGGTAATGCTAGGCTGTGGAATACTACAATCGCCATACCAATTGTGGGATGGGTAGAATTTCCTTGGTGGCAGGGTAATCTCTCAGGGAGTAACACACATCTACAATATTTAGCATTTAGGGGAGGAAAATGGGTACCTAGAAATAAGACTGGATTAACTAATTTAGGACAGGTCCCCACAGAAAATCTACAGCTTAGTTTCAGTACAACCGTCCCCCCCTCTGATGCTTTCAAACCTGTAGTATTGGAAAGATACATACATAATAGAAAATGGAAACATTCTAAATTGTTCCCCCAAGGTGATGCAGACAGTTGTACAAGTAAGCTGGGGAACCTGGTTTGTAATGAATCCAATGAGTATATCAAAGGAATGCCTGTATGTGGGAATCCCGCAGCCGGGTACTGTAGCCCCTTGGGACAAAAACCCTCTTGGTGTATGCTTCAGAATGTATCTAGATTTGTGGACTTGGCTCACAGATTGGTATTGCAGCACTCAGCTCTATGGGATCTGCCTGAAGGTACATTTTGGATATGCGGAGAAGGAGCATATAAATGGCTTCCCGTAGGTATAAAGGGTACTTGTACATTAGGACGCCTAACCCCGGCTACATTCATAATTTCAAATAAACAAGTGAATTTGCAAGCCGTGCCCAAGCACACACTGTATAAAAGAGCTGCAGATAAATCACCACGTCCCTCGGGGAGGCCACATATAGTACAAATGGGAATTCCTAACAAAATTGCTAGTACCATTTTTATTTATCCTATGTTAACACAGATGTGGGATAAATTAGTTAGAGCCACGGATTATCTAGATGATCAGATCTGGGATATATTGGATATACTAAACACTAGTATAGCTGTACAGAATCAGCTTATAATAGTCACTAACCAACATACCCTGGTATTGGATTACCTAACTGCCTCACAAGGGGGTATGTGTCAAATCATCGGACCCACCTGCTGTCATTATATAGACCCGAATAGTACTATGAGTATGACATTTAAATTAAAGGACGTACAACGACTCAGAGATCAGTATGACAAAGACAATGACCAGAATAAGGATAGCTGGTGGTCAGATACCTTTTCTTTTCTTAACCCAGCCAACTGGTTCAGAGGAATCGGTGGGTGGGTTGCTGGGATTATGCAGAGGATAATACATATAGTTATGATTATTGTAGTCATATACGTACTATTCCAGATTGTGCTCAAGAGTATCTCAGTATGCACAGATAAACTTTGTGTAATAGATGCAAGAGTATAAAGTTTTTTTTCCTTCTTCTATTATGTTATCCTTTGCTAATACTGATTATTGCGCTTATTTTGCTATCCCTTTGTAATATCTGTACTTATTGCAAAACAAAGAAAAGGTTGCGAGAGTTAAACGGAAGAATTAATACTAGATTTGATTCTCTTATTGAATACAAGCATGTACATGTGTAATACCAAATAAAGGCTTTGTCTTTGGCCCTGTGGTAATAAAATAAATAAAAGAAAATGTCAAAGGGGGGAATTGTGGAGATCAGACTGAACTAAAGCAATCCATCTTGTCTTCTTCCTGAGAAATCTCGCTTACAACAAGATACATTTCTGCTGACTTGACATTTCCTTTTATGGAAGTAATCATGTGTGCATTCCTTCTTTCAATAGCAGCCTTTCATTCACCTTCCAGATGATGTAACTTTCTACTGATAAAGACTGGTATAGATTGTTTATGTAAGAGATAGTGAAATATGAGCGCTTGTGCGCATGTCTGTAAAAGAATAATTCTTTTCTATATAAAGGGAGGGCAAAGCCCAGAGAGAGAGATGTGCTCCTGGGCTTCCCCTGTACATGATCACACAATACCTTGTTTGCGTGTCATTTACTTAGGATCCCTACCTCTAGTAAGCCAGGGACTGAGAAGGACTTAACAGTCCTGTTTCTGTGCAGAGTGATACTATGTCACCTTCTTTATGTGGTGTAATGTAGAGGCTGTGAAAATTAAGTAATGTATTCTGCAAGTGGAACTCGAGATAACTGTGTTATTTCCTGCAGAGACGAGTCCTGGCTGGAAGAAATGATGGCGGTCTGTGCTGGATGAAAGATGAAGGACTTCACCTAGAGACGTCACTGGTGAGTCAGTGTTAACTATACACTGACACTATACACTGTATACTATATACAGAGCTCCTGTGTATAATGTCACCGGTGATCACTGTATTACCTGTACACAGACACTGCTTACTAATTACAGATCTCCTGTGTATAATGGCACTGATGGTGATAGTATTGTGGTTGTTTTTTTTTATTACTGATCAGTATTGTAGTATTCAGTCACTATGTGGTGGTAATATGCGGTCTGGTCATGGTGTTGTGGTATTTGTTCCTTGTATTTTATATTATTCGATCACTGTGGTGGTAATATGTCATCTGGTCATAGTGTTGTGGTATTTGTTCCTTGTATGTAGTATTATAGGTCATTTTAAAAATTGAAAAATAAATAAAAATATACCTAAATTGTATTGCATATTTTAACAAATATTTAGTAGGTTACAGTACAGTAGGGCCCGGCCAAAAGTGTCTACCGTGTTCTGGTGGCGGCTTAAAAAATCTTTTGGCCAAAACAAAAGCTGCCGGCTATATGTGTGATCTGGTGATGGGAACTGTTAATGTGTGATAGGTGAGAAGTGGAGATTTTCCAAGAGATAGCGGTGGGACTGTGGACAGTTCGAGGGGTGGAGCCTGGAGGCGGGGCTGGGGTGGAGCCTGGGCGGAGTCTCAAGGGGGCCCCGAAAATTTTGCCAGTATGGGGCCCCAAAATTTCTAGTGGCAGCCCTGCCTCCTCCTCTTTGGACCTTGTTCACATGGATTACGTGCGGCACCTTGTCGTTTACCTATGCTAATGTGTTTTTGTAATGTTGCTGTATTGTGTATGTATTTGATATGGACTGTTTGCAAGCTTAGGGATATTATTGAAACACAGAAGTACCACAAAGTATCAAGAGATATATTATATGTCAAAATTAAATTATATATTGATTTCAGGTACTCTGTGAAAATGTGTGATTACCACCACCACACGGAGTAAAACAGCCCAAACACCATGATCGTAGACACACCAGAGATTAGCACCACACCAGGAATATATAATTAAAATCTGCTTTTATTACATAATTCAAGTAGAAACAATACATTCATTAAAATATGTATCATATAAAATCAAATGCTAGTACGCACCACAGGACATATAAAAAATGGTACAATAGCAGCAATACCCGAAAATATATTATTAGATCCCTACCAAGAATAAAAAAAGTTTTTTGATGTGTTATATGCATGGGAAGATATATATTAATCACAATTCATACAATATAACCTGCAAAAATGGACTATCTATATGCAAAAAAGTGCTATACATGTAAATCACAAAGATATCCAGCTAGGAAGTGTGATATGTCAAAAAAGTAAATAAATTACATATGCTTCTACAGGTGCTTATATGCTAAGACGGTCCAACACTCAAAAAAGTGCTAAGTGCTGTGCTTATAACCAGCAACCAAATGCTTAGTGCAAAAAAATATATATAAATTGCTTACATGCACAATTCACACAAAGCTGACGTGCAAAAAAATAAAGTAGACTGCCTATATAAAAAAAATGTGTTATATATGTAAATCACAAAGAAGACCAGCTGGAAAGTGCAATGTGCCAAAAGAATGAATTACATATGCTCCTGCAGGTGCTTATATGCTCAATTGGTTCCTATGCTCAAAGAAAGTGCTAAGTGCTGTGTTTATAATCAGCGACCAAATGCTTATTGCCAGGAAGAGTGCTTACATGCTCAGGTGGCCTAAGCCCAGAAAAAGTGCAACGTGCTGTGCATATAACAAACAAGACTAAAAAAATACTTGTGCCAAAGATAAGTATGCAAAAAGAAGTGTTTACAAACTGCAAAAAATCTTGAAATAAGGGAATACTAAATATAAAAAATGCACGGAGGGGACCTAAAATTATATTATCGTCGGTCAATACCTTGGGTAGCTTGGTCCTGTGGTAGCGCACCCCGACGCGCGTTTTGGACAAATTCCTTCGTCAGGGGGTCTTAGGGATAGTATAGGGTAATAGCATAGGACAATAGTGGGACTAGATTAGTGGGGCATACTAGAGATAGGGAATAAGAGTATTAGCTTAGGTAAAGGCAGCATAGGGGTTTTCCAGACTGGGAGGAGTTAGAGTATTGCAGTACAGGACAGTGGGGATATAGAGAAGACACTTCCTGGTTAGAGAGAAGAGCCCAGGCAGCCATTGCCCAGGGCAAGTTGAGATGCAGCAGTAAACAAGTAAACAGGGACAGACTGACAGTCATAAGGATAAAGTTGCTTTGGCAAGAAGGGGCCCCAGGCTGAGTATCGTGCAGGCTGTCACCAGCTTAGATAGGACCGTTCCAAGGAGAATCCAAAGCTTACAGCTGGGATTAGGTGAAGCAGAGACGGCGAGCCTGTTACCCCTTAACTCGAAGCCAGACTAGGTGAAGGGCAGAAAGATGGTGGGCCTAAAGGCATGGACGGCACAGGGATTGTCTGGGAAGAGCAGAGATTGCTAAGACAGGACAGGAATTGCTAGGAAGACAGGGAAGTCTTAGGAATGTCACGCTGTAAGCATTGTGCCGCCCTTCTGTATGGCAAACCCTGTTAATTATTAAAGTTGTCTTGGGCGAACTGAAGACCGCGCTCACGAGGTAGATTTTAGGTTTTTTATTGAAGCCTACGCGTTTCAAGAGCTTTCTTACTCTCTTCTTCAGGGCATATAATACATAGCACAGTACAGGGTGTATTTATACATAAGACAAAAGGAAGGGGAGGGGCACCAAGGCACTTATACTATAATACAAAAAGCAAGATTTAAAACATATATATGGTACACAAAATCTTGGCAAATAACTTTTTATAAATTAATAACATTAATTCTTAATTGACATTTAATATTTAAATAAAATAAAAAATAAAAAATAAATAAAAAAAACAAACAAACAAGTCAAAGAATATCTGACATTACATTTAGCCCTTCAGGCTCAAGGGAATTCAAAGTGTATATCCAAAAAAGCTCTTTCTTATTAAGTGATTGTATGCGATTAAAAACATGTGCAGGAACGTGATCAATGGGGTGAACTCGAAATAGTGAAGGATTGCAATTATGTGAAATACTGAAGTGTTTGGAAAGACCATGTTTAAGGTAACCTATTTTGATATTATGTCGATGAGAATTCATGCGGAGGTGAAGTGGTTGTATTGTCCTACCAACATATATCTTGTTGCATGGACAAGTGATAATATAAATAACATAAGAAGTGGTGCAAGTGAAATGGTAGCTGATTGGAAAAGGGTGAGGAAAGGAAGAATGTTTAAATGCTATACTAGTATGTGCTATATTGCCACAGCACAAACATTTTTTGTGAAAACATTTGAAAATCCCTGGTTTTTGTGAAGCAGATAATTTTTTGCATTCATCAAAAAGTCTGCTGGGTGCTAGTTTATTTTTCAAACTGGGTGCTCTCCTAAAAATAATTTTGGGATGTTGCGGCACCAACTTTCCCAGTATATTATCCTCTCTCACTATGTACCACAACTCATTAATAGATTTTTTAATGAATGTGTCACCCAATTGAGGAGCTACATTAAGGATTCTGCACATGTGATCAAACTTATCAGAAATATTAAGTGGAAAGATAGTTACGTATTTGTTACAGTTGATGTATGCTCCCTATATACAAATATCAAACATGAAATTGGACTTGAAAGTATGAAATTATTTATGGATACAGATCCAAGACTATTGGACAAACAGAAACAGTTTTTAATGTCTGGAATGGAGTTTATTTTAAAAAATAATTATTTTACTTTTTTGGGTGAACTGTACCGCCAGACACGCGGTGCGGCAATGGGATCACGGGTAGCACCTACATATGCTAATTTATTTATGGGTCACTTTGAGAATTCTTTTATCTATAAAAGTGCTTTTACTGATTGCATGGTGTTTTATGGTCGTTATATTGATGATCTGGTTTTTATTTGGGACACAACTTTTAAACCTCCAGAATTTTTAATGTCAGAGCTCAAAAATAACCCCTGGGGTCTTGATTTTACTTTTGTTTTTAACAAAACCGCTATTAACTATCTAGATGTGACATTTTTTATTGTTGATGGAGAAATTCATACAAAAATTTTTTTTTAAAAAGTAGACAGTAACAGCTATGTGCATTATAACAGCAACCATCTTGATAAATGGCTTTGTAACATTCCAAAAAGTCAGTTTATGCGTATTAGGAAAAATTGTTCTTCCGATAGTGATTTTAAGGTTCAATCCGAGTTTTTAAAAAATAAGTTTATAGCACAAAAATACCCCAAGGATTTGGTGAATAGAGCATTGGAGCATGTTTTTAAGAATTTTAATCAAGAAATGTTACTAAAAAAAGAACAAGCTGATATTGCAGCTAGTTCAGAAGAATTTACCTGTAGTTTTTTAACCACATTCAGCACAGACCACAAATTCATTAAAAAATCTATTAATGAGTTGTGGTACATAGTGAGAGAGGATAATATACTGGGAAAGTTGGTGCCGCAACATCCCAAAATTATATTTAGGAGAGCACCCAGTTTGAAAAATAAACTAGCACCCAGCAGACTTTTTGATGAATGCAAAAAATTATCTGCTTCACAAAAACCAGGGATTTTCAAATGTTTTCACAAAAAATGTTTGTGCTGTGGCAATATAGCACATACTAGTACAGCATTTAAACATTCTTCCTTTCCTCACCCTTTTCCAATCAGCTACCATTTCACTTGCACCACTTCTTATGTTATTTATATTATCACTTGTCCATGCAACAAGATATATGTTGGTAGGACAATACAACCACTTCACCTCCGCATGAATTCTCATCGACATAATATCAAAATAGGTTACCTTAAACATGGTCTTTCCAAACACTTCAGTATTTCACATAATTGCAATCCTATTTTGAGTTCACCCCATTGATCACGTTCCTGCACATGTTTTTAATCGCATACAATCACTTAATAAGAAAGAGCTTTTTTGGATATACACTTTGAATTCCCTTGAGCCTGAAGGGCTAAATGTAATGTCAGATATTCTTTGACTTGTTTGTTTTTTATTTTTTTTATTTTTTTTTTTATTTAGATATTAAATGTCAATTAAGAATTAATGTTATTAATTTATAAAAAGTTATTTGCCAAGATTTTATGTACCATATATATGTTTTAAATCTTGCTTTTTGTATTATAGTATAAGAGCCTTGGTGCCCCTCCCCTTCCTTTTGTCTTATGTATAAATACACCCTGTACTGTGTTATGTATTATATGCCCTGAAGAAGAGAGTAAGAAAGCTCTTGAAACGCGTAGGCTTCAATAAAAAACCTAAAATCTACCTCGTGAGCGCGGTCTTCAGTTCGCCCAAGACTACTACCCTCAATATCCTTTTGGATTTTTGTGGAGACCTGCTGCTACGGTTATGCCTTCATGGGAGTTGTGACCTTTGGTTCACAACTGAAATAGGTGAGCACATTTCCCGCAAAGGATTGTATTCTTTCAAATATAGTGAGACACATTGGGGGCGCCTTGTGTTTTTTTTCTTTTTTTTTTTAATTATTAAAGTTGGACTGTTTGGAATGAACGAGTCTGGAGTGATTTGTGGGACCCGTGGAACGGGAGCTGGAGTTCCAGAAGATGAGGGGGCTCCGACAACTAACCTGAGTGTTCTGCTGTGCACGTTGCACACACCGCAGAAGGGACATTGTGTTTCATTTGTTGCCGCCTTAGGCTGCCGTCACACTAGCAGTATTTGGTCAGTATTTTACATCAGTATTTGTAAGCCAAAACCAGGAGTGGAACAATCAGAGGAAAAGTATAATAGAAACATATGCACCACATCTGCATTTATCACCCACTCCTGGTTTTGCCTACAAATACTGATTTAGCATACTGGCCAAACACTGCTAGTGTGACGGCAGCCTTACAGTTGCACCACTTCAGCTCTGCAATAAAAAAAATGCTGGAATGGTGCTCTAAGAAGACAGATGAAGATCATGGACCGTGAAAAAAATGGATCATGGTTGCCAGGTCTGAATTTTGGAATCCGCTAGAAACTATTTTAAAAAATAGGACAGATATTGCTAAGAACCATTATAGGGCTTGTCTGGTCCAAATCGATAAGTCTGCAGTTACTCTGTGTGACTACAGACTTATGAATCTAAGACGGTTGCGTCACTAGTCAGGGCACGGCCTCACTCAATACAAGTGCATGGAGAGCGAGGACACGCCCTCTGGCCTGGAGTATGTATAATGCATACATACCCTCTGGTATCGGCTCTGAAAGTGGCAAATTCCCCCAGCACACAATATATGCGCTGGCGGAATTCATAAGTCTGCAGTCACTTAAAGGGAACCTGTCACCCCCCCAGGGCGTTTTTAAGTAAAAGAGTTACCTTCTGTAGCACTAAGGCTGCTTTCTGTGAAGGTGGCTCTTATGTTTGTGCTCCCTAATAATGCTGAAATATTAAGTTTTATAATATACGCGCCATACCTGTATTCTGTCCGGGGGGCACGTTTTTTCTCCCGGATTCAACCGCCTCCCATCCCCTCAGCGCGCCGGGCGCCGCCTCCTCTGTATTCATGTACCTGGCGCCTGCGCTGTGCTCTCATTTCTCTGGCATGCGCCATGCGCGCTGCCCTGCAAGTCCCATCAGCTGATCTAGTGATCCCGCTCCGCAGTGTGTTCTGATTTATTCACATTGCGGGGCTGGGAATCTGGCGCATGCGCAGTTAGTCTCTGCGGCTGTCTCCATCTCCCTTCGCCTCTTTCCTCTAGCATTATATGACTTGTCTGCAGCTTGTGATCACTCTGACGCTGCAGTGTAGACGAGTTGTATCACGCTGGAGGAAAGAGGCAGAGGGAGATGGGGATAGCCGGAGATGCTAACTGCATATGCGTCAGATTCCCAGCCCGCAGTGTGAATAAATCAGAACACACACAGATCAGCTGATGTCACTTTCTGCTCACGAGTCCTCTGAGCGGGAAGTGACCAGCTCCTCCCCCCACCAACTCTATAGCCCTCTCCGGCCACAAATTGCCCTCCCCCTATAGTAAACCCCCCGCCCCCCTTATTCCTGCTCCAAACCCCCTGTCATGGCGGCTTCCACGTACGCCGCCCGTGGGAGGGGGTGGGGCGGCTCGCTCCAGCCTGTCTTGACATTGGTATTGTCGACTACGGCGAATAAGTACTTCCCCATGGGGTCTCCGACCCCCCTTTTATCCAACCCCGAATAACGACATGAGTCCCAAATTGGATATAATTGGCCACAGCGGCCTTTATTATAAACAAACAAAACATATAACAGTAACATGAGCTGGGAAGGGGTCCTTGAAGCTAAAAGTCTGGCTTTAACCATAGGATAAACTAGTGGACAGGAAAACCAACCATAGTTTACTCTCAGCCGTTACCCCACAGGCTCGAGAGCACCAAAATACCCCGAAGGGTTACCATTGTCCACTTCTAACTTAGGAATCTGGCCCACCGCTACCAAGATTCCCCCAAATCACCAGACCCGCAACCAAAACTTATACCAACTGAAGAATCCATTTCCCGATGGATCCCCCAGGCCAATTTAGCACCAACTCCAAGGACCCCTCCCCCCGCCACAACGAGAGTACTTGACCCCCTCAAGTACCCGATACCCCACCGACCTTAACCGCTATGGCTCGTTCAATTAAAGACTGCAGCCCCAGGGCCCACAAATCAATGCCCACGGTGTTCAAATGAACGCCATCACCTAAAGGAAATTCGTCACCCCCACGTTCCAACTCCAAATGGCGCACGACCAGGCCCCCATTCTACACAACAAAACCAGACATGGCCCGATTCACCTTGATGCGGGCTTTATTGATCTTGTCCACCGACCTAGCATGCCTCCAGGATTTCCGGGGAACAATCTCCGACCACACAACAGACATTTCCCGAAAGGAAACCCATAACCTGAGTAAGTCATGCTTGATGTCCCGAATCAACTCGCGACAAGGGGCGGACACCCCCAACGTGCAACACCAAAATATCGGGCGGCCTGTCCAAGCGAACACCATTGTGTACTTCCTGCATGACTCTGTTCCAACCTAAGCCCCGAAACCCCAGCCACCTGATGACGGCCACGTCCCTGGAAAAGCCGAGCTGTCTTCCATCCTGTCGGACACCTGCCCGCTTTGCACCCCAATAAACGTAGGAGTGGCCGACAATCCAAACCAACTGCGAGGATGAACCTAGAAAATATAAACAACTTAAAATTGCAAACAAAACAAACGAGTTAACCGAACAGTCAAAACTTCAAGGCCTAACGTAACTCTGATAACGGCCAGACTCCCACCGCCCTATCCTCTGCACCACCACAGGAGCCAAACCACTCAGTGCTGCCTCCGTAGCAGCCCCAATCCGAAAAGAATGAGAGGCAAACCTGGAAGAATCCACTCCGATGGCCACCAAAGACTGCCGAAAAACCGCTACAAACTGGTTTTTGAAATGTATTCTTTAGCCTTCTGATCGTGCACTCCGCCTCCTAGCTTCAGGTGTTTTAATTACAGCAGGTCCAATACCCCTCCACAGAGAGAGAGAATTTTAGTCTAGGAAGAGGTTTTCACATGTACCCATTCAGATGGAGACGTTTATTCTCAGCGAGGTAAGGCAAGTTTTAGGACCTGGTATAAGAGAGATGCCGTAAAGGGGCTACCAGGTACACATAAAATTGGCCATTTTTATGCGCTAAAAGCTCTCATTTTTCATATTTCTAGTGCAGTAATGCAGTTCAAATTTCGTGTTTTCAAGTTTACATGTTTTAGCGCTGCAGTGTGCTGCCTTATTTACTTAACTATATACGAGTTGGCGACTCTAGGTTCAGCACCTGTTCACACTCAGTCTATGTTTGGATATGCCGGTCAGGTTTTTGAAATGAATACAAACTGGTATTTAGTCAGAAAAGACCCATCCTCGTGATGCAACAAAGGCCCATCACCACGCGGTTGAAGATTATCAAAAAGCTGCAAACAACGGACCGGACACATAATGGAACCCGGGACGGCACCCAAAACCACCTTTTTACCCCGTCCCGCCTGATCCGTCTTAGACCTCCGGATCCAAAATTGCAGTGACCCCCCCGGTAACAAAAACATCCCTGGCCCAAAGCCCCCCTTGACGAACAGTAGTAGGAGACACCAGCTCCCCAATTCTCAAAGCTCCAAAAAATGCCAAAGAAAAAGCCAGGCGAAATAACGCAGCCTCGAAACTGGAAACACAGATATCATCCAGCTGTACCCCCAACTGCTCCAACATCTCAAAAGACACCGGGCGCCTGCGATCGCCCCGCCTGCCTACTCTCCTCAACCCCTTCGCAGTTTGCTTTACCAAAAATGACTTCGTCAAATCCTGTAAACCCCGAAACCAAAAGCCAAAGCCGCTATTGTCCTGTCGACCTTCGCTGCAGACCAACCTTGATCCGCCCCATGTCTCAACCATAACAACAATGCCCCCACTTGATCCTGACCCGTACCCGCAACTCCACACGACGCCAACCAACTCTCCCAAGTGTTCCATACCGACCGATAAACCGACCACATACTAGGTGCCAAGGACGCTTGAATTAAAGGTTCTGCAGCCCAGACACCACGCTCCAAAGCTCCGCCGAGCATTCCTGCCCCGTCTCCTCTGCATCCGGAGCCAGCGACCGAAAACGCTCCCACTGGAAACGAGACAAAGAGTCGGCAATGCAATTATTAACACCGGGCACATGGGATGCCGTAAAATAAGCATTCATGGATAAACAAGACAAAACCAGCTGCCGAAGAACTCTGATCACAGGGGGCGAAGCTGTCATCAAACTGTTAATGGCACAGACAACCGCCATATTATCACAATTAAAACGAACCCTTTTATTTCGGAAATTGTCGCCCCAGAGATGCACCACCACCAAAATCCGGAAAATCTCCAACAAAGTAATGTTCCATACCAACCCTGTTTCAAACCATTCTTCCGGCCATCTAGCAGTACACCAACGGCCCCTGAAAAATGCCCCAAAGCCAATACCGCCTGATGCGTCGGTAAATAAATCCAAGTCAGCGTTACCTACTGCTTATTCCATCAACAATGAACGCCCGTTGTAACAGGCCAAAAAACGGTCCCAAACCTCCAAGTCGGCCTTGTGTTCAGCCGACAAACGGACAAAATGATGTGGGGCGGTAACCCCTGCCGTAGCGCTAGCCAATCTGCGAGAAAAAACCCTCGCCATTGGGATAATTCTGCACGCAAAATTCAATTTTCCCAGAAGCGACTGCACGTCGCACAGTGGCAATTTCTTCAAGTGTCTAGCGCGGGCCACCTCATTCCTCAAGCCAAGGACCTTGTCAACCGGCAACCTAAACTCCCACTTCACAGAATCAATTACAATGCTCAAGAAAGACAGATTCGTGCATGGACCCTCAGTCTTGCCCGATGCCAGTGGGACCCCAAAATGCTCAGCAACCCAAACAACCGTCCTCAACAGGACCTCGCAACATTGAGACTGATCAGGGCCTATGCACAAGAAGTCATCCAGATAATGAATCACTGAATCCAAACCGGACACATCCCGTACCGCCCATTCCAAGAAGGAACTAAAGGCCTCAAAATAAGCGCATGACAGCGAAGAGCCCATCGGCAAACAGCGGTCAACATAAAACCCGCCGTCCCAATAACAGCCTAACAACCTCACGCTATTGGGGTGAAGCGGCAACAAACGGAGGGCCGACTCAATATCGGTCTTAGCCAACAACGCCCCCTTACCACAACTGCGCACCCACCTGGCTGCCTCATCAAACGACGTATAAACCACCGAACAAAGCTCTGGATCAATCCCATCATTCACGGACCTCCCTTTCGGGTAGGACAGATGCTGAATGAGCCGAAACTTATTCGACTCCTTCTTGGAGACCACGCCCAAAGGCGACACAACCAAATCATCCAAAGGAGGAATGGGAAAAGGTCCAGACATCCTACCTAAAGCAACCTCTTTGCTTAACTTTTCGGACACGACTGATGCATGCAACTCGGCTGATCTAAGGTTCTTCAAACTCGGTGGTACAACGAAAGCTGGGGTGGGTATACAAAAACCAACACTAAAACCATCCCGGAGCAACTCCGCCCTTTCCCTGTTGGGGAACCTATTTAGATAGGGGGCCATCGCGTCCAACCTCACCGGCGTCACCCCCTTTTGAATTACTCTCTGGCTTCCTTTTTTTCTTAAAACATCTGGACGCTCCATGGGAAGCATCATTGCAGTGCGAGCACAAGTGCTTGAACTTACAAGTTGCTCCGAACTTACACTGGCCCTCATTGAACTGCCAGCACACACCATATTTCTGACCGCCAGATTGTCCTGATTGACCACCGGTTCCTGAAGAGCTACCTTGCGAAGCGCCTTGGCCGGAAGTTCCGGCCCCGCTTTGAAAGGAGTGACCAAATTTCGTTGGTGCCATCACGCGCAGCCACAAACCAATGTCCTTCTGATCCCACTGAATCGCAGGACGAACCGCCTTCCGCTGCCGAAACTGTTCATCGTAACGCAACCATGCTTGACCTCCATAGGCCCTATGCACCTCACCTATAGAGTCCATGTAGCAAAACAAGCCAGAGCAATTCTCGGGAGCCTTCTCACCAATAACACTCACCAAAATCGCAAATGCCTGAAGCCAATTCACAAAAGTCTGAGGAATAAGGTGCCATCTCCGTTTTTCCTCATCCTCCTTCTTACTATCCTCCTTCTTACTCTTATCTAAGTTAAATTTTTCCAACGGCAAAAGTGAAAATATCTCCACGTACTCGTCCTTCCAAATCTTTTCCCGCACCTCCTTCTTCAAATGCGCCCCTAATGGCCCCTCAAAACAAACATATACCTCACCACGCGCCTTATCGTCTAGACGAATGCCCCCTTCTTTCTCTTTTTCTGTCTGCACAGATACTGAAACTGGCTCAGCCGACCTGTCCCGCTCCGTAGAACTGCTACCCGACAATGCCAACCCCACATCAGACGATCCCACCCAAGCTGACAACGGGGACGGGCCTGGCCTAACACTGCCCAACCGTGACAACAGCTCTCATACACCCGACAACAACTCCCCCACCCGCTCACAACTCTATCACCCCGCTCTACATACTCCCCAACTCGATCTACAGAAATCGAAGTAGGCGTCAAAAATGCCGGCGACAAATGATACACAGATTGGTTCTCACCAGGCTGTAGGGGAGCTGTGATCCCTCCAGCCGCAGAAGCTGTAGCCATCCATCCATCTCTCGATCCCGAAGCCGTCCTTGGGCCCTCCTGGACGTGAACTTCACTTCTCAACGCAACTCCAGCTGACCTGACCCTGCAGAGGGGACCGTGATGACTCCGTCAGCCGAGGGAGCAGCCCGGTGTCCTGGAGCCCCAGACCCGGACACGCCATCCGAAATGCTGCCATCTGTTCCCACCACATGATAGGCTGCAGGCCTGGTTGCAGGTATGGGAGGGGAATGGTGTTCCCTAGCCGTGTCCAGCAGCCTCGCTGGATCTGGGGCGCTGCCCGCCGCTGCCACTGGACTGCTCCCCCGCCGTCTCATGCCGTTGGAAGAAGCAGGCCGCCCGGCCTGGTCATCACCGCGGCGGCCAGCCGCGACATCGTTCCGACCGCTGGTAGCTTTGGCGCACGCAGGCCCCACCCCCCGGAGTGATGGGGAGAAGGCCTGACTGCCGCCGCAGGCCCCAGCGCGGCTGGTGGATTCCTCCCAGACCGCGGCCTGCTTGGGCGCTTGCGAGCAGGCACGCAGTCTGGAGGGTCCCCGGATGGGCTCCTGCGCCACCGCTGGGACGCCGGGGAGAGATCGGGGGATAGGCGCTCCGGGGGCCGAACTCGCCTGGACCACCGCTCACCGTGCCCAGCCGCTGGGTGATCCGCACCGCTGCCGCCAAGGATGCCGGCCACCTGCGCCTCCAACCAGCCGGGAGGCTGTGACACCACCGCCGCCCGCAGCTGTGCCAACACGCGGTCGATAGAGGCCATCCCGGTAAGCGCTGGTGTCCTGCTCACGAGTCCTCTGAGCGGGAAGTGACTAGCTCCTCCCCCCCACCAACTCTATAGCCCTCTGCGGCCACAAATTGCCCTCCCCCTATAGCGAACCCCCCGCCCCCTTATTCCTGCTCCAAACCCCCTGTCATGGCAGCTTCCACGTACGCCGCCCGTGGGAGGGGGTGGGGCGGCTCGCTCCAGCCTGTCTTTTATAGCATATACTCAATAACTGGGTTTCCATATTCCCCTGTGGGAATGGAGCAGTGGTGAGTTCATGCCACCACTCTTGTAGACAGGGAATAGAGTAGTGGTCAGTCGCACATGATCACTACTGCTCCATTCACAAAGGGCACCTTAGAACCTCTTGTGATCAGTGGGAGTTTCAGCTGTTGGATATCTAGTGATCACACATCACCTATTCTGCAGATGATAGATACAGGTGATATACATTGTTTATCAGATGACCTTACTTTGACCTATTAATATACTGATACTTCATATTCTGTAGAAATCATTAGAAACAGAATTACCTTGAAAGGTAATACACTAAAGTGAGAGCCAGATAATAGAAGATCCACCGATAATAATGTACTCACAGCTCATCGCCTGCCCTCCCTGCACAATGACGTCTGCACAGTTCACAGAGCATGACTACAGCACTTTCCCAATGATACACATTGTTCTATGACTGAAATATTGAGAATTTGTCATGCCCAGATGCCTACTTTAATGGAGGACTCATATTCCACAGACTTTATTGCCGAAACTATGTTGTAAAAGGAGCATGGTCTTACCTGACCTTGTTGATGATGGAAGCCAATCCTATATACAGTTGAAACCAGAATTTTACATACTCTGTAGATAAAGACACAAATGCAAGTTTTTGCAATATCTGAAATCGGAATAAGCCTTTCCCTTTATAAAAATATAAATATTAATATTTGCCAAATGTCAGAATACTGAGAGAGTGAGAATGTTTTAACGCAATTTTATTACTTCCTGGAAAGTCAAAAGTTTACATACACTAAGATTACTATGCCTTTAAACAATTCTGGACTATCCATATGATGATGTCATGTGTTTGGAAGCTTCTTATAAGTTTTTTGGCAACTTCTGAATTAATTAGAGACACACTGTCATGTCGGACGCTATTCACACTAGGGCGTCCGACAGACAGCGGTAATTCTGCATTCGTTCACTATGCGCTCAGTGGCGCCGGCTAGATTTTATCTAGGTTGTCCGGGGTTGATCTAGCTGGTACTCGGATTGGAGGCTGGGTCATGCCCACGGCCTTTAAATAGTTCTTCTGAACTTTGGCCGTCGCTGATTATAGCTTGTGTTTTGTACCTGGTGATCTCGGTTCGGAGTGGTGGTCTTGGAGTGGAAATATCATATCTGGTGGTGTATGATCCTTTGTCATATTTCTCCTTCCTATTTGTGTTTTGTTTTTCACATTATAACACATTATAGTGTTTTCCTGAGTGTGTTTGCGGCGTGGTGCGTTTCCCCTGTCTGTGCTTTCTGTAGGGGTTGGTGTGAGGAATTATCACTGGGTGGAGGGTGGAGGTTTCAGATTAGTACTGAAACAGGAGTCAGGGTCAGGCCTGGCGGCCCAGACAAGCACACCATTGGTGTAATCTCTGGGAGAGGGACAGACAGGGTTTCCCTAGTTTTAGGGATATCGCAGGGGCCCGGGTTATTAGCTTTAGCCTACCTAGGCTCCATGTGACTTTATAATCGGCCCATATTTTTGTATTCCATGGATCCCATGACTTCCATAACCCGCCAGTTGGAGGCGCTGTCCTTACAGGTCACTGAGTTGAAGGGGGCAGTTCAACAACAGGGTCTAGTAGTAGCTAATGTGCAAGCTGAATCTGCAGGTAGAGTTGCTGAGCCTAAGTTTCTTTTACCTGAAAGGTTTGCTGGGGAACTCAGTAAATTTGTTACTTTTCGTGAAGCTTGCAAACTTTATTTTCATATGCGCCCGATCTCCTCAGGTAATGAGGCTCAGCGTGTGAGTCTGGTATTGTCATTACTCAACGGGGACCCCCAAGCATGGGCGTTTTCGTTACCATCTGATTCGGCTGCATTTAACTCAGTGGAGAGTTTTTTTTCTGCTCTTGGACTCATTTATGATGATCCTGACAGAATGGCTCTAGCAGAATCCAAAATTCGCGCTATCCGCCAGGGGGAGCGTATGGCGGAGGATTACTGTTCTGAATTTCGAGCTGGTCGGTTGACACACAATGGAATGATCCCGCGCTGTGGAGTCAGTTTATTCATGGGGTTTCAGGAAGGGTTAAAAAAGCCCTTCTGATGTATGAGACTCCTGCTTCTCTAGAGTCCGCTATGAGTCTTGTTGTCCGCATTGATCGCCGTTTGAGTCAGGGGGAGCAAGAGACGCCGCCTATGGGAGAGGGCGTAGGTACACGTGAGGTTGCTGCAGGTGAGCCCACGGAGCCTATGCAAATCGCAGGGGTGTCACATGTTAAACATCGAGCCCCTCTGCTCAGGAAGCAGGGGGCCTGTTTTTGCTGTGGTAAAACTGGTCATTATGTAAATACTTGTCCTCTGCTATCTAAGGGTACCGTCACACTATACCATTTCGATCGCTACGACGGTACGATTCGTGACGTTCCAGCGATATCGTTACGATATCGCTGTGTCTGACACGCAGCAGCGATCAGGGATCCTGCTGAGAATCGTACGTCGTAGCAGATCGTATGGAACTTTCTTTCATCGCTGGATCTCCCGCTGTCATCGCTAGATCGGTGTGTGTGACACCGATCTAGCGATCTAGCGATGCGATCCAGCGATGCGTTCGCTTGTAACCAGGGTAAACATCGGGTAACTAAGCGCAGGGCCGCGCTTAGTAACCCGATGTTTACCCTGGTTACAAGCGTAAAACTAAAAAAAACAAACAGCACATACTTACATTCTGGTGTCCGTCAGGTCCCTTGCCGTCTGCTTCCCGCACTGTGACTGCCGGCCGTAAAGTGAAAGCAGAGCACAGCGGCTGTGCTTTCACTTTCACTTTACGGCCGGCAGTCAGTCAGTGCAGGAAGCAGACGGCAAGGGACCTGACGGACACCAGAATGTAAGTATGTGCTGTTTTTTTTTTTTTAGTTTTACGCTTGTAACCAGGGTAAACATCGGGTTACTAAGCGCAGTCCTGCGCTTAGTTACCCGATGTTTACCCTGGTTACCCAGGGACCTCGGCATCGTTGGTCGCTGGAGAGCTTTCTGTGTGACAGCTCCCCAGCGACCACACTACGATTTACCTACGATCACGGCCAGGTCATATCGCTGGTCGTGATCGTAGGTAAATCGTATAGTGTGACGGTACCCTAAGAAAAGCGCAGCGGCAGAAAACTACTAAGCTCAGAGGGTGTGCAGGAGGCCAATCTGAGCTTATGCATATCCTCCATGGTGGTTTCTCAATACATGCTCCCTGCCAAAGTTATGATCGCTGGCAGAGAGCTGCCAATCACTGTTTTTGTGGATAGTGGTTCTGCCACTAATCTCATTGATGAGGAGTTTGCGGGAACGGCCGGTTTCAGGATCGAAAAACTGCCTCATCCTATCCGGGTGGTTACCATCAATGCTGCTCCTCTCCCACAGGGGGAGATTACTGAGTTTGTGGCTGAGGTGAAACTCCACGTTGGGGTTCTACATTTCGAGCAGGTTACATGTAGGGTACTCAGGAATCTTCCTGCACAAATGGTTTTGGGTTTTCCATGGTTATCTATGCACAACCTGGTGATTGACTGGAAAACTCAGGATATAATTCAGTGGAGCGAATTCTGCCAGCATTCCTGAGTCACTGCTGGATTTCGCGGATGTGTTTTCAGAGAAGGGTTGCTCTGAATTGCCACCACATCGCCCCTATGACTGTACTATCAGGTTTAAACCAGGGGCCAAATTGCTGAAAGCAAGGATGTTTAACATCTCTGGTCCTGAGAGGCAAGCATTAAAGGACTACATTGCTGAAAGTTTGAGCAAAGGGCACATCAGGCCTTCGTCCTCGCTGGTGGCAGCGGGGCTCTTCTTCGTTAAGAAGAAAGATGGCGGACTACGCCCGTGTCTGGATTTCAGGGAGTTAAACCAGATTACGGTTCGTTATCCATACCCTATGCCACTGATACCTGATTTGTTCAACCAGGTGGCAGGTGCTAAGTGGTTTACCAAGCTTGACCTCAGGGGGGCGTACAACCTCATAAGAGTCCGTCAAGGTGATGAGTGGAAGACGGCTTTTAATACTCCAGAGGGTCATTTTGAAAATTTGGTGATGCCATTTGGGTTGACAAACGTGCCTGCAGTATTTCAACATTTCATAAATGATGTGTTCTCGTATGTTTTGGGGAAATTCATTATTGTGTACCTTGATGACATTCTCATATATTCTTGCGACCGTCATACTCATTTAGAGCATGTCAGGCAGGTGTTACAGCTTCTCAGAGAGAATAAGCTTCATGCAAAACTTGAGAAATGTGTATTTTCGGTTCAGGAGTTGCCTTCCTTGGGTTATATTGTGTCAGCTTCTGGGTTTAAAATGGACGCCGCTAAGGTGCAAGCGGTGCTGCGTTGGGAACGGCCTGATAACCTAAAAGCCCTTCAGCGGTTCCTTGGGATTTCTAACTACTATAGGAAGTTTATCAAAGATATTTCTACCATTGCTAAACCGCTTACTGACATGACGAAAAAGGGTACCAATTTCTCCGTCTGGCCTGAGGCTGCTGTGTGCGCTGTTATGATCTGGTGGTTTAGGAACAACATGAGACAAGCTCTGAAGGAGGTGGTATCTGTACTGACCGCAAACCCTGAACCTAGCAGCGCAACTAAAAATAGCCGTGGGGGGTACCTGACGCTCCCTAGACCCCTCGGCACAGCCTAAGATCTAACTTCCCCTAAAGATGGAAGCAGGAAACCTATCTTGCCTCAGAGAAAATCCCCAAAGGAAAGATAGCCCCCCACAAATATTGACGGTGAGAGGAGGGGAAAATAACATACGCAGAAATGAAATCAGATTTTAGCATAGGAGGCCAGTCTAGCTTGATAGATAGGACAGGAAAGGATACTGTGCGGTCAGTATAAAAACTACAAAACAATCCACACAGAGTTTACAAAATCTTCACACCTGACTAAAGGTGTGGAGGGTAAATCTGCTTCCCAGAGCTTCCAGCTAACAGAAAAAATCCATACTGACAAGCTGGACAAATATAGAATGCACAGAACAATAAGTCCACAACATGTGGACTGAAATGAGCAAAGCCAGAACTTATCTTTGCAGAACTGGTCAGGAAACCAGGAGAATCCAAGCAGAGATGTAAATCCAGCCAGGAAACATTGACAAGTGGCACAGGGTGAAGAAAGAGCCAGACTTAAATAGCGGACGATAAGTGGAGGCAGCTGATGACAGCTAACTCCAAGGAGTAGCCATACCACTAGAAACCACAAGAGGGAGTCCAAGAGCAGAACTCACAAAAGTGCCACTTACAAACACCGGAGGGAGCCCAAGAGCGGAATTCACAACAGTACCCCCCCCCCCTTGAGGAGGGGTCACCGAACCCTCACCAGAGCCCCCAGGCCGATCAGGATGAGCCAAGTGAAAAGCACGAACCAAATCGGTAGCATGGACATCGGAGGCAACAACCCAAGAATTATCCTCCTGGCCATAACCCTTCCACTTGACAAGATACTGAAGCCTCCACCTCGAAAAACGAGAATCCAAAATCTTCTCAACCTCATATTCCAACTCTCCCTCAACCAACACCGGGGCAGGAGGGTCAACCGAGGGAACAACGGGCACCACATATCTCCGCAACAAAGATCTATGGAAAACATCATGAATGGCAAAAGAGGCAGGAAGAGCCAAACGAAAAGACACCGGATTAATAATTTCAGAAATTTTATGAGGACCAATAAACCGAGGCTTAAACTTAGGAGAAGAAACCTTCATAGGAACATGACGAGAAGACAACCAAACCAAATCCCCCACACGAAGCCGGGGACCAACACGCCGACGGCGGTTAGCAAAACGTTGAGCCCTTTCCTGAGACAACGTCAAATTGTCCACCACATGAGTCCAAATCTGCTGCAGCCTGTCCACCACAGAATTAACACCAGGACAATCAGAAGGCTCAACCTGCCCAGAAGAAAAACGAGGATGAAAACCAAAATTACAAAAGAAAGGTGAAACCAAAGTAGCCGAACTAGCCCGATTATTAAGGGCAAACTCAGCCAACGGCAAGAAAGACACCCAATCATCCTGATCAGCAGACACAAAGCATCTCAAATAGGTCTCCAAGGTCTGATTAGTTCGCTCAGTTTGGCCATTAGTCTGAGGATGAAACGCCGAAGAAAAAGATAAATCAATGCCCATCCTAGCACAAAAGGCCCGCCAAAATCTAGAGACAAACTGAGAACCTCTGTCAGACACAATATTCTCCAGAATGCCATGCAAACGAACCACATGCTGAAAAAACAATGGAACCAGATCTGAGGAGGAAGGCAACTTAGGCAAAGGTACCAGATGGACCATTTTAGAGAACCGGTCACAAACAACCCAGATAACAGACATCTTCTGGGAAACAGGAAGATGCGAAATAAAATCCATGGAAAAATGCGTCCAGGGCCTCTCAGGGACCGGCAAAGGCAAAAGCAACCCACTAGCGCGGGAACAGCAAGGCTTGGCCCGGGCGCAAGTCCCACAGGACTGCACAAAAGCACGCACATTGCGAGACAAGGAAGGCCACCAAAAGGACCTAGCAACCAAATCTCTGGTACCAAAAATCCCAGGATGACCAGCCAACACTGAACAATGAACCTCAGAAATTACCTTACTTGTCCATCTATCAGGAACAAACAGCTTCCCCACTGGACAGCGGTCAGGCCTATCAGCCTGAAATTCCTGAAGCACCCGCCGCAAATCAGGGGAGATAGCAGAAAGAATCACCCCCTCCTTAAGAATGCCAACCGGCTCCAGGACTCCAGGAGAATCAGGCGAAAAACTCCTAGAGAGGGCATCAGCCTTAACATTCTTAGATCCCGGAAGATACGAGACCACAAAATCAAAACGGGAGAAAAACAGGGACCATCGAGCCTGTCTCGGATTCAGCCGCTTGGCCGACTCGAGGTAAATCAGATTCTTATGATCTGTCAGGACCACAACACGGTGTTTAGCTCCCTCAAGCCAATGTCGCCACTCCTCAAACGCCCACTTCATAGCCAACAACTCCCGATTGCCGACATCATAATTGCGTTCCGCAGGCGAAAACTTTCTGGAAAAAAAAGCACACGGTTTCATCAAAGAACCATCAGACTCCCTCTGAGACAAAACGGCCCCTGCCCCAATCTCAGAAGCGTCGACCTCAACCTGAAAAGGAAGAGAAACATCCGGTTGACGCAACACAGGGGCAGAAGTAAATCGGCGTTTAAGCTCCTGAAAGGCCTCAACAGCCTCAGAGGACCAATTCGTCACATCAGCGCCTTTCTTCGTCAAATCAGTAAGGGGCTTAACCACACTGTAAAAGTTGGCAATGAAACGGCAATAGAAATTAGCAAAGCCCAAAAATTTTTGAAGTCCCTTCACAGATGTGGGTTGGACCCAGTTATGAATAGCTTGGACCTTAACAGGATCCATTTCTATAGACAAGGGAGAAAAAATAAAACCCAAAAAAGAGACCTTCTGAACTCCGAATAGGCACTTAGACCCCTTCACAAATAAAGCATTATCACGAAGGATCTGGAACACCATCCTGACCTGCTTCACATGAGACTCCCAATCATTGGAAAAAATCAAAATATCATCCAAATATACGACCATGAATTTATCAAGATAATTGCGGAAAATATCATGCATAAAAGACTGGAACACAGATGGAGCATTAGAGAGCCCAAAAAGCATCACAAGGTATTCAAAATGGCCTTCGGGCGTATTAAATGCAGTTTTCCATTCGTCACCCTGTTTAATACGAACAAGATTATATGCCCCTCGGAGGTCAATCTTAGTAAACCAACTAGCCCCCTTAATCTGAGCAAACAAATCAGTAAGCAAAGGCAAGGGGTATTGGAATTTGACCGTGATCTTATTAAGAAGACGATAATCAATACAGGGTCTCAAGGAGCCATCCTTCTTAGCAACAAAAAAGAAACCCGCTCCCAATGGTGACGAAGAGGGCCGAATGTTATGTAGGCAATCCAGTGACACAGTGTGCCAGCAATCAGAGCACATACAGTGATCTGACAATAACCCAAAAACAATAGAACGAGCTCTGAGACGTGGAATCTCTGTAGACCGCAATACCTGAACCTATCCTAAACACAACTAAAGGCAGCTGTGGATTGCGCCTGTAACTACCTATGCAACTCGGCACAGCCTGAAGAGCTGACTAGCCTGAAGATAGAAAAACAAGCCTGACTTGCCTCAGAGAAATACCCCAAAGGAAAAGGCAGCCCCCCACATATAATGACTGTTAGCAAGATGAAAAGACAAACGTAGGGATGAAATAGATTCAGCAAAGTGAGGCCCGATATTCTAGATAGAGCGAGGATAGCAAAGAGAACTTTGCAGTCTACAAAAAACCCTAAAGCAAAAAACCACGCAAAGGGGGCAAAAAGACCCAGCGTGCCGAACTAACTGCACGGCGGTGCACCCTTTGCGTCTCAGAGCTTCCAGCAAAAACGAATAGACAAGCTGGACAGAAAAAGTAGCAACAAAAGCAAAGAAGCACTTATCTAAGCAGAGCAGCAGGCCACAGGAAAGATCCAGAAGCTCAGGTCCAACACTGGAACATTGACAAGGAGCAAGGAAGACAGAATCAGGTGGAGTTAAATAACAAAGCAGCCAACGAGCTCACCAGAACACCTGAGGGAGGAAGCTCAGAAGCTGCAGTACCACTTGTGACCACAGGAGTGAATTCAGCCACAGAATTCACAACAGCCGAATATGCCCTTTCTCCAAAGATTCCTTAACATAGCTCCGCATGGCGGCATGCTCTGGCACAGACAGATTGAAAAGTGAGCCCTTAGGGAACTTACAACCAGGAATCAAGTTAATAGCACAATCACAGTCCCAATGTGGAGGAAGGGAACTGGACTTGGGCTCATCAAATACATCCTGGAAATCCGACAAAAACTCAGGGACCTCAGAAGAGGGGGAAGAGGAAATTGACATCAAAGGAACGTCACTATGTACTCCTCGACAACCCCAACTAGTCACCGACATAGTTTTCCAATCCAGCACCGGATTATGTTTCTGTAACCATGGAAATCCCAGCACAACAACATCATGCAGGTTATGCAACACCAGAAAACAGCAATCTTCCTGATGTGCAGGAGCCATGTACATAGTCATCTGTGTCCAGTACTGAGGTTTATCCTTGGCCAAGGGTGTAGCATCAATGCCCCTCAAAGGAATAGGGCTCTGCAAAGGCTGCAAGGAAAAACCACAGCGCCTGGCGAATTCTAAGTCCATTAAGTTCAGGGCAGCGCCTGAATGCACAAATGCCATGACAGAAAAGGACGACAATGAGCAAATCAGGGTCACAGATAAGAGAAATTTAGGCTGTATAGTACTAATGGTAACAGACCTAGCGACTCTCTTAGTACGCTTAGGGCAATCAGAGAGAACATGAGCCGAATCACCACAGTAAAAACACAGCCTATTCTGACGTCTGAATTCCTGCCGTTCTGTTCTAGTCAAAATCCTATCACATTGCATAGGTTCAGGACTATGCTCAGAGGATACTGCCATATGGTGCACAGCTTTGCGCTCGCGCAGACGCCGATCAATCTGAATGGCTAGAGACATAGATTCGCTCAAACCGGCAGGCATAGGAAAGCCCACCATAACATCTTTAAGGGTTTCAGAAAGACCTTTTCTGAAAATAGCAGCCAGAGCCTCTTCATTCCATTTAGTGAGCACAGACCATTTTCTAAATTTCTGGCAGTATAACTCTGCCGCTTCCTGACCTTGACACAAGGCCAACAGGGTTTTTTCTGCATGATCCACAGAATTAGGTTCGTCATACAATAATCCGAGCGCTTGAAAAAATGCATCTACATTCAATAATGCCGGATCCCCTGTTTCAAGAGAAAAAGCCCAGTCTTGAGGGTCACCACGCAGCAAGGATATGATGATTTTCACCTGCTGAATGGGATCACCAGAAGAACGGGGTTTCAAAGCAAAAAACAATTTGCAGTTATTTTTAAAGTTCAAAAACTTGGATCTGTCCCCAAAAAACAAATCAGGAGTAGGAATTCTGGGCTCTAAAGCCGGAGTCTGGACAACATAGTCCTGGATACTCTGTACTCTTGCAGCAAGTTGATCCACACGAGAAAACAAACCCTGAACATCCATGCCAAAACATATATCCTGAACCACCCAGATATCAAGAGGGGGAAAAAAAAAAGACAAACCAAAGCACAGAAAAAAAAAATGGTTCAGAACTTACTTTTCCTTCTTTTGAGATACATTTAATTCATTTTTGGGCCACTTGTACTGTTATGATCTGGTGGTTTAGGAACAACATGAGACAAGCTCTGAAGGAGGTGGTATCTGTACTGACCGCAAACCCTGAACCTAGCAGCGCAACTAAAAATAGCCGTGGGGGGTACCTGACGCTCCCTAGACCCCTCGGCACAGCCTAAGATCTAACTTCCCCTAAAGATGGAAACAGGAAACCTATCTTGCCTCAGAGAAAATCCCCAAAGGAAAGATAGCCAGATAGCCCCCCACAAATATTGACGGTGAGAGGAGGGGAAAATAACATACCCAGAAATGAAATCAGATTTTAGCATAGGAGGCCAGTCTAGCTTGATAGATAGGACAGGAAAGGATACTGTGCGGTCAGTATAAAAACTACAAAACAATCCACACAGAGTTTACAAAATCTCCACACCTGACTAAAGGTGTGGAGGGTAAATCTGCTTCCCAGAGCTTCCAGCTAACAGAAAAAATCCATACTGACAAGCTGGACAAATATAGAATGCACAGAACAATAAGTCCACAACATGTGGACTGAAATGAGCAAAGCCAGAACTTATCTTTGCAGAACTGGTCAGGAAACCAGGAGAATCCAAGCAGATATGTGAATCCAGCCAGGAAACATTGACAAGTGGCACAGGGTGAAGAAAGAGCCAGACTTAAATAGCGGACGATAAGTGGAGGCAGCTGATGACAGCTAACTCCAAGGAGCAGCCATACCACTAGAAACCACAAGAGGGAGCCCAAGAGCAGAACTCACAAAAGTGCCACTTACAACCACCGGAGGGAGCCCAAGAGCGGAATTCACAACAGTGCGCATTTGTATTTCTTAAGAACAGTTTTGCTTCGGCTCCCATTCTGGTGCAGCCGGACGTATCGAAACCATATACCGTGGAAGTCGATGCGTCTGAGGTTGGTGTGGGGGCGGTGCTGTCATAAGGCTCATCCTTGAGCGAGTTGCATCCTTGCGCCTATATCTCCAAGAAACTGTCGCCCGCCGAACGTAACTACGATATCGGCAACAGGGAGTTGTTGGCTATCAAGTTGGCCTTTGAGGAATGGCGACACTTTTTGGAGGGGTCGGTTCACCAGGTTACTGTTATTACCGACCATAAGAATTTGCTTTATTTGGAGTCTGCCAAGCATCTGTCCCCCAGGCAGGCTCGCTGGGCATTGTTTTTCTCACGGTTCAACTTTTTTGTTACTTACCGACCTGGGTCTAAGAACACTAAAGCGGATGCTTTGTCCAGGTGTTTTCCGGGGGGAGAACCTCAGGAAGAACCCGTACCCATCCTCCAAAAGGGTGTAGTGGTCTCGGCTCTCACAACCGAGGTTGAGGCTGAGATTGCCGAGGCGCAGGAGGAGGTACCACCTGAGCTTCCCATTAACAAATTGTTTGTACCGCTCCATCTTCGCCTAAAGGTATTGGTGGAGCATCATGATGCTGTCCTGGCTGGCCACCCAGGGGTTAGGGGTACTTTGGAGTTGGTGTCATGTCGGTTTTGGTGGCCCAAAATCCAACAGGACGTGGTCTAGTACGTGTCAGCATGCACCACGTGCGCTAGGGCTAAGACGCCCCGCTCCCGTCCTGCTGGCACACTACTTCCTCTCGAGGTTCCCAGTAGGCCGTGGACGGAGATCTTCATGGATTTTATCACAGACTTGCCCTCCTCAGCTGGGAACACGGTCATCTTGGTGATTGTTGATCGGTTCTCAAAGATGTCGCACTTTGTGTCCTTACCTACGTTGCCTAACGTTAAGACTCTGGCTCAGGTATTTGTGCAGAAGGTGGTCAGACTTCATGGGATCCTGTCTGATATCGTGTCTGATAGGGTTTCTCAGTTTGTGGCAAAATTTTGGAAAGCATTTTGCTCGCGGCTGGGGATCAAGTTGTCACATTCTTCGGCGTTTCATCCTCAGTCAAATGGTCAGACCGAGCGGATGAACCAAAATTTGGAGCAGTACTTACGCTGCTTTGTTTCTGACAACCAGGAGCAGTGGTCGACGTTCCTTCCTTTGGCTGAGTTTGCCATAAATAATCACCGCCAGGAATCTTCTGGGGAGTCTCCGTTTTTTTGTGTTTACGGGCACCATCCTCAATTTTGTACTTTGAGTCAGGGGGGCTCTTCCGGCGTCCCGGAGGAGGACCAGTTAGGAGCACAACTGTCATCAGTCTGGAGGAGAGTGAAACAGCGCCTGTTGAGCGTGGGGGCAAGGTACAAACGTGTGGCTGACAGTAGACGTGTGCCAGGTCCAGACCTGAGTGTAGGTGACTGGGTGTGGTTGTCTGTTATGAAAGGTAATTCAGTACCACAATGGACATAGAGGTCAGCGCACATACAGTGACCTGGCAATAACCCAAAAAACAAGAACGAGCTCTGAGGCGTGGGAACTCTGTTGACCGCAATCCCTAATCCTCTCCAACCACACTAAAGGCAGCCGTGGATTGCGCCTAACGCTACCTATGCAACTCGGCACGGCCTGAGAAACTAGCTAGCCTGAAGATAGAAAATAAGCCTACCTTGCCTCAGAGAAATACCCCAAAGGAAAAGGCAGCCCCCACATATAATGACTGTGAGTTAAGATGAAAAGACAAACGTAGAGATGAAATAGATTTAGCAAAGTGAGGCCCAACTTTCTGAACAGAGCGAGGATAGGAAAGGTAACTTTGCGGTCAACACAAAACCCTACAAAAACCACGCAAAGGGGGCAAAAAGACCCTCCGTACCGAACTAATGGCACAGAGGTACACCCTCTGCGTCCCAGAGCTTCCAGCAAGCAGTAAAAAACAAATTGACAAGCTGGACAGAAAAAAACAGCAAACAAATAGCAAAGAGTAACTTAGCTATGCAGAGCAGCAGGCCACAGGAACGATCCAGGAGGAAACAGGTCCAATACTAGAACATTGACTGGAGGCCAGGATCAAAGCACTAGGTGGAGTTAAATAGAGCAGCACCTAACGACTTCACCACATCACCTGAGGAAGGAAACTCAGAAGCCGCAGTACCACTTTCCTCCACCAACGGAAGCTCACAGAGAGAACCAGCCGAAGTACCACTTGTGACCACAGGAGGGAGCTCTGCCACAGAATTCACAACAGTACCCCGTCCTTGAGGAGGGGTCACAGAACCCTCACCAGAGCTCCCAGGATGACCAGGATGAGCCATATGAAAGGCACGAACAAGATCGGGAGCATGGAAATCAGAGGCAAAGACCCAGGAATTATCTTCCTGAGCATAACCCTTCCACTTAACCAGATACTGGAGTTTCCGCCTTGAAACACGAGAATCCAAAATCTTCTCCACAATATACTCCAACTCCCCCTCCACCAAAACCGGGGCAGGAGGATCAACAGATGGAACCATAGGTGCCACGTATCTCCGCAACAATGACCTATGGAATACGTTATGTATGGAAAAAGAATCTGGAAGGGTCAGACGAAAAGACACAGGATTAAGAACCTCAGAAATCCTATACGGACCAATAAAACTAGGTTTAAACTTAGGAGAGGAAACCTTCATAGGAATATGACGAGAAGATAACCAAACCAAGTCCCCAACCCGAAGTCGGGGACCCACACAGCGTCTGCGATTAGCGAAACGTTGAGCCTTCTCCTGGGACAAAGTCAAATTGTCCACTACATGAGTCCAAATCTGCTGCAACCTGTCCACCACAGTATCCACACCAGGACAGTCCGAAGACTCAACCTGCCCTGAAGAGAAACGAGGATGGAACCCAGAGTTGCAGAAAAACTGCGAAACCAAGGTAGCCGAGCTGGCCCGATTATTAAGGGCGAACTCAGCCAAAGGCAAAAAGGACACCCAGTCATCCTGATCAGCAGAAACAAAGCATCTCAGATATGTTTCCAAGGTCTGATTGGTTCGTTCGGTCTGGCCATTAGTCTGAGGATGGAAAGCCGAGGAAAAAGACAAGTCAATGCCCATCCTACCACAAAAGGCTCGCCAAAACCTCGAAACAAACTGGGAACCTCTGTCAGAAACGACATTCTCTGGAATGCCATGTAAACGAACCACATGCTGGAAAAACAATGGCACCAAATCAGAGGAGGAAGGCAATTTAGACAAGGGTACCAAATGGACCATCTTAGAGAAGCGATCACAGACCACCCAAATGACTGACATCTTTTGAGAGACGGGAAGATCTGAAATAAAATCCATAGAGATATGTGTCCAAGGCCTCTTCGGGACCGGCAAGGGCAAAAGCAACCCACTGGCACGAGAACAGCAGGGCTTAGCCCGAGCACAAATCCCACAGGACTGCACAAAAATACGCACATCCCGCGACAGAGAAGGCCACCAAAAGGATCTAGCCACTAACTCTCTGGTACCAAAGATTCCAGGATGACCAGCCAACACCGAACAATGAACCTCAGAGATAACTTTATTCGTCCACCTATCAGGGACAAACAGTTTCTCCGCTGGGCAACGATCAGGTTTATTAGCCTGAAATTTTTGCAGCACCCGCCGCAAATCAGGGGAGATGGCAGACACAATTACTCCCTCTTTGAGGATACCCGCCGGCTCAGATAAACCCGGAGAGTCGGGCACAAAACTCCTAGACAGAGCATCCGCCTTCACATTTTTAGAGCCCGGAAGGTATGAAATCACAAAGTCAAAACGGGCAAAAAACAATGACCAACGAGCTTGTCTAGGATTCAACCGCTTGGCGGACTCGAGATAAGTCAAGTTCTTATGATCAGTCAAGACCACCACGTGATGCCTAGCTCCTTCAAGCCAATGACGCCACTCCTCGAATGCCCACTTCATGGCCAGCAACTCTCGATTTCCCACATCATAATTTCGGCCAGCAGGCGAAAACTTCCTGGAAAAGAAGGCGCATGGTTTCATCACCGAGCAATCAGAACTTCTCTGCGACAAAACAGCCCCTGCTCCAATCTCAGAAGCATCAACCTCGACCTGGAACGGAAGCGAAACATCTGGTTGACACAACACAGGGGCAGAAGAAAAACGACGCTTCAACTCTTGAAAAGCTTCCACCGCAGCAGAAGACCAATTGACCACATCAGCACCTTTCTTGGTCAAATCGGTCAATGGTTTAGCAATACTAGAAAAATTGCAGATGAAGCAACGATAAAAATTAGCAAAGCCCAGGAACTTTTGCAGACTTTTCAGAGATGTCGGCTGAGTCCAATTATGGATAGCTTGGACCTTAACAGAATCCATCTCGATAGTAGAAGGGGAAAAGATGAACCCCAAAAATGAAACCTTCTGAACACCAAAGAGACACTTTGATTCCTTCACAAACAAAGAATTAGCACGCAGGACCTGAAACACCGTTCTGACCTGCTTCACATGAGACTCCCAATCATCCGAGAAGATCAAAATGTCATCTAAGTACACAATCAGGAATTTATCCAGGTACTCTCGGAAGATGTCATGCATAAAGGACTGAAACACTGATGGAGCATTGGCAAGTCCGAACGGCATTACTAGATACTCAAAATGGCCCTCGGGCGTATTAAATGCAGTTTTCCACTCATCGCCTCGCTTAATACGCACAAGATTATACGCACCACGAAGATCTATCTTAGTGAACCAACTAGCCCCCTTAATCCGAGCAAACAAATCAGATAACAATGGCAAGGGGTACTGAAATTTAACCGTGATCTTATTTAGAAGGCGGTAATCTATACAAGGTCTCAGTGAACCATCCTTCTTGGCTACAAAAAAGAACCCTGCTCCTAATGGCGACGATGACGGGCGAATATGCCCCTTCTCTAAAGACTCCTTGACATAACTCCGCATAGCGGCGTGCTCAGGCACAGATAAATTAAACAGTCGACCTTTTGGGAATTTATTACCAGGAATCAAATCGATAGCACAATCACAATCCCTATGCGGAGGTAAGGTATCGGACTTGGGCTCATCAAATAAATCCCGGTAATCAGACAAGAACTCAGGAACCTCAGAAGGGGTGGATGACGAAATAGTCAGAAATGGGATATCACCATGTACCCCCTGACAACCCCAGCTGGACACAGACATGGATTTCCAATCTAATACTGGATTATGGACTTGTAGCCATGGCAACCCCAACACGACCACATCATGCAGATTATGCAACACCAGAAAGCGAATAACCTCCTGATGTGCAGGAGCCATGCACATGGTCAGCTGGGTCCAGTACTGAGGCTTATTCTTGGCCAAAGGCGTAGCATCAATTCCTCTCAATGGAATAGGACACTGCAAGGGCTCCAAGAAAAACCCACAACGCCTAGCATACTCCAAGTCCATCAACTTCAGAGCAGCGCCTGAGTCCACAAATGCCATGACAGAATATGATGACAAAGAGCAGATCAAGGTAATAGACAGAAGAAATTTTGACTGTACCGTACCAATGGTGGCAGACCTAGCGAACCGCTTAGTGCGCTTAGGACAATCAGAGATAGCATGAGTGGAATCACCACAGTAGAAACACAGCCCATTCAGACGTCTGTGTTCTTGCCGTTCAACTCTGGTCAAAGTCCTATCGCACTGCATAGGCTCAGGTTTAAGCTCAGGTAATACCGCCAAATGGTGCACAGATTTACGCTCGCGCAAGCGTCGACCGATCTGAATGGCCAAAGACATAGACTCATTCAGACCAGCAGGCATAGGAAATCCCACCATGACATCCTTAAGGGCTTCAGAGAGACCTTTTCTGAAAATAGCTGCGAGCGCACCTTCATTCCACTGAGTGAGTACGGACCACTTTCTAAATTTCTGACAATATACCTCTATTTCATCCTGACCCTGACACAGAGCCAGCAAATTCTTCTCTGCCTGATCCACAGAATTAGGCTCATCGTACAGCAATCCGAGCGCCAGGAAAAATGCATCGATATTACTTAATGCAGGATCTCCTGACGCAAGAGAAAATGCCCAGTCCTGAGGGTCGCCACGCAAAAAAGAAATAACGATCCTAACTTGTTGAACTGGGTCACCAGAGGAGCGAGGTTTCAAAGCCAGAAATAGTTTACAATTATTTTTGAAACTCAGAAATTTAGTTCTATCTCCAAAAAACAAATCAGGAATAGGAATTCTCGGTTCTAACATAGAATTCTGAACCACAAAGTCTTGAAAACTTTGTACTCTTGCCGTGAGCTGATCCACACATGAAGACAGACCTTTAATGTCCATTGCAACACCTGTGTCCTGAACCACCCAAATGTCTAGGGGAAAAAAAAGGCAAAACACAGTGCAAAGAAAAAAAAATGGTCTCAGAACTTCTTTTTTCCCTCTATTGAGAATCATTAGTACTTTTGGCCTCCAGTACTGTTATGAAAGGTAATTCAGTACCACAATGGACATAGAGGTCAGCGCACATACAGTGACCTGGCAATAACCCAAAAAACAAGAACGAGCTCTGAGACGTGGGAACTCTGTTGACCGCAATCCCTAATCCTCTCCAACCACACTAAAGGCAGCCGTGGATTGCGCCTAACGCTACCTATGCAACTCGGCACGGCCTGAGAAACTAGCTAGCCTGAAGATAGAAAATAAGCCTACCTTGCCTCAGAGAAATACCCCAAAGGAAAAGGCAGCCCCCACATATAATGACTATGAGTTAAGATGAAAAGACAAACGTAGAGATGAAATAGATTTAGCAAAGTGAGGCCCAACTTTCTGAACAGAGCGAGGATAGGAAAGGTAACTTTGCGGTCAAGACAAAACCCTACAAAAACCACGCAAAGGGGGCAAAAAGACCCTCCGTACCGAACTAACAGCACGGAGGTACACCCTCTGCGTCCCAGAGCTTCCAGCAAGCAGTAAAAAACAAATTGACAAGCTAGACAGAAAAAAACAGCAAACAAATAGCAAAGAGTAACTTAGCTATGCAGAGCAGCAGGCCACAGGAACGATCCAGGAGGAAACAGGTCCAATACTAGAACATTGACTGGAGGCCAGGATCAAAGCACTAGGTGGAGTTAAATAGAGCAGCACCTAACGACTTCACCACATCACCTGAGGAAGGAAACTCAGAAGCCGCAGTACCACTTTCCTCCACCAACGGAAGCTCACAGAGAGAACCAGCCGAAGTACCACTTGTGACCACAGGAGGGAGCTCTGCCACAGAATTCACAACAGTTGTCCACAAAAAACATAAGACTCAAAATACCATCCCTTAAATTGGGTCCAAGGTTTATTGGTCCGTTTAGGGTCACTGCCATCATTAGCCCGGTAGCCTACCGTTTGGAGCTCCCTACGGTATATAAGATTCACAATGTGTTCCACAGGTCTTTATTAAAAAAGGTGGTGGGTTCCGTGGATGCGGCGCCGATGCCACCTCCAGTTTTGGTGGATGGCAATTTAGAGTTTGAAGTTTCCAAGGTGGTTGACTCTCGAGTAGTGCGCTGCACTTTACAATACCTGGTACACTGGCGTGGTTATGGGCCTGAGGAGAGGTCTTGGGTACCAGCCTCGGACATTCATGCGGACCGGCTGGTCAGTATGTTTCACCGCCGCCATCCGGACAAGACGGGTCCTATAAGTCGTGAAAGCCCTCGGGTCCCTCGTAGAAGGCGGGGTACTGTCATGTCGGACGCTATTCACACTAGGGCGTCCAACAGACAGCGGTAATTCTGCGTTCGTCCACTATGCGCTCAGTGGCGCCGGCTAGATTTTATCTAGGTTGTCCGGGGTTAATCTCGGTTCGGAGTGGTGGTCTTGGAGTGGAAATATCATATCTGGTGGTGTATGATCCTTTGTCATATTTCTCCTTCCTATTTGTGTTTTGTTTTGCCCTGTGCACATTATAGTGTTTTCCTGAGTGTGTTTGCGGCGTGGTGCGTTTTTGGTTTTCCCTTTCTGTGCTTTCTGTAGGGGTTGGTGTGAGGAATTATCACTGGGTGGAGGGTGGAGGTTTCAGATTAGTACTGAAACAGGAGTCAGGGTCAGGCCTGGCGGCCCAGACAAGCACACCATCAGTGTAATCTCTGGGAGAGGGACAGACAGGGTTTCCCTAGTCTGAGGGATATCGCAGGGGCCCGGGTTATTAGCTTTAGCCTACCTAGGCTCCCCGTGACACACACCTGTGGATGTATTTTAATGCATGCATGAAACACACTGCTTCTTTGTGTACCATCATGGGAAAGTCTAAAGAAATCAGCCAAGATATCAGGAATAGAATTGTGGACTTGCACAAGTCTGGCTCATCCTTTGGTACAATTTCAAGATACCTAAAGGTGCCTCGTTCATCTGTACAAACAATTATATGCAAGTACAAACAAGATGGGAATGTCCAGCCATCATACCGCTCAGGAAGGAGACTGGTTCTGTGTCCCAGAAATGAACGTGCTTTGGTCCGAAATGCCCATATCAACCCAAGGACAAAAGCAAAAGACCTTGTAAAGATGGCATAGATGGCATCAGGAGAAAAGAAGATTATGTGGCAATACTGAAGCATCTACATTTCAAGACATCAGCCAGAATGTTAAAGCTTGCGCGGAAATGGGTCTTCCTAATGGACAATGACCCAAAACATACTGCCAAAATGGTAACAAAGTGGCTTAACCCTTTAATTATTGACGATATACCTTTTAACGATGGAGGTTAAGGGGCCTTATTCTTCAGCGCCGCTTTTTAACAGCGCTGGGAAATAAGTGTATAGCGCCCCCTAGCATCGGTAAATCTTCAGAGTCTTGGCTACAGGGGGAGGACATGATTCGGGTCGGTTTTTACTGTCCCCTCTCATGTGATTGTCGTTAGTCACTGAATAACGGTGATCACAAAAAAAAGTCCGGTTTTCCATTCATTTCTCCTCCGATATGATCTAGCATACCAGGAGAGAGAGAAATGGGGTCCCCCGAACCCTCCCGATACCTCCTTCATCCCCTAATCCTCCTGCTCCTGCACTCGGCGTCATATTCCTGGAAGAAAATGGCGGCGCATACACAGTGCACCCGCTGAGATCTGTCGGCTGGTACCCTGCAACAATAGATTTTTCCTATTGGTTCATTTTGATCACTGTGATAGACCCTATCACCGTGATCAATATAAACAAATAGTAAATCAAGCCCCCCTTTGTCACCCTCTTAGATAAAAAAAATTATATTTTTTTCCATAATTTGCAGTTAGGGTTGGGTTTAGAGCTGTGGTTAGAGCTGTGGTTAACTTTGTGTTTGGGTCGGGGTTTGGGTTTAGGTCTGTGTTAGAGTTGGAGTTAGAATTGGGGGGAGTTCCACTGTTTAGGTACATCAGGGGGTCTTGAAATGCGACATGGCGTCCGCCATCGATTCCAGTCAATTTTGCATTCAAAAAGTCAAACGGTGCTTTCTTCCTTCTGAGCCCTGCCATGCACCCAAACAGTGGCTTTCCCCCACACATGGGGTTTCGGTGTACCCAAGAGAAATTGCACAACACATTTTATGGCCCATTTTCTCCTGATATCCTTGTGAAAATAAAAAAGTTTGGGTCTAAAATCTTTTTTTTTTGTGGAAAAAGTTGAATGCTCATTTTTTCCTTCCACATTGCTTTAGTTCTTGTCAAGCACCTGAAGGGTTAATAAACTTCTTGAATGTGGTTTTGACCACCTCGAGGGGTGCAGTTTTAGAATGGTGTCACTTTTGGGTCTTCTCTGTCATATTGACCCCTCAAAGTCACTTCAAGTGTGAGGTGGTCCCTAAAAAAATGGTTTTGTAAATTTTGTTGGAAAAATTAGAACTCGCTGGTCAACTTTTAACCCTTATAACTTCCTAACAAGAGAAGAATTATGTTTCCAAAATTGTGCTGATGTAAAGTAGACGTGGGATAGGTTATTTAGTAACTATTTTGTGCAATATGACTCTCTGATTTAACCCCTTTCTGACATTAGACGTACTATCCCGTCGAGGTGGGGTGGGCCCGTATGCCCACCGACGGGATAGTACGTCATATGCGATTGGCCGCGCTCCCAGGGGGAGCGCGGCCGAGTGTCAGCTGACTATCGCAGCTGACATCCGGCACTATGTGCCAGGAGCGGTCACAGACCGCCCCCGGCACATTAACCCCCGGCACACTGCAAGCAAACATGCAGTGTTCCGGCAGTATAGGGAAGCATCGCACAGGGAGAGGGCTCCCTGCGTGCTTCCCTGAGACCTTCGGAGCAACGCGATGTGATCGCTTTGCTGCGAGGGTCTATTACCTCCTCCCTGCAGCAGGCCCGGATCCAAAATGGCCACGGGGCTGCATCCGGGTCCTGCAGGGAGGTGGCTTCACAGCGCCTGCTCAGAGCAGGCGCCGGGAAGCCTCTATGAGTGCACATCAGATCGCTGATCTGACACAGTGCACAGCAAAGTGTCAGATCAGCGATCTTACACTATAACATGATGCCCCCCCCCTGGGGCAATGTTATAGTGTAAAAATAAAAAATATTCACATGTGTAAAAAAAAAATTAAAAAAAATTCCTAAAAAAAAAAAAATATTGTTTCTACAAATACATTTCTTTATCTAAATAAAAAAAAACAATAAAAGTACACATATTTAGCATCGCCGCGTCCGTAACGACCCAACCTATAAAACTGTCCCACTAGTTAACCCTTCAATGAACACCGTAAAAAAAATTAAAAAACGAAGCAAACACAACGCTTTATTATCATACCGCCAAACGAAAAGTGGAATAACACGTGATCAAAAAGACGGATATAAATAATCATGGTACCGCCTGAAACGTCATCTTGTCCTTCAAAAAACGAGCCACGATACGGCGTCAAAGAAAAATTAAAAATGTTATAGTCCTCAGAATAAAGCGATGCAAAAATAATTATTTTTTCTATAAAATAGTTTTTATCGTATAAAAGCGCCAAAACATAAAAAAATGATATAAATGAGGTATTTACTAACTGACCCGAAGAATAAAACTGCTTTATCCATTTTACCAAACGCAGAACGGTATAAACGTCTCCCCCAAAAGAAATTCATGAATAGCTGGTTTTTGGTCATTCTGCCTCACAAAAATCGGAATAAAAAGCGATCAAAAAATGTCACGTGCCCGAAAATGTTACCAATAAAAACATCAACTCGTCCCGCAAAAAACAAGACCTCACATGACTCTGTGGACGCAAATATGGAAAATGTATATCTCTCAAAATGTGGTAACGCAAAAAATATTTTTTGCAATAAAAAGCGTCTTTTAGTGTGTAACAGCTGCCAATCATAAAAATCCGCTAAAAAAACCGCTATAACAGTAAATCAAACCCCCCTTCATCACCCCCTTAGTTAGGGAAAAATTAAAAAAATTAAAAAATGTAGAGTATGGATATTTATGTGAGCAATTAGAGAAAGCTAAAAAGAACTGTTGTCAAGGATAGCGGAAACGCAATACAATATTTTTCTCAAAAAATTAGAGAAGAAATTGGTGGTGATTCAAATAGATACCAAACAAAAGAAAAAAGAAAAATTCTTAAGAGACAAGAACGATTTCGAATCAGGGCAAATCTTCTCGTGGAATAAAAACAAGAGGAGATTTTTTCAAAGAAACCGTCAAGTAAGAACTCAGAACAGGAAAAAGTCACAGAGAGACGGTTGGATTACTGATTCCGATTCCAGTGGGGTTGAGGAGCAGGTGGAAAATATCAATATGGCAACGACATCGCAGAGAGATAACATCCCTTTAGGAGGAAAACCAGATGAGGGGGCTGGAAAAATAGGAATGCAGAAGAAACGCAAGCAAGTATCGTGGAGGAAATAACACCAGTTGATAATAAGCTTCAAATTATAAATTTATCCAATAAAAAACTTTCTGCAGATCAAAGGAAAGTATTGTCGCTTGGTTTAAACTTCTGCTTGCCAGAAGAATTCGATCTTACCGAATTTAAAGTAGATCTTTTTAAATGCACGCGGAAATTGCATCTGCATAAATATTTTGTGTCTCAAAGAAATACAAATGAAACCTCATTATTACCAACAACTGAGATTCCTGTCTCTATAGGTAATCTCAGCTTTATGGCTTTTCCTCCGGATAATCAGAAGGATATTGAAGTTATGTGGCTTCTAACTAATTTAAGCGATGAGACTTCCAATCCAGGTCAACAAGAAGCAAGTTTTATTACCGAACCTGTTGTGGATTCTTTCAAGGGAGGAGTTCGATCTAGCTTTATGCCACCAATTGTTCCGGGAAATTCTATTGAATTATTTCAGGATTTAGTTTTGAAAGATGTTGAGGCATTGCTATATCGAAAACCCCCAAAAAATGTATTGCCGAATGAAGAGAGAGCCCTTAGGGAAATGCAACAGTGGAAAGATGTGGTCATAAGAAAGGCGGACAAGGGTGGGAATTTAGTAATACTTGATAAAGATTATTATATTAATGAAGCTTTGTCGCAACTTAACGATAGTGACACATATATCCCGTTGGACAAAAACCCTACATCTAAATTTAAAGATAAACTAAGATCTTTATTAAATAAATATGTGGTAAAAGGTATATTAACAAAAAATAGAGCAGAAAAACTTCTTCCAGAGCACCCTAAAATACCACATTGGTATAGCATTCCTAAAATTCATAAGAACGCAACTCATCCCCCGAGACGCCCCATAATTTCCGGGATTGATTCCTTAACGGAACCCTTGTCCCAATTCCTGGACTGGCTTCTTAAACCACTGCTGCAGAAGATCCCGTCGTTTGTTAAAGATACAGGAAGTTTTTTTATCTGCGTTGCAATCGATAGACTTGCAGCCTAGCTTTTCATTGGCCTCTATTGACATTGTGAATTTATACACAAGAATCCTGCAGGCTAAAGGCATTGAAGCGATACGAAAAATCTTGTTAAATACCGAGAAAGATCCTGATTTCATTTCGTTTGTGGTGGAGAGTTTGGATTTTGTCCTTTCGCATAATGCGTTTAAATTCATAGATAAATGGTTTTTGCAATGTGTTGGTACTGCAATGGGTACGCCCGTTGCATGTGTTTTTGCCAACCTATTTTTAGCAGTCTTCGAAGAAGAATATATTACGGCTGCAAGAAATCTGTTTTTAAAGCATATGCGACTTTATCTGCGATTCGCGGATGATATTTTTATCGTCTGGGATGGCAGGAAAAGTGATTTTGACAATTTTGTCTCTGATTTGAATGAGGTTAACGAGGTCAATATGCGCTTCACATCCTGTTTTGGCAATAATACTCGTGAATTTCTAGATGTGCAAATACCAATATTGGAAGATAAACTAGTCACGAAAGTGTATAAAAAGCCGACGGCTACTAATAATTTACTTCATTTTAACAGTGCCCATCCACTACACACAAAGCAAAGCATACCATATAGCCAGATGGTGCGCCTTAGAAAAATAAATAATAATGAAGAAATTTTTAGGGAACAAATTGAGGATCTTAAATCATGCTTTTTGCATAGAAATTACCCTCCCCAGATATTAGCGGCAGCTGAATCAAGAGCTCTTAAACTCTCACAAAATGATATATTAAAAAAACGCAAAAAAGACAAACGGTCTAGATTAAAACAACAAGAACAACAGAGGTTCACGTTTACCTTTACGCATAGTCCTATGGACAATGAAGTGTACGCCGCGATAAGAAAAAATTGGCATGTTTTACAAAATGATAGGGATCTATCAAAAATTGTGAATAAACACCCCCAATTTGCTTACAAACGCACGAAAAATCTGGGCAACTTACTTGTCCATAATCGAATGTTGCCAGAAAATCAAAATTGGCTGGAGAAATCATTGCCGAGTGGCAATTATAAATGCGGTAACTGTAACTTTTGTCATCTTCGGTGAGTGGGTAGTTTTTTACGAATAGGTCCCATAACACATACACTACAAGATTTCATTTTATGTAAAAGCAAATATGTGGTTTATGTTATTTTTTGTCCATGCTTATTTTATTATATTGGCAAAACCATCCGCCCAATGACAACGAGATTTAGAGAGCATTATAGATCAGTACCCACAGGCAAGGGATCTTTGCGTTTCATTAAGCACATACAAGAAAGTCATAATGCAGATCCCAATGTATTACGCTTTGCCGGCTTGGAGGTGGTTAAAAATCCACCCCAAGGCGGCGACCGAAATAAAATTTTCCTTCAACATGAAGCAAGGTGGATTGTTGTGATAGGCAATTCAGTATCACAATGGACATAGCGGTCAGAGCACATACAGTGATCTGACAATAACCCAAAATAATAGAACGAGCTCTGAGACGTGGGAACTCTGCAGACCGCAATCCCTAATCCTCTCCAAACAACACTAGAGGCAGCCGTGGATTGCGCCTAACTCTGCCTATGCAACTCTGCACAGCCTGAGAAACTAACTAGCCTGAAGATAGAAAATAAGCCTACCTTGCCTCAGAGAAATACCCCAAAGGAAAAGGCAGCCCCCCACATATAATGACTGTGAGTTAAGATGAAAAGACAAACGTAGGGATGAAATAGATTCAGCAAAGTGAGGCCCGACTTTCTTAACAGAGCGACGATAGGAAAGATAACTTTGCGGTCTACACAAAACCCTAAAGAAAACCACGCAAAGGGGGCAAAAAGACCCTCCGTACCGAACTAACGGCACGGAGGTACACCCTTTGCGTCCCAGAGCTTCCAGCAAAACAATTAGACAAGCTGGACAGAAAAAATAGCAAACAAATAGCAAAGAAGAACTTAGCTATGCAGAGCAGCAGGCCACAGGAATGATCCAGGGAAAAACAAGTCCAACACTGGAACATTGACAGGAAGCATGGATCAAAGCATTAGGTGGAGTTAAGTAGAGAAGCACCTAACGACCTCACCAGATCACCTGAGGGAGGAAACTCAGAAGCCGCAGTACCACTTTCCTCCACAAACGGAAGCTCCCAGAGAGAATCAGCCGAAGTACCACTTGTGACCACAGGAGGGAGCTCTGCCACAGAATTCACAACAGTGGATCATAAAAACGAATGCTCAAGGTCCAATAGGACTAAATGACAAACTTGACATGTCAATATTTTTATGAATGTAATAATGATTTATTCCAATGTTGTATCTTATGCATTTCCTCAGCACAATATGATTTTAATTCTTGTCTGCAATTGTATGCAGTTTTTTCACTCACTTTTTTGTTCACTTACTTGTCGGTTCCTATAAAAAGGAAATGACACACTTGATTGTGCACCTGGACCCGTGGAAGCGCACTTGCGTGAAACGGCCGTAGCCCATTACTTCTCTCCCCCGCACCCATTCCTCTCTCCTGCCGCCTTTCCGCAAAATGTCTAATATCGTATAAAGCGAATAAAGGACACCACTTTCAGCAAGATTTGGGTGAGTGCTGCATCTTTTATATTTCGATATTTCTGGATTACTTTCTACTTCATATGTAAAGCACCACCCAGCATTGCTAGTATATATGCTTGTCGCTTGAAGTTTATGCCGGGACACCTCCTATGCTTTCACTGCCTGTGAAGACTGGTTACACCTAGTGCCGCTCAGTTCCCCCTCTGTTGGTCAGAAAAAATGTATTTATTTCCATTTTCCCATTAGGGTTAGGGCTAGGGTTAGGGCTAGGGCTAGGGTTAGGGTTAGGGTTGGGGCTAGGGTTAAGGCTACATTTACGGTTGGGAATAGGGTTAGGATTAGGGCTAGGGGTGTGTCAGGGTTAGGAGTGTGGTTAGGGTTACCGTTGTGGTTAGGGTTAGGGGTGTGTTTGGATTAGGGTTTCAGTTATAATTGGGGGGTTTCCACTGTTTAGGCACATCAGGGGCTTTCCAAACGCGACATGGCGTCCGATCTCAATTCCAGCCAATTCTGCATTGAAAAAGTAAAACAGTGCTCCTTCCCTTCCGAGCTCTCCCGTGCGCCCAAACAGGAGTTTACCCCAACATATGGGGTATCAGCGTACTCAGAACACATTGGACAACAACTTTTAGGGTCCAATTTCAACTGTTGCCCTTGGAAAAATACAAAACTGGGGGCTAAATATAATTTTTGTGGAAAAAAAAGGATTTTTTATTTTCATGGTTCTGCGTTATAAACTGTAGTGAAACACTTGGGGGTTCAAAGATCTCACAACACATCTAGATAAGTTCCTTGGGGGGGTCTAGTTTCCAATATGGGGTCACTTGTGGGGGGTTTCTACTGTTAGGTACATTGGGACTCTGCAAATGCAATGTGACACCTGCAGACCAATCCATCTAAGTCTGCATTCCAAATGATGCTCCTTCCCTTCCAAGCTCTGACATACGCTCAAACGGTGGTCCCCCCCCCCACATATGGGGTATCAGCGTACTCAGGACAAATTGGACAACAACTTTTGGGGTCCAATTTCAACTGTTATCCTTGGAAAAATACAAAACTGGGGGCTAAAAATAATTTTTGTGGAAAACAAAAGATTTTTTATTTTCACGGCTCTGCATTATAAACTATAGTGAAACACTTGGGGGTTCAAAGCTCTCACAACACATCTAGATGAGTTCCTTAGGGGGTCTACTTTCCAAAATGGTGTCACTTGTGGGGGGTTTCAATGTTTAGGCACATCAGTGGCTCTCTAAACGCAACATGGCGTCCCATCTCAATTCCAGTCAATTTTGCATTGAAAAGTCAAATGGCGCTCCTTCCCTTCCGAGCTCTGCCATGCGCCCAAACAGTGGTTTACCCCCACATATTGGGTATCGGCGTACTCAAGACAAATTTTACAACAACTTTTGGGGTCCAATTTCTTCTGGTACTCTTGGGAAAACAAAAAATTGGGGGCGAAAATTTCATTTTTGTGAAAAAATATGATTTTTTATTTTTACGGTTCTATATTATAAACTTCTGTGAAGCACTTGATGGGTCAAAGTGCTCACCACACATCTAGATAAGTTCCTTAAGGGGTCTACTTTCCAAAATGGTGTCACTTGTGGGGGGTTTCAATGTTTAGGCACTTCAGGGGATCTCCAAACGCAACATGGCGTCCCATCTCAATTCCAGTCAATTTTGCATTGAAAAGTCAAATGGCGCTCCTTCGCTTCCGAGCTCTGCCATGCGCCCAAATAGTGGTTTACCCCCACATATGGGATATCGGTGTACTCAGGACAAATTGTACAACAACTTTTGTGGTCCATTTTCTCCTGTTACCCTTGGTAAAATAAAACAAATTGGAGCTGAAGTAAATTTTTTGTGAAAAAAAGTTAAATGTTCATTTTTATTTAAACATTCCAAAAATTCCTGTGAAACACCTGAATGGTTAATAAACTTCTTGAATGTGGTTTTGAGCACCTTGAGGGGTGCAGTTTTTAGAATGCTGTCACACTTGTTTATTTTCTATCATATAGACCCCTCAAAATGACTTCAAATGAGATGTGGTCCCTAAAAAAAAATGGCGTTGTAAAAATGAGAAATTGCTGGTCAACTTTTAAGCCTTATAACTCCCTAACAAAAAAATGTTGGTTCCAAAATTGTGCTGATGTAAAGTAGACATGTGGGAAATGTTACTTATTAAGTATTTTGTGTGACATATCTGTTATGATCTGGTGGTTTAGGAGCAACATGGGACGAGCTCTGAAGGAAGTGGTACCTGTACTGACCGCAGTCCCTAAGCTCAACACAACACAAGAAGTAGCCGTGGGATGCTCCTGACACTCCCTAGGCACCTCGTCACAGCCTGAGAACTAACTACCCCTAAAGATAGAAACAGGAAAACTATCTTGCCTCAGAGAAAATCCCCAAAGGATAGATAGCCCCCCACAAGTAATGACTGTGAGTGGAGAGGGAAAAGACATACACAGAATGAAACCAGGATGAGCACAGGAGGCCAGTCTAGCTAGATAGATAGGACAGGATGGAATACTGTGCGGTCAGTATAAAACACTACAAAAAATCCACACAGAGTTTACAAAAATCTCCACACCTGACTAAAGGTGTGGAGGGTAAATCTGCTTCCCAGAGCTTCCAGCTACACAGAATTAATTCATACTGACAAGCTGGACAAACATAGAAAGCACAGAACGGATAAGTCCTGTTATGTTTGCTAATGACAGGTGTTATGAAGGCAATCCAGAAACACAGTGTGCTTAGCGATCAGAGCGCACACAGTGATCTGACAAATACCCAAAAATACAAGAACGAGCTCTGAGACGTGGAAACTCTGTAGACTGCACACCTGATCCTATCCTAAACACAACTAAAAGCGGCTGTGGATTGCGCCTAACAACTACCTAGGCAACTCGGCACAGCCTAAGAAACTAGCTAGCCTGGAGATAGAAAAATAGGCCTGACTTGCCCCAGAGAAATTCCCCAAAGGAAAAGGCAGCCCCCCACATATAATGACTGTGAGTAAGATGAAAAGACAAAACGTAGGGATGAAATAGATTCAGCAAAGTGGGGCCCGATATTCTAGGACAGACCGAGGATAGTAAAGCGAACTTTGCAGTCTACAAAAAACCCTAAAGCAAAACCACGCAAAGGGGGCAAAAAAAACCCACCGTGCCGAACTAACGGCACGGCGGTACACCCTTTGCGTCTCAGAGCTTCCAGCAAAACAAAAGACAAGCTGGACAGAAAAAAAGCAACAAAAAAGCAAAAAGCACTTAGCTATACAGAGCAGCAGGTCACAGGAACAATCAGGAGAAGCTCAGATCCAACACTGAAACATTGACAAGGAGCAAGGATAGCAGCATCAGGCGGAGTTAAGTAATGAAGCAGTTAACGAGCTCACCAGAACACCTGAGGGAGGAAGCTCAGAAGCTGCAGTACCACTTGTGACCACAGGAGTGAATTCAGCCACAGAATTCACAACAGTACCCCCCCCTTGAGGAGGGGTCACCGAACCCTCACCAGAGCCCCCAGGCCGACCAGGATGAGCCGCATGAAAGGCACGAACAAGATCGGAAGCATGAACATCAGAGGCAAAAACCAAGGAATTATCTTCCTGAGCATAACCCTTCCATTTAACCAGATACTGGAGTTTCCGTCTAGAAACACGAGAATCCAAAATCTTCTCCACAATATACTCCAATTCCCCCTCCACCAAAACCGGGGCAGGAGGCTCAACAGATGGAACCATAGGTGCCACGTATCTCCGCAACAACGACCTATGGAATACATTATGTATGGAAAAGGAGTCTGGGAGGGTCAAACGAAAAGACACAGGATTGAGAACCTCAGAAATCCTATACGGACCAATAAAACAAGGTTTAAATTTAGGAGAGGAAACCTTCATAGGAATATGACGAGAAGATAACCAAACCAGTCCAGATCTGCTGCAACCTATCCACCACAGAATCCACACCAGGACAGTCCGAAGACTCAACCTGTCCTGAAGAGAAACGAGGATGGAACCCAGAATTGCAAAAAAATGGAGAAACCAAGGTAGCCGAGCTGGCCCGATTATTAAGGGCGAACTCAGCCAACGGCAAAAAGGACACCCAATCATCCTGGTCTGCAGAAACAAAACATCTCAGATATGTTTCCAAGGTCTGATTGGTTCGTTCGGTCTGGCCATTAGTCTGAGGATGGAAAGCCGAGGAAAAGGATAGGTCAATGCCCATCCTACCACAAAAGGCTCGCCAGAACCTTGAAACAAACTGGGAACCTCTGTCAGAAACAATATTCTCAGGAATGCCATGCAACCGAACCACATGCTGAAAGAACAAAGGTACCAAATCAGAGGAGGAAGGCAATTTAGCCAAGGGCACCAGATGGACCATTTTAGAAAAGCGATCACAGACCACCCAAATGACTGACATCTTTTGAGAAACGGGAAGGTCAGAAATGAAATCCATCGAAATATGTGTCCAAGGCCTCTTTGGGACCGGCAAGGGCAAAAGCAACCCACTGGCACGAGAACAGCAGGGCTTAGCCCTAGCACAAATCCCACAGGACTGCACAAAAGTACGTACATCCCGTGACAGAGATGGCCACCAGAAGGATCTAGCCACTAACTCTCTGGTACCAAAGATTCCAGGATGACCAGCCAACACCGAACAATGAAGTTCAGAGATAAGTTTATTAGTCCACCTATCAGGGACGAACAGTTTCTCTGCTGGACAACGATCAGGTTTATTCGCCTGAAATTTTTGCAGCACCCGCCGCAAATCAGGGGAGATGGCAGACACAATGACTCCTTCCTTGAGGATACCCGCTGGCTCAGATAAACCCGGAGAGTCGGGCACAAAACTCCTAGACAGAGCATCCGCCTTCACATTTTTAGACCCCGGAAGGTACGAAATCACAAAGTCGAAGCGGGCAAAAAATAACGACCAACGGGCCTGTCTAGGATTCAAGCGCTTGGCAGACTCGAGATAAGTCAAGTTCTTATGATCAGTCAATACCACCACGCGATGCTTAGCTCCTTCAAGCCAATGACGCCACTCCTCGAATGCCCACTTCATGGCCAGCAACTCTCGATTGCCCACATCATAATTACGCTCAGCGGGCGAAAACTTCCTGGAAAAGAAAGCACATGGTTTCATCACTGAGCAATCAGAACCTCTCTGTGACAAAACCGCCCCTGCTCCAATCTCAGAAGCATCAACCTCGACCTGGAACGGAAGAGAAACATCTGGCTGACACAACACAGGGGCAGAACAAAAACGACGCTTCAACTCCTGAAAAGCTTCCACAGCAGCAGAAGACCAATTAACCAAATCAGCACCCTTCTTGGTCAAATCGGTCAATGGTTTGGCAATGCTAGAAAAATTACAGATGAAGCGACGATAAAAATTAGCAAAGCCCAGGAACTTTTGCAGACTTTTCAGAGATGTCGGCTGAATCCAATCCTGGATGGCTTGGACCTTAACTGGATCCATCTCGATAGTAGAAGGGGTAAAGATGAACCCCAAAAATGAAACTTTCTGCACACCGAAGAGACACTTTGATCCCGTCACAAACAAAGAGTTAGCACGCAGGACCTGAAAAACCATTCTGACCTGCTTCACATGAGACTCCCAATCATCTGAGAAGATCAAAATGTCATCCAAGTAAACAATCAGGAATTTATCCAGATACTCACGGAAGATGTCATGCATAAAAGACTGAAACACAGATGGAGCATTGGCAAGTCCGAACGGCATCACTAGATACTCAAAATGACCCTCGGGCGTATTAAATGCAGTTTTCCACTCATCGCCTCGCTTAATACGCACAAGATTATACGCACCACGAAGATCTATCTTAGTGAACCAACTAGCCCCCTTAATCCGAGCAAACAAGTCAGATAACAATGGCAAGGGATACTGAAATTTAACAGTGATCTTATTAAGAAGGCGGTAATCAATACACGGTCTCAGCGAACCATCCTTCTTGGCTACAAAGAAGAACCCTGCTCCCAGTGGTGATGACGATGGGCGAATATGTCCCTTCTCCAGGGATTCCTTCACATAACTGCACATAGCGGCGTGTTCGGGCACGGATAAATTAAATAATCGACCTTTAGGGAATTTACTACCAGGAATCAAATTGATAGCACAATCACAATCCCTATGCGGAGGTAGAGCATCGGACTTGGGCTCTTCAAATACATCCTGATAATCAGACAAGAACTCTGGGACCTCAGAAGGGGTGGATGACGAAATCGACAAAAATGGAACATCACCATGTACCCCCTGACAACCCCAGCTGGATACCGACATGGAATTCCAATCCAATACTGGATTATGGGTTTGTAGCCATGGCAACCCCAACACGACCACATCATGCAGATTATGCAACACCAGAAAGCGAATAACTTCCTGATGTGCAGGAGCCATGCACATGGTCAGCTGGGCCCAGTATTGAGGTTTATTCTTGGCCAAAGGTGTAGCATCAATTCCTCTCAATGGAATAGGGCACCGCAAAGACTCCAAGAAAAACCCACAACGTTTAGCATAATCCAAATCCATCAGATTCAGGGCAGCGCCCGAATCCACAAACGCCATGACAGAAAACGACGACAAAGAGCATATCAAGGTAATGGACAGAAGGAATTTGGACTGTACAGTACCAATGACGGCAGACCTAGCGGACCGCTTAGTGCGCTTAGGACAATCAGAAATAGCATGAGTGGAATCACCACAGTAGAAACACAGACCATTCAGACGTCTGTATTCCTGCCGTTCAACTCTAGTCATAGTCCTATCGCACTGCATAGGCTCAGGTTTAACCTCAGGCAGTACCGCCAAATGGTGCACAGATTTACGCGCGCGCAAGCGTCGACCGATCTGAATGGCCAAAGACAAAGACTCATTCAAACCAGCAGGCATAGGAAATCCCACCATGACATCCTTAAGAGCCTCAGAGAGACCCTTTCTGAACAAAGCTGCCAGCGCAGATTCATTCCACTGAGTGAGTACTGACCATTTCCTAAATTTCTGACAATATACTTCTATATCATCCTGACCCTGGCACAAAGCCAGCAAATTTTTCTCAGCCTGATCCACTGAATTAGGCTCATCGTACAGCAGTCCGAGCGCCAGGAAAAACGCATCGACACTACTCAATGCAGGGTCTCCTGGCGCAAGAGAAAATGCCCAGTCTTGAGGGTCGCCGCGCAAAAAAGAAATAATAATCAAAACCTGTTGAATAGGATTACCAGAAGAATGAGGTTTCAAGGCCAGAAATAGCTTACAATTATTTTTGAAACTTAGAAACTTAGTTCTATCTCCAAAAAAACAAATCAGGAATAGGAATTCTTGGTTCTAACATAGATTTCTGATCAATAGTATCTTGAATTTTTTGTACATTTATAACGAGATTATCCATTGAAGAGCACAGATCCTGAATATCCAAGTCCACACCTGTGTCCAGAATCACCCAAATGTCTAGGGGAAAAAAAAAAAGTGAACACAGAGCAGCAAAAAAAAAAAAAAAAAAATGATGTCAGAACTTTTCCTTTCCCTCTATTGAGAATCATTAGTTTGGCTCCTTGTACTGTTATGTTTGCTAATGACAGGTGTTATGAAGGCAATCCAGAAACACAGTGTGCTTAGCGATCAGAGCGCACACAGTGATCTGACAAATACCCAAAAATACAAGAACGAGCTCTGAGACGTGGAAACTCTGTAGACTGCACACCTGATCCTATCCTAAACACAACTAAAAGCGGCTGTGGATTGCGCCTAACAACTACCTAGGCAACTCGGCACAGCCTAAGAAACTAGCTAGCCTGGAGATAGAAAAATAGGCCTGACTTGCCCCAGAGAAATTCCCCAAAGGAAAAGGCAGCCCCCCACATATAATGACTGTGAGTAAGATGAAAAGACAAAATGTAGGGATGAAATAGATTCAGCAAAGTGGGGCCCGATATTCTAGGACAGAGCGAGGATAGTAAAGCGAACTTTGCAGTCTACAAAAAACCCTAAAGCAAAACCACGCAAAGGGGGCAAAAAAAACCCACCATGCCGAACTAACGGCACGGCGGTACACCCTTTGCGTCTCAGAGCTTCCAGCAAAACAAAAGACAAGCTGGACAGAAAAAAAGCAACAAAAAAGCAAAAAGCACTTAGCTATACAGAGCAGCAGGTCACAGGAACAATCAGGAGAAGCTCAGATCCAACACTGAAACATTGACAAGGAGCAAGGATAGCAGCATCAGGCGGAGTTAAGTAATGAAGCAGTTAACGAGCTCACCAGAACACCTGAGGGAGGAAGCTCAGAAGCTGCAGTACCACTTGTTACCACAGGAGTGAATTCAGCCACAGAATTCACAACAAAGTCCACAACCTGTGGACAGAAAAGAGCAAGCAAGGACTTAGCTTTGCTGAACTGGTCAGGATAACAGGGAAATCCAAAGAGATGTGAATCCAACCAGGAACCATAGACAAGTGGCTAAATAGCCAAGCAGAATAGACAATCAGTGGAAGCAGCTGCTGACTGCTAAATCCAAGGAGCAGCCATTCCACTTAAAACCACCGGAGGGAGCCCAAGAGCAGAACTCACAAAAGTGCCACTTACAACCACCGGAGGGAGTCCAAGAGCGGACTTCACAACACATATCTCTGTGATTTAATTGCATAAAAATTAAAAGTTGGAAAATTGTGTAATTTTCAAAATTTTCGCCAAATTTCAGGTTTTTTTCACAAATAAACGCAGGTAATATCAAAGAACTTTTACCATTACCATGAAGTACAATATGTCACGAGAAAACAATGTCAGAATCACCGGGATCCGTTGAAGCGTTCCAGAGTTATAACCTCATAAAGGGACAGTGGTCAGAATTGTAAAAATTGGCCTGGTCATTACTGTGCAAACCACCCTTGGGGGTAAAGGGGTTAAGGGCACAAAAATTAAAAGTTTTAAAATTGCAACATTTTTAAAATTTTTGCAAAATTTCCATTTTTTTTATAAACGCAAGCCATAGCGAATAAATTTTACCACTAACATGAAGTACAATATGTCACGAAAAAACATTCTCAGAATCAGTGGGATCTGTTGAAGTGTTCCAGAGTTATTACCTCATAAAGTGACAGTGGTCAGAATTGTAAAATTTGGCCTGGTCACTAAGGGGTTAAGGATAACAAAGTCAACGTTTTGGAGTGGTCATCACAAAGCCCTGATCTCAATCCTATTGAAAATTTATGGGCAAAGCTGAAAAGGCCGGTGCCAGCAAGGCGACCGACAAACCTGCATCAGTTACACCAGTTTTGTCAGGAGGAATGGGCCCAAATTCCAACCAACTATTGTGAGAAGCTTGTGGAAGGATATCACAAACGATTGACCCAAGTCATTCTGTTTAAGGGCAACGGTACCAAATGCTAATGAAATGTATGTAAATGTTTGACTTTGCAGTCAGTAATAAAAAGGCCTTAAAACATTCTCTCTCATTATTCTATCATTTGGAAAATATTAATAATTGTGGTAATCCTAATCAACCTAAAACGGGAAAGGTTTATTCTCATTTCATGTCAGATGTTGTGAAAAACATGCAGATGTGTCTTTTTATATAGTGTATTTAAACTTATGGCTTTAACTGTATACGCACAACCTGGGAAGCTATACAGGGACCAATAGTTAAGGAGTTTCCATTGTCATCTTGATGGGAATCTGTCTCCAGTTTTTTTCCACCTAGTAGAGCAGCATAATGTAGAAATGGATACCCTGATTCCAGCAATTTCTCACTGGGCTGTTTTCTGTAGATTACCACTTGAGGGCTAGCAACCTGCTGCCAGGTAGTCCTACGTATTAATAAACTCTGTATAACCACATACCCCTTCTGTAAAAGAACCTACTACCCCTCCCTCCCCCCAAAAAAATTAAGAGAGAATTATGTTGTTTTCTTTTTCACTACTTCACCTGACTTGGATTCTTTTTCACATTTCTCAGTACACTATGTAGTAAAATGAAAGATGTCAATTAAGACTACAGTGTCATGGTTCCACCCCTCAGTGTGTCTGGAATGCAGTTACTGATATTTCAGCCATTCAATCTGGTACAAGAGCGTGCTGAACTGTCAGTGTGTTGAGTGACAGCTCTACTATCCAATTTGAGACTGGGAGGTGCTGGCTGTCTCCAAGTGTTCATTATCCCAGGTGATTGCCATGCTACTTAACTGAGCTGTTTCTGCCAGACGTGTATTCAGCTAAGTGAGGTTTGTTCTTTCTCTGCCTTTAGTTCTGTGTGCTTGATCTTTCGTTGCCTGACCATGGACCTCGTTCTGACCATCCGTCTGTTTAACCCCTTCTGCTCTGATCTGTTATCCTCTTTTTATTCTGACCTCTGAACGTTACCTGACCATGCTTTAGTCTCCTATTTCTGTTTATGACGTACCATGGCTTCTGACCTTGGACTACTTGACTATTCTGACTCATGGCTTGGCCGTGAGAAGTGACTAGTGCAGCGCCCCAGAGTCCTGGTCGTTGCAGTAATGTTATTCTTCCACCAGGGGGAGTGATGTTACGTCTGAAGGCAATAAAGGAGATCACCTTACCAGGTATCACTAACCACACAACACACTTCACACTCCAGGCCGCCAGGGGGAGCCATGCTTCTATCTATTAGGGCACTCCTCACAATTAGGTAAAACTGGTAGTCTGGATAGGAAGTGAGACAGAAGCTGGCTGGAGTGAGAGGGAGCCAGATGCAGACTGAGGTCTGCAGAGGACAAGGGTCCACGGAGCTGCGCCTGCCCCACGTGCGGCAGCATCCAAAGAAAGAGACATTTGAAGGGAATTGTCTTGTAGTGAGTGAGAAACGAAGTCATAGCAAAGGAGAGGAACATCAGAGGGAGACCAGCCAGAAGCAGGCTGCTTCCTTCTGAAGCGCAGAAGCCGGTAGCCAGAACACTGAGGGAGTAAGGATCTATATGCTTTACTTCAGAGACTGGCAGGATATTTGATTCCACATTGGCTGCCCGAGCTTATACCCAGGAGGCACCGTGGCAACTTGTGGGGGCTGGGGCGTCGTAGGGTCCCTGTAAAAAGCCTCAGGCCATCAGTCATACGGGTTTGTCCTATCCTATCCGGGGGACAGAGAGAAAGAGACATTCCATCCACGATAGTTGTGAGGACCTCACCGACAAGCTCAGCAGGGAGGAACTACAACACTCAGGCGCTAGAGGAAGGCTACTGATTTTCACCTGGATAAGGGGGACTCTGGAATTGCCTTCAGACCGGCCGGACTCTGCCTGCCCTGTGGTCTGGTACCCTGGACTGTGGACACTGCAGCCTTCAGTAAAGGTAAAGAGACTGCAACCTTGTGTCCTCGTTCTTCACTGCGCCTTACACCATTCATCATCTTCACTCTGGAAAGCCCTGGGGACATACTTCACCTGTGGGATGGTATACCATCTAGCTACCATAACATCACCCCAGAGGACCCCTAAGCAGCGGCGGTCACCCTGACCGAATACCACAGGTGGCGTCACGAACATTATCCCTTTAAAGACCTTTTCCCAATTAACAACGGATGTCCCCTAGGGCCACGGACCGGGTCAGCCACCGTGACATCCCTGATGAGAACCAAAGGGCCCGGCTCCGAGTACCCCATTGCCCTACACGGGGGGGGGATCCACTAGCATTACATACAATTTCTCTTAAAAAAAAAAGCCCTCAAACAGCTATGTCAAGGAAAAAATAAAAAAGCGACGGCACCATAAAGAAGAGGAGTAAAATATGAAGGTGCAAAAATGAAAATTTGTTAAAGATCTTGCACCTTTTGTGTCCTATAGCCTCTGGCTGTAAGATGATTTATGTGAGAATCCGTCTGACATCCGTTCTGAGGAGGGTTTATAACTCATCTTTATTCCTCTAAGCTCCTATTTTGTTTTGTGATATAATCATCTGAAAGGAGCTCAGAAGGCAGGTAGGAGTTCTAAACGTTCCCATCAGAATGAGCTCACTGATGGTCCCTCGGATAAGTAAATCAGCAGCCAGCCAAAGACAGTGCAAATTAAACCCGATAACAAAAATCCAAAAATGATTTTTAGCAAAGATACTTACATGCATTTACTTTAAAAAATTCCCCTAAAGGTGTCCAAATCCTCTAAGTTGCAAAACATACCGCTACTGTGTGACGGACTGACCACAGGACTCACAACCCAAATTCAACAGCCTCAAAGACATAATGGGCTGTCATAGAATCCTAGAATGTCAGCGTTAGAAGGGACATCCAGGGTCATCGTGTCTAACCCCCTGCTCAATGCAGGATTCACTAAACCATCTCAGACAGATGTCTGTCCAGCCTCTGTTTGAAGACTTCCATTGAAGGAGAACTCGCCACTTCTCGTGGCAGCCTGTTCCACTCATTGATCACCCTCACTGTCAATTTTGTCAGAGACGACACTAGTGTAGCACCGCCTTGGCTGGCTCTTCTATGTGCTGCTATAAGTGATTGACAGGTCTGTGTGCTCACAACGGAGAGACCTATCAATCACCTACAGCAGCGCTGGGAAATGCCAGCCAGGGCAGCACAATACTAGTCTGGATCTTCAAAGTACATCTTCTCTGGAATGCAATCATACAGCAAGGCTGCGGCTCATGCGGACCGCCGGTTGGGAAGCATAAATGGCCTGACCGGTTTCCTTTGAATATATCTAAATGTTCTCCATTTAGTGTCATAAATAGAATTGTTAGGTCTCAGGATACGTTGGGTGCTCTCCTGTCATGACCAGACGTCTTGTTCACACTCACCCGCTTGTCATGCACACAATCATTGTATTATCCTCATGTAATTAATCATGAAGATTACTCCTATATAAGAAGAGCCCTGCACCTCTAAGTATAGACTCCCAATTACACGGGACTGACAGTGGAGCAGAGGGACCTCATTTCTTCTGTAAGTGATTTTATTCTTCACTAATTTGAGTTTGTTTTTTTCTGATGTATCTTGTTAGTAATGTTTCAGGATGGAATTATAGGCAATGAGCAATATGTAAAGTTAAGGTTCACCTTTACTAGACATTATAGAAGATTTTATTGGTGAGGTCTGTGCACTGTGACCCTCACTGATTGCCGCACATGTACAGTACCCTTTACTCATGCAAATATCAAAACCCCTCAGCCTCATGCATTTTTAATTAGCTTCCCATATAAATGTAGACTACAGATGCCTAAGAGACTATTCACATTAGACAGGTTCCCAGCAACAAAAATTGCCTAATTGTGGCTGCCGGGCAGACAAGAATTGGCCAATTTTTTCGCTAGGTATTCTCAATTTTACCAATTTTCTAGAGCAGTAATAGAGTGCAAATTTCATGTTTGCATGCTATAGCGCAACAGAGTGCAACTTTATTTTGTTAGTTAACACTATATGCAGTTACGAGACCTACTGTAATTAGAATTATATATATATTTATATATCATCATCTGGCTGATCATATACCAAAAGGTTTGACACCTATGCAGCCCTGTTGATGGGGACACCACAGATGACCTGACTGGCATCCATGCCACTGTTGGAGTATACAACAGCTGCAGGCTTATACTGTCATATTGCTTTGACCAGAAATCAGATGTTGTGTTAAGTGTTACAACTTGTTGACTTGTATAGCTCCTCTTTAAAGGGAAAATCACAGCTGATATTTGCTGCCTGATCCTCGGCTGCATGATCTCAGCAATATATGTTTAATTATGAAAAATGCCGCAGTGTTTCAGAGTAGGACATAGTTTAATAGACCTTGGGGACTGAGCCACATAAGAGACCAGTCGAACAGGCGGGTCCCTAGCGGCTTCACCCACTGTCCTGGAATGACAGATCGCTCTCTCTGTGTGCGTGCATAGGGAGAAACCTATCAATCCAGCCCAGCGGGTAGGGAGAAGCCGCCGGTGTCCCGTCTGTCTGACTAATCTCCCATGCAGTTATTAAACCATGTTTTTCCCTGAAACATAATGGCCCCCACATTGCACTTCAAATAGTATGATGGCCTCCACATAGCACTTCAAATAGTATGATGGCCCCACATACAGCCCTTTACATAGTATGAAGGTCCCACAAACAGTCATCTACATAGTGTGAAGGCCCCAAAAATAGTCCTCCACATAGTATGAAGGCCCCACAAATAGTCCTCCACATAGTATGATGACCTCACAAACAGTGCTCCACATATTATGATGGCCCCCACAAATAGCCCTCCACATAATATGATGGCCCCCACAAATAGCCCTCCACATAGTATGATGGCCCCCTCAAATAGCCCTCCACATAGTATGATGGCCCCACAAAAAGCCCTCCACTTAGTATGATGGCCCCACAAATAGTCCTCCACTTAGTATGATGGTCCCACAAATAGCTCTCCACATAGTATGATGGTCCCACAAATAGTCCTCCACCTGATGTCCCATAAATAGCCCTCTGCATACTTTGATGGCTCCCACAAATGATCCTCCGCTTAATATGCTGGCCCCATAAATAGCCCTCCACTTAGTAATATGGCCACCACAAAAGTACTCATTGATTTAACCCCTTAATGACCACCAATACGTCTTTCTACTGACCTGAGATATAAAAGAATAGCATCCTCACACAGGTGACAATCAAGCAGCTGTCTTCTATAGCTGACAACTTGCTGCATCAGCCACGATCAGCGTTGGCACCGTCCATATCTGTTTAACCCCTTAGATGCTGCTGTCAATAGTAACTACATCATATAACTGGTTAACAGAGTGTGGCTTCTCCCTTTTTATCCCCATCGGCACCCAGAGATCATGATTCTGTGGTCCTGATGTTTGCCCTGGCAATTCACGACCAAATAGCGGCCTTAGAGTCTGCCGGCTGTAGTAACCTGTTCAGAAGTCAGCGACATTTAAGTGGTAAAAATACACTTTTTCATTCCTATCATGCCACTTTGCATTCATTCCTTAACATCACCTGAAGGGTTAATAAACTACCTGACAGCAGTTTTCAATATGTAAGGGGGTGCTGTTTTTAAAATGGTATAACTTTTGCAGGTTTTCCAACTTATAGGGCCCTCAAAGTCATTTCAAACCTGGATAGGTCCCTAAAAAATAATTTAGTAAATTTCCTTGGAAAAATAAAAAAATTGCTGCTACATTTTTGAACCTCCTAAAATGCTATCAAAATAAAATAACATTTTTCAAATGGTGCTGATGTAAAGCTGACATGTGGGAAATGTTATTTGTTAATGTTTTGCTATGGTATGACTATCTGGATTAAAGAGATAATCATTCAAAGTTTGAAATTTGCTATCTTTTTTTACATTTTTGTCAAATTTCTGATTTTTTTTAATAAATAAACACAAAACATATCAACCTAAATTTACCACCATCATAGAGTATAATGTGTCATGAAACAAAATATTCTCTAAATGAACGGGATATGTTGAAACATTCCAGCGTTATTACGACATAAAGTGACACTGGTCAGATTTTAAAAATTTAGCCCGGTCAAGGGGTTAAAAAACAAGCAAACAATAACCTCTCCCGTTCCCCCGCTGCTCCGGTCTCTGCAGCGAGTGGTCTGCGCTACTCATCACAGCAGTCGTGATGTAATGATGCCATCGTGCCCACTGTGCTGAGATGTCAGGCGAACAGGGAGAATGATGGAGGAGGGAGCGTCAGCTGACGGCTATCTCCTCCACCATTACTTTCAGCTGTATCTGTGTCCAGTATGCGGATACAGTTGGCAGTCAGGGGAGAGCTGTTGCCCCCTTGACTCATAGTCACCTTAGTGCGTGGTCTGCCACTACTAGCGGTACACCACAGCATGTCTGACAGACTTTCTATTCACCCTCTGGCCAGATTTGGCCGTCGGTAACATGAAAGGTTTAGTGAACTCTTCTTGTGGAGTTAGGGGAGGATTCAGGGATGGAGCCAAGATTATCTGACATTTTTGCTATCTGAAGTGAATATATCATAGATTTCTAATGTGGAAATACGCCATTGAAGGGAAATAGCTGAATTATTCTGCCCAAACTGAGGGCAGCATGAATCAGAGCCTGGCTGCATGATTGTAGCCAGGTATATGTTTCTCTGAAACATCAAGACTAGTCCAATTTCCAGACCAAGCTTGTCTATTCAAATTAATGCGTTAGTGAAAAAAACAAACAGCACCCAGATGCCATCTATGTTGCACCCTACTGCTGTCATGTTTCCCTGACAGCTTGCTAGAAGAAGCTTCAGAAACCTCCATTTATTTTTTGAAGTGAAGAAAAAAAGGCAACAAACCGATCAAAAACCGATGAAAATCCAATCTAGCTCACTGGTGGAAAAACGTCTGATATTATCCTTCCCTTGAAGAGTTTTTGGAGTTCAATGAAGTGGTGATATTGGGATTATTAATTGTTTCAACCACAGTTTTATCTATAGCAATGCAGGAAATAAGTTTCCTCACAAACAAGAGCACACGAGGTCCTTTCTGACCACATGAAATATCTGGGTTGGTGGGATGTGATTGTCATATGCACAAGTAACAGGCTGACACCATCCTCGAAAGCAGCTGTCTCTACGAAGAGCAGACATGATGGTCTCTATTGTTTTTTTTTACTTTACCTCTCTCTATCAGAACTGTCACGACCAGAGGACCCTCAGCCCAATCCACAGGTGCATCTGACAAGGAGCAGAACAAGTTATGTGCTATATCTGTCCTTCCATAATAATAAGTCATCCTTCAAAACTATCTAGAGTCCTCACATCCCTGCTGTTTTTATTTTAGGCTCTCAGACAAGTGTACTGGATGATCAAAAGACTAAAAATGTCTAGAAACGGTTGAAGAGTATAGATCACCTGGTGAAAAGCGTCCAGTTTTTGTTCTGTTCCGTTGATTATTCTGTTTATTGATTTTCTTATATCTGCCAAACAGTTGCAGAGATATAGCCCTTAATCATTTAGTGATAATCTTATGGTCTGAGGGAGCGTGGCTCACAGGGCAATTATGCAGGGCAGACTAATAATATGCCCACAGGGAATCTGTGAGACACACCCTGTTAGTAAATACCATAAAAATTAGCACTAAATAAAAAAGATCCATATTTCCAAAACTGTCGGATTTACTAACAAAAAACAAAAACAAGAAAAAACACAATACACAGGGGAACAGCAGGAATAAAATAGGAGCAAACACTGGCCACTTTTAACCTAGTTACTGTTCCTCTTCAAAAGTGAAAGGTACCTCAGACATCCCAGCAGCATACCAACTATCTGACGATCAGCACTGCTGCAGCATACCATGTGCAATTCCTTCTGTAGTTTAGGCCTCACAAGGTCAAGTTAGAGCAGGCACAAGTCACTACCTACATGTCACACAGCCAAACTTCCTTTAAACCTCTTCACCCCCGAAGCTTTTTTGGTTTTGCATTTTCATTTTTCGCTCCTCTTCTTCAGAGAGCCGTAACTTTTTTAGGCCATGTGAGGGCTTGTTTTTTGCGGGACGAGTTGTACTTTTGAACTTCACCATTGGTTTAACCATGTCGTGTACTGGAAATCAGGAAAAAAAATCCAAGTGCAGTGAAATTGCAAAAAAAAGTGCAATCCCACGCTGTTTTTTTGTTTGGCTTTTTTTACTAGGCTCACTAAATGCTAAAACTGACCTGCCATTATGATTCTCCATTACGAGTTCATAGACACCAAACATGCCTAGGTTCTTTTTTATCTAAGTGGTGAAAAAAATTCCAAACTTTGTTAAAAAAAATTGTGCCATTTTCCAATACCTGTAGCGTCTCCATCTCGGGTTGGGAGAGGAATTATTTTTTGCGCGCCGAGCTGATGTTTTTAATTATACCATTTTGGTGCAGATACGATCTTTTGAGCACCGGAGCCCACATCAAAGGGAGGGAGTCCGACATCGGCATAAATGTACACCCGATATCGGAAAAGGGTTAATTGACTCAAATATCTAAATAGATAATTTATAGAGGAAGAGGACTTGAACTTTACAGACGATTTTCAATACAACAACATGCTGCTCATTCTCAGGGCTGTCACCAGGAATTTTATGGCCCCATAGTGGACCACCCAGGCTCCATGCCAGCTCCGCCTTCACCCCTCAACCCTCCACAGTCCCACCGCCCACTATTGGAAAAACTCCACATCTGCACCACATTCTCACAAATGATACATTAACAGTTCTCATCTAACACCAGATCACATACACAACCAGCAGCTTTTATTTTGGCCAAAAGATTTTTTAGGTCGACATCACGACTAGGTAGACTCTTTTGGCAGCAAACCCTAACCTGTTAAACATTTCTTACAATATCCAATACTCTTTTACGTGTATTTTTTATTTATTTTTCTTTAAGGGAAAGTGTGACATACATTTTTTTTAAAACGACCAATACTACCACATTCAAGGGACAAATATCGCCACACCATGACCAGACCAAATATTACCACCACATAGTGACCGAAGACTACCTGTAGTGCTGCGGTAGCACCCTGTGTAGTGATGAGGCAGTGACCCAGCAAAGTTCAAAGCAAAACATCAATATCCTCTGGATCGCAGCTGGGAACCATATCCTCCAGTTTACAGCTATGTCTGTGACTGCAATGCACTCTCATGGCCTCAATGTGCCTCCGTGCGCATCCTGAGGGGAACATACAGTGTTACATACAGTGACTCGCTGGTGACATTATACACAGTACCTTTGTATATAGTGTTTTAGTGTATAGTAATACAGGGATTACCGGTGACATTATACACAGAAGCTCTGTATATACTGTATAGTGCAAGTGTACAGGTAACACACTGACTTACCAGTGATGTCTCTAATTGAAGATATTCATCTTCACTTTTCTTCTTCATCCAGTGCAGACCGCCATAACTTCTACCGGCCAGGACTCGTATCTGCAGAAAATAACAAAGTTATCTAGAGCACATTCCTGTTGTGAATTCTGTTGTCGAACTCCCTCCTGTGGTCGTGAATGGTACTTCGGCGAGTTCTGTCCATAGACGCCCTCTGGTGGCTGTGAGTGAAGCTGCTGCTTCTGAGGTTCCTTGCACAGGTGACGTGGTTTATCCTTTGGTTGGCTGCTCTATTTAACTCCACTCAGATCGTTACTCCATGCCAGCTGTCAATGTTCCTGCATTGGTTCAGTTCGCTCTTGGATCTTTCTGGTGACCTGTCTTCTCCAGCAGAAGCTAAGTTCCTGATAGTTATTATTTGTTCATTGTTTCCTTGTCCAGCTGGTTATCATTATTTTGTCTTGCTAGCTGGAAGCTCTGGGATGCAGAGTGGCATCTCCGCACCGTGAGTCGGTGCGGAGGTCTTTTTGCACACTCTGCGTGGTCTTTTGTAGTTTTTGTGCTGACCGCAAAGATACCTTTCCTATCCTCTGTCTGTTTAGTAAGTCTGGCCTCCCTTTGCTGAAACCTGTTTCATTTCTGCGTTTGTGACTTCATCTTTACTCACAGTCAATATATGTGGGGGGCTGCCTTTTCCTTTGGGGAATTTCTCTGAGGCAAGGTAGGCTTTATTTTCTATCTCTAGGGCTAGCTAGCTCTGAGGCTGTGAAGAGGCGTCTACGGAGAGTCAGGAACGCTCCACGGCTATTTCTAGTGTGTGTTATAGGATTAGGGGTTGCGGTCAGCAGAGCTCCCACATCCCAGAGCTTGTCCTGTGTGAGTTTAACTATCAGGTCGTGCCGGGTGCTCCTAACCACCAGGTCATAACACATTCCCCAATTTTTCCCCAACATGTCTCTATCCTGCCTCAATATATGTCCTCTCATCCTGACCCCCTTATGTCTCCAACCATCAACCATTTGAGGCGCAGACGTCGCACTTTACAGTTTTTTAATTTCCACAAAAATTTAAAATAACCAATAAATTTCGTTCAACTTCACAATTGTGTTCCACTTGTTGTTGATTCTTCACCAAACATTTACATTTGGTATCTTTATGTTTGAAGCATGATACGTGGGAAAAGGTTGAAAAGTTCCAGGGAGCCGAATACTTTCGCAAGGCACTGTATATATATATACAGTGGGGCAAAAAAGTATTTAGTCAGTCAGCAATAGTGCAAGTTCCACCACTTAAAAAGATGAGAGGCGTCTGTAATTTACATCATAGGTAGACCTCAACTATGGGAGACAAACTGAGAAATAAAAATCCAGAAAATCACATTGTCTGTTTTTTTAACAATTTATTTGCATATTATGGTGGAAAATAAGTATTTGGTCAGAAACAAACAATCAAGATTTCTGGCTCTCACAGACCTGTAACTTCTTCTTTAAGAGTCTCCTCTTTCCTCCACTCATTACCTGTAGTAATGGCACCTGTTTAAACTTGTTATCAGTATAAAAAGACACCTGTGCACACCCTCAAACAGTCTGACTCCAAACTCCACTATGGTGAAGACCAAAGAGCTGTCAAAGGACACCAGAAACAAAATTGTAGCCCTGCACCAGGCTGGGAAGACTGAATCTGCAATAGCCAACCAGCTTGGAGTGAAGAAATCAACAGTGGGAGCAATAATTAGAAAATGGAAGACATACAAGACCACTGATAATCTCCCTCGATCTGGGGCTCCACGCAAAATCCCACCCCGTGGGGTCAGAATGATCACAAGAACGGTGAGCAAAAATCCCAGAACCACGCGGGGGGACCTAGTGAATGAACTGCAGAGAGCTGGGACCAATGTAACAAGGCCTACCATAAGTAACACACTACGCCAACATGGACTCAGATCCTGCAGTGCCAGACGTGTCCCAATGCTTAAGCCAGTACATGTCCGGGCCCGTCTGAAGTTTGCTAGAGAGCATTTGGATGATCCAGAGGAGTTTTGGGAGAATGTCCTATGGTCTGATGAAACCAAACTGGAACTGTTTGGTAGAAACACAACTTGTCGTGTTTGGAGGAAAAAGAATACTGAGTTGCATCCATCAAACACCATACCTACTGTAAAGCATGGTGGTGGAAACATCATGCTTTGGGGCTGTTTCTCTGCAAAGGGGCCAGGACGACTGATCCGGGTACATAAAAGAATGAATGGGGCCATGTATCGTGAGATTTTGAATGCAAACCTCCTTCCATCAGCAAGGGCATTGAAGATGAAACGTGGCTGGGTCTTTCAACATGACAATGATCCAAAGCACACCGCCAGGGCAACGAAGGAGTGGCTTTGTAAGAAGCATTTCAAGGTCCTGGAGTGGCCTAGCCAGTCTCCAGATCTCAACCCTATAGAAAACCTTTGGAGGGAGTTGAAAGTCCGTGTTGCCAAGCGAAAAGCCAAAAACATCACTGCTCTAGAGGAGATCTGCATGGAGGAATGGGCCAACATACCAACAACAGTGTGTGGCAACCTTGTGAAGACTTACAGAAAATGTTTGACCTCTGTCATTGCCAACAAAGGATATATTACAAAGTATTGAGATGAAATTTTGTTTCTGACCAAATACTTATTTTCCACCATAATATGCAAATAAAATGTTAAAAAAACAGACAAAGTGATTTTCTGGATTTTTTTTTCTCAGTTTGTCTCTCATAGTTGAGGTCTACCTATGATGTAAATTACAGACGCCTCTCATCTTTTTAAGTGGTGGAACTTGCACTATTGCTGACTGACTAAATACTTTTTTGCCCCACTGTATATATATATATATATATATATATATATATATGTACATATATACATATATATTTATTATGTATTATATTAGAGTCTGCCTATGGGGGGTGCATTATTTTAGAGTCTGCCTATGAGGGGCTGCAAGATATTAGAGTCTGCCTATGGGGGTTGCATTATATTAGTCTGCCTATGGGGGGTTGTTTTATATTAGAGTCTGTCTCTGGGGGGCTGCAAGATATTAGAGTCTGCCTATGGGGGTTGCTTTATATTAGTCTGTCTATGAGGGGCTGCAAGATATTAGTCTGCCTATGGGGGATTGCATTATATTAGAGTCTTCCTCTGGGGGGGCTGCATTTTGAGTTTGCCTATGGGGAGCTGAATTATATTAGAGTCTGCCTATGGGGGTTGCATTATATTAAAGTCTGCCTATGGGAGCTGCAAGATATTAGAGTCTGCCTATGGGGGGTTGCATTATATTATAGTCTGCCTATGGGTGGCTGCATTATACTATATAGTATAATGGGGGGCTGCATTATAATATATAGAGTCTGCTTATGGGGGCCAGGATTATACTATAGAGCCTGCCTATGGGGGGTGCATTATACCATATAGAATCTGCTTATGGGGGTGCATTATACTATATAGAGTCTGCCTATGGTGGTGCAGTATCCTATATAGAGTCTGCGTATGGGTGGTGCATTATACTATATAGAGTCTGTCTATAGAGTGTGCATTATACTATATAAAGTCTGCCTATGGGGAGTGCATTATACTATATAGCGTCTGCCTATGGGAAGTGCATTATACTATATAGAGTTTGCTATGGGGAGTACATTATACTGTATAGTCTACCTAATGGGAGTGCATTATACAATATGGAGGCCTATGGGGAGTGCATTATACTTTTTGCATCCCCATGCGGTCAGCGGGCACGTCAAAATGCCGCATTCGCATAAAACGCATGTCCCTGTGTACCCAATGTTAAAGATAGGTACGCAGGATGACGTAGGATGCATGCGGAAGTAGCTTAAGGGAGGATGTACGGAGCCATCCGCAGACCAGCCACACGCAAGTGTGAACTTAGCCTTAGTGCGGGCGCTGACCAGGTTAATAAAGCTATTAACCTGCAGATTAAACCCGTGTCTGCAGGTTAATGGCGTTTTTTGTGTGACAGGTTTAACCCCTTAGCGACCGCCGATACGCCTTTTAACGGCGGCCGCTAAGGGTACTTAAACCACAGCGCCGTTAATTAACGGCGCTGTGGAAAAAGTCAATAGCGCCCCCAGAGGCCGATTTTCTCCGGGGTCTCGGCTGCCAAGGGTAGCCGAGACCCCAGAGAACATGATTCGGGGGGTTTTTAACCCACCCCGCATTTGCGATCGCCAGTAATTAACCGTTTACCGGCGATCGCAAAAAAAACAAAAAAAAACGCGATCTCTTTTTAATTTCTCTGTCCTCCGATGTGATCGCACATCGGAGGACAGAGAAAAGGGGTCCCAGGTGGCCCCCCAATACTCACCTAGCTCCCCCGATGCTCCTCGTGTCTCCCGGTGGGCGCCGCCATCTTCAAAATGGCGGGCGCATGCGCAGTGCGCCCGCCGGCCGGCACCGGGAGAATCTTTGGGGTCTCGGCTGCCGGGGGTAGCCGAGACCCCAAAGAGCATGATCGGGGTCGGTATTACCGACCCCTGTTTTGCGATCGCCGGTAATTAACTGTTTACCGGCGACCGCAAAAAAAAAAAAAAGATAAAGTGTAATTCTCTGTACTCTGATGTGATCGCACATCAGAGGACAGAGAAATAGGGGGATTCGGGGACCCTAGCATACTCACCTAGGTCCCTGGATCCTCTTGCTGCTCCTCCTGGCCGCCGGCAGAAGAAAATGGCGGGCGCATGCCCAGTGCGCCCGCCATCTGTCTCCATCTGCCGGCCGGCAGGAGAACAGCAGTTGGGGCTAAAATTAGGGTTAGGGTTAGGGGTAGGGTTAGGGTTAGGGGTAGGGTTAGGGGTAGGGTTAGGGTTAGGGGTAGGGTTAGGGGTAGGGGTAGGGTTAGGGGTAGGGTTAGGGGTAGGGTTAGGGGTAGGGTTAGGGGTAGGGTTAGGGCTAGGGTTAGGGCTAGGGTTGGGGCTAAATTTAGGGTTAGGGTTGGGGCTAAATTTAGGGTTAGGGTTGGGGCTAAATTTAGGGTTAGGCTTCTTTCACACTTACGTCGGTACAGGGCCGTCGCAATGCGTCGGCCCGACATACCGACGCACGTTGTGAAAATTGTGCACAACGTGGGCAGCAGCTGTAGTTTTTCAACGCATCCGCTGCCCAATCTATGTCCTGGGGAGGAGGGGGCGGAGTTACGGCCACGCATGTGCGGTCAGAAATGGCGGATGCGATGTACAAAAAAAGTTTCATTGAACGTTTTTTTGTGCCGACGCTCCACCAAAACACAACTGATCCAGTGCACGACGGACGCGACGTGTGGCCATCTGTCTTGATCCGTCGGCAATACAAGTCTATGGGCAAAAAACGCATCCTACGGGCACATTTGCAGGATCCGTTTCTTGTCCAAAACGACGGATTGCGACGGAATGCCAAACGACGCAAGTGTGAAAGTAGCCTTAGGGCTAGGGTTAGGGTTGGGGCTAAAGTTAGGGCTAGGGTTGGGGCTAAAGTTAGGGTTAGAGCTGGGATTAGGGTTTGGATTAGGGTTGGTATTAGGGTTAGGGTTGGCATTAGGGTTACGCTTGGGATTAGGGTTAGGTTTGGGATTAGGGTTAAGGTTAGGGTTGTGATTAGGGGTGTATTGGGATTAGGGTTAGATTTGAGGTTAGGGTTGAGATTAGGATTAGGGGTGTGTTGGATTTAGGGTTTTGATTAGGGTTATGGTTAGGGTTGACATTAGGGTTGTTTTGGGGTAAGGGTTGTGATTATGGTTAGGGTTAGTGATTAGGATTATGGATCAGGTTGGGATTAGGGTTAGAGGTGTGTTGGGGTTAGGGTTGGAGCTAGAATTGGGGGGTTTCCACTGTTTAGGTACATCGGGGGTCTCCAAACACGACAGCCAATTTTGCGCTCAAAAAGTCAAATGGTGCTCCCTCCCTTCTGAGCTCTGCCGTGCGCCCAAACAGTGGGTTACCCCCACATATGGGGCATCAGCGTACTCGGGATAAATTGGACAACAACTATTGCAGTCCAATTTCTCCTGTTACCCTTGTGAAAATAAAAACTTGGGGGCTACAATATCTTTTTTGTGGAAAAAAAAAATATTTTTTATTTTCACGACTCTGCATTCTAAACTTCTGTGAAGCACTTGGGCATTCAAAGTTCTCACCACACATCTAGATAAGTTCCTTGGGGGGTCTAGTTTCCAAAATGGGGTCACTTGTGGAGGGTTTCTACTGGTTAGGTACATAAGGGCCTCTGCAAACGCAACATAATACCCGCAGACCATTCTATCAAAGTCTGCATTCCAAAACGGCGCTCCTTCCTTCCGAGCTCTGCCGTGCGCCCAAACAGTGGTTTACCCCCACATATGGGGTACCAGCATACTCAGGACAAATTGGACAACAACTTTTGGGGTCCAATTTCTCTTGTTACCCTTGTGAAAATAAAAACTTGGGGGCTAAAAAATCTTTTTTGTGGAAAAAAAAAATATTTTTTATTTTCACGGCTCTGCATTATAAACTTCTGTGAAGCACTTGGGCATTCAAGGTTCTCACCACACATCTAGATAAGTTCCATGGGGGGTCTAGTTTCCAAAATGGGGTCACTTGTGGGGGATTTATACTGTTTAGGCACATCAGGGGCTCTCCAAACGCGACATGGCGTCCCATCTCAATTCCAGCCATTCTACATTGAAAAAGTAAAACGGCACTCTTTCTCTTCCAAGCTCTGCGGTGCGCCCACACAGTGGTTTACCCCCACATATTGGGTATCGACATACTCAGGAGAAATTGCACAACAACTTTAGTGGTCTAATTTCTCCTGTTACCCTTGTGAAAATAAAAATTTGTGGGCAAAAAGATCATTTTTGTAGAAAAAATGCAATTTTTTTTTCACGGCTCTACGTTATAAACTTCTGTGAAGCACATGGGGGTTCAAAGTGCTCGCCACACCTCTAGATAAGTTCCTTAAGGGGTCTAGTTTCCAAAATGGTGTCACTTGTGGGGGGTTTCCACTGTTTAGGCACATCAGGGGCTCTCCAAACGCGACATGGCGTCCAATCTCAATTCCAGCCAATTCTACATTGAAAAAGTAAAACGGCACTCCTTCTCTTCCAAGCTCTGCGGTGCGCCCAAACAGTGGTTTACCCCCACATATTGGGTATCAGCGTACTCAGGAGAAATTGCACAACAACTTTTGTGGTCTAATTTCTCCTGTTACCCTTGTGAAAATAAGAATTTGTGGGCAAAAAGATCATTTTTGTAGAAAAAAAGAGATTTTTTTTTTTCACGGCTCTACATTATAAACTTCTGTGAAGCACATGGGGGTTCAAAGTGCTCACCACACATCTAGATATGTTCCTTAAGGGGTCTAGTTTCCAAAATGGGGTCACTTGTGGGGGGTTTCCACTGTTTAGGCACATCAGAGGCTCTCCAAACGCGACATGGCGTCCAATCTCAATTCCAGCCAATTCTACATTGAAAAAGTAAAACGGCGCTCCTTCAATTCCAAGCTCTGCGGTGCGCCCAAACAGTGGTTTACCCTCACATATGGGGTATCGACGTATTCAGGAGAAATCTCACAACAACTTTTGTTGTCTAATTTCTCCTGTTACCCTTGTGAAAATAAGAATTTGTGGGCGAAAAGATCATTTTTGTGTAAACAAAAGCGATTTTTTATTTTCACGGCTCTACGTTATAAACTTCTGTGAAGCACTTGGGGGTTCAAAGTGCTCACCACACATCTAGATAAGTTCCTTAAGGGGTCTAGTTTCCAAAATGGTGTCACTTGTGGGGAGTTTCCACTGTTTAGGCACATCAGGGGCTCTCTAAACGTGACATGGCGTCCGATCTCAATTCCAGCCAATTCTGCATTGAAAAAGTCAAACGGCGCTCCTTCACTTCTAAGTTCTGCGGTGCGCCCTAACAGTGGTTTACCCCCACATATGGGGTATTGGCGTATTCAGGAGAAATTGCATAACAAAATTTATGGTTACATTTCTGTTTTTACACTTGTGAAAATAAAAAAAATGGTTCTGAATTAAGATGTTTGCAAAAAAAAGTTAAATGTTCATTTTTTCCTTCCACATTGTTTCAGTTCCTGTGAAGCACGTAAAGGGTTAATAAACTTCTTGAGGGGTGTAGTTTTTAGAATGGTGTCACACTTCATTATTTTCTATCATATAGACCCCTCAAAATGACTTCAAATGTGATGTGGTCCCTAAAAAAAAATGGTGTTGTAAAAATGAGAAATTGCTGGTCAACTTTTAACCCTTATAACTCCCTAAAAAAAAAAAATTTTGTTTCCAAAATTGTGCTGATGTAAAGTAGACATGTGGGAAATGTTATTTATTAACTATTTTTCGTGACATATCTCTCTGATTTAAGGGCATAAAAATACAAAGTTTGAAAATTGCTAAATTTTAAAAATTTTCGCCATATTTCCGTTTTTTTCATAAATAATCGCAAGTAATATCGAAGAAATGTTACCACTAACATGAAGTACAATATGTCACGAAAAAACAATCTCAGAATCAGCGGGATCCGTTGAAGCGTTCCAGAGTTATAACCTCATAAAGTGACAGTGGTCAGAATTGCAAAAATTGGCCTGGTTATTAAGTACCAAATTGGCTCTGTCACTAAGGGGTTAAGCAGCTTCATAAGGTAATCACCCAGTATGCCTTTCAATGAACAGGTATGCCTCATCAAGAATTAATTTTTGAAATCACTGACCTTCAGAAAGTGTTTACAACTCTCAGGTCTGTTTTGCAGAGGCAGTGTTCAGGAGCCTACTGTGGTGCGGTAACCCATGTTACAGCCAGGGGACGCTGTATGTGTGCTTCAGGATGCGCTTGGAGGCATAATTACGGTGATGAGACAAAGTCCGGCAGGATTGTTAATGGCCGGTATGTGTCTCAGAGGTGCTCTGCGCTGTAAGCCCAAAATGATATGGTTATGCTGGGACTTATAGTTCCACAAGAGTTTGTTGTGTTTACGTATAAGGGCGGGCTTATAGGGTTAGCTGGTGAGCTGGGCGGGACTGGCTAACCACACACACTTCCATCTAGGGGAGTGGTTACAACCATATAATGTGACTGAGGTCTGGTCACATGGTCAGAGTGTGTCGATCTGTTTGGTCCATGTGCAAGGTCCTGGACGGTCGGTGTTGGAAGCTCCTGTGAGTGGAGTCTTCCTGGAAGCACCTGAGAGACCGTGAACCTGAATGCTTAGGGTGATGGATTGTCCTGGGATGGACTGGAGTCTTGCAAGCGCCTGGTGAGACCATGGACTGATGGCCTGTGTGTTGGAAGTGCCTGTGATTGGACTTCCTGGAAGCGCATGGAGAGGCTGCATCTACAGAGCCTGAGACGGTTTCTGTGTTGGGGAAGCTACAGTTCCTACTGTGGGTCTGGAGTATCCGAGGTGCCCTGGTCACAAGGACGGTGATCCCAGTGAGGCAGCTTTTCCCTGTGAACCAGCACTGGCAGGAGCCAGTGTGTGGAGCTGGAGCTCCTGAAAGGTATCCCCAGACAAAGGGGATTGTAATATATAGCAGAGAAGTTTATCTGCTGCATGAACAGACTGGTGGTCATGATTAGTTCATGGATGTAATGAAATAGACTGTATGTCATGTGGTTTATGATGTTTAATAAACCGGAATAGTGTCACGTCGTAAGCGGCGTTAAAGGGCCAGGAGGGCGTACTGGGACCCGCACCTGTCCCTACCACCTTAATAGGGTACTGGCTTTCCCTTATCTCGGGGGTACCTATGATGGTTAGGAGGCCCGAGCCGCCAGCGTCTCCCTGTCTCCTGTACAGGCCCTATAAGTGGCCCCCTCTCCCCCCCAGGGAGGAGGACTGCACCAGTGCATAAACACAACAATAAACAGGGTATACAGACAAGGTAACTGAAAGTCTCAAACTCAACAAATGCTCACACAACCACAGAGGGTACACATAGAAGGGAAGAGAAGGAGAAAACTAGGAAGGAAAACAGGTTTAACAAGCAACCAAAACAACAGTCACCAATCTCTGTAATAAACCTCCAAGTTCCAAATATCACTTTCCTTCAACCTCCAAGCCAGGCAGCAGAACTGATCACTGACACTAGCTGTAGACAAGGCTGGGTCTATATAGAGGAATAATAATAAGGTTAACTCCTGCACTGCTGGCACAAAGCAGCCAGGTCAAAATACAGGAGAAGAGCTTCTGTTCACTGTGTGTGAACGAGGCCCAGATTGCTGCGGTTCCCTGGAACCTCTCTGTCGCGGTAGCCCCGTGACAAATAGACTGTTTAACTAGAGAAATCGTGCCTGAGTGCTTAAATCCTGTGCCAAGCGAGTGTTCCCCAACCCACATTACATAGAAATCATGAGCCCCCATAGCAGAAATTCTAATTGGCCTTTCTTCCAAAATGAAAACGTAATATTTTGTCAGAAGCGGATATCTCACAACTTTGCAGCCCTTGCATAGTAATTTTCCTGCTATAGAAGCCCCTAGATTGCCCTTTAATAGCTACCATGATGCCAACAATAGTGTCCCCCGAAGCAGAGTGTGATACCCCCACAGTGAATTCTTCCACAGTACCCTCCACACACACATGGTATGATGACCCTACTGTACTCCCCTTCAACCCTCCCCTGGCAAAGTATGATGCCCTAACTGTGATCGACACACAGCCCTCCATACATTATAATGGGCCTCAATACAGTATAATGGTCTCCACACCCTTCCATTCAGCATGATGGCCCCAACACAACAATCCACACTGTATAATGACCCCCCTAGGCCTCCAAACTGTATAATGGCCCTCACCCAGCCCGCTGAACAGCATACTGGCCCCCACACAGCCCTCCAAACAGAATAATGGCCCCCACATAGCTCTCCAAACAGTATAATGCCCCCCCACATAGATATGCAAACAGTGTAATGTCACCCCATGTATTTCTGAAAACAGTATAATGGCCTCCCTACATAGACCTGCAAAAAGTCCTGTCCCTTCGTGTCAGTAACAGTTCTGCCTGAGGATCCTGAACCTAGTAGTCTGAATGGAGTCCGAGTCCGTGCCCATGTCATTAACCGTTCTGGCAGATGAATCAGAGCTTAGTAGTCTGAATGGAGCCCTATTCCTCTCTGTGTCTCAGTAACTGACCCCTGAGGTCAGCAGCTACAGTACCGGGGACTGCATAGAAGTGGTACCTGGTAGCTAGTGAACACAGTATCGGGAACTGCATAGAAGTGGTATCTGGTAGCTAGTAAACACTTGGTAGCTGCTTAGCTAGGCCCCTCCTAGGTAAGCCTGGCCCCGTGGCACAGTAGGTTCACGAAACCATGTGCGCAAACCTGTGTTTGTAACAGTTTCCTCGGCCATGGGCACTGCTGATCCCCAGTAAACTCTGCGCTCTGAGCTGTGTCAGCAGCTGAGCTACCAGCAAGAAAGTCATGAAAGAATGTTTTTATCTGCTGACACTAGATGCCCAATTGGAAGTCCTGATGTCAGTTGCGCCAGCCTAAGTTGCAGAACCTACGGCTGTGCTTATTTATACACTGAAAGAGAACACCTCATATACAGATCAAAAACATCCAAGATAAAGAGGGGAAATAGAATCCTCCACATATGCATATCAAGCAATTAAGGAACAGTTGGAGGTGAGATTTCCAATATAAATATCATTTATTAGTTAAAATAACAATACAAAAATCATTAAATACAATAATCCACATGAAAGAGAGTACATGTCAGACGGAAACAAACCATCTGTAAAATGGTGTCAGCAAAGAAAGAGACATAACGGGAACAGAACACCAGGGCAGGGATAGACCTGAGAGATGGCACAGGATACTATATATGTATATAACAGCGCTCCACTATTAGTGCCCAAGCAAATGGGTGGCACAAAAAGCGCCTATCAGCCCAAGCTACCGCTGTTAGTATTGCACTGAATCCATAAGCCAGTATAACCAAGAGAATATAAATAACGGCCTTAGAGCATCGAATAGTATATATTACCTGCGGTCATATTTGCCCAAGTGTCCGACCCGCACTAAATCACCTCGACGCACGTTTCACCACGCCTGTGGCTTCGTCAGGAGGTCATGAAAGAATGTTTTTATCTGCTGACATTAGATGCCCAATTGGAAGTCCTGATGTCAGTTGCGCCAGCCTAAGTTGCAGAACCTATGGCTGTGCTTATTTAACCTGAAACTTATGTATCTGGAGTAGAACCTGTCCTGTCTGATTCGCATTGGTACTATGGGGAACTGAAGCAGTGCCATGGGTTCCCCGAGCTGTGCATGCGGCACTGTGAAGTTTTCAGTCAGCAATTTTCCTCCGATTGTACCATGGGTGGGATTCCTGATGTCCTACTTAGCAGGAGATACCCTTTCATGGCTAAACCCCCTGTGGGAAAGAGGGGCACTGTCACGCTCACGCCCTGACTGGTGGGTGTGAGCTCGGGGGGGGGGGGGGGGTTTGTGGCCCTACTGTGCCACAAACCAGACTACCCTGGAAGGGGCGTGACTATGACAGCTGCCTTGGTCTTCACTGGAGCCTCTGATGGTGAGGTAAGGCTTGTGCAGCAGGCAGCTGCTAAGTGCTACTTCAGGGTGGTGTCTGGCTGTGGCTGCTGATCCCACTTGGAGAACAGGAACACTAGGACAGGTGTGGGCATCAGGCAGGACTGGCAGAAGAGCACGGCTGAAGCTCAGATGAGTAGGCTGGCACAGCTGAGACACAGGGCTGGCAGAGACACAGGGCTGGCAGGTACGGCAGAGACACAGGGCTGGCAGGTACGGCAGAAACACAGGGCTGGAAGGTATGGCAGAGACACAGGGCTGGCAGTGTCCATGTCAGTAACCATTCTGCCAGAGGATCCAGAACTTAGTCTGAACGGAGCTCTAGTCCTATCCGTTTCTGCGATCCTGACTCCTGGGTTCAGCAGCTGCAGTACTAGGGACTGTGAGGAGTGGTACCTGGTGGCTACCTTCAGCCAAGCCTGACTACACCATCAGGAGCTCCAGTGAACGCACTGAGCTACACCCCTTCTAGGTAAGGCTATACCCATGGCACAGTGGGTTTGTGAAACCATGTGCGCCACCAGCGTGCGTAACACCCACTTAGCCCTCCAAATGGTATAATGGTCCTCACATAGCCCTCCATATAGTATAATGGCCCTCACGTAGCCCTCAAAATAGTATATACTCCTCCATACAGTATTATGGGCCCCACATATTCCTCCACACTGGTATAATGGTATATTTTTCTATACAGTATAATGGGCCCCAGATAGTCCTCCATTTTATTTCGAACTCCATATAGTGCCCCATACATTATTAAGGATCCCATGTAGTCTTCCAAAAAGTATAATGGGCCCCATATTAAAAATAAAAAAATAAATACTCACCTCTCCCAGTTTCCCCAATGCTCTGGTCTCTGCAGCGCGTCTTCTAACCCTCTGCACTGTTTGGCACAAAGAGCTGCTGTAGTGACGCCATCACACCCTCTGCGCAGAGACATCACAGAGCTCAGACACAAAGGCGGAATGATGGACGGGGGAGGGTCAATTGATGGCTCCCTCTCCCATCATTGTTTTCAATTATATCAGCATCCAGGAGTAGGATGCCACTACAGTTTAAAGTATGAATCTGGCACTGGGCCCCCCCCCCCCCCCGACTCACGGAACGCATGAGTTCGTCTTCAGAGATTGCTGTTTGGAAGTTTGTTTGGTGTCTTCCTTTACTTTATCTCCCTTTTGGTTTGGATAATCCTTCCTTTCCTTTATACCTTTCTGTAGTCTGGGTGCGCATTGATTTATTGCTGTTTCTTTAAGGGTATGTGCACACGTTCAGGTTTCTTTGCGTTTTTTTTCGCATTTTATCGCGATAAAAACACGTTAAAAACTCATTAAAACGCATACATTATGCATTCTATTATTTAGAATGCATTTTGCAATTTTTGTGCACATGATGCGTTTTTTTCCGTGAAAAAAACGCATTGCGGTAAAAAAAGCAGCATGTTCATTAATTTTGCATTTTTTTCGCGTTTTTCCTGCTATTCTATGCATTTGAAAAAAAACGCAAGAAAAAACGCATCAAAAACGCATAAAAAACGCGCAAAAAAGCTTCAAAACCGCGAAAAAAAACGCATGCGGATTTCTGGCAGAAATGTCAGGTTTTTTTGTCAGGAAAGTTTCTGCCAGAAATCCTGACGTGTGCACATAGCCTGACCCTTGTCTCTTTCCCTTTCTGTTTAGATTGTAGAGCAGGACTAGTGTTCCTGCTGCAGGGCCGTTCTTAGGGTAAGGTGAGACAGTTATAGGAGCGCGATCGCCACACGGGGTGAAATAGCCCATCGAGCGATGTCAGCGAGCTCAAGGTTACGCAGGGAAAGTTTCAGGGGTTGCACCTCTTATCTTTCCCTAGTAGCAGTGCTCCCCTTCCCATCGCCATGCACCGTCTGGCTTCTTGGTGGAGCTTGGCATCCAAGGACTACCATGGAGACATGTTTGGTGTCTGCCGGCAGCCAAGTCTCACTTTGCCATCAGAGAGCAGGTTAATGCCCAGTAGGCACTATGCCCCGGGTAATAACCTTCCGATTAAAGCCTAGTTCATCACGCAGAGGGTCTACACCCGCCAGTTTGACACTGTCACATTGTACAAGAAGTCTGGTCCGCCAGAATGTCATAGAGTCAAAGCATCTTTGTGGTGTAGTTTTGTTACATATTATTTCTTATTCTAGCATCATGACCACAGATGAGGATGCAAAGTGGCTGGATTGGGTAACCAAGCAGTTTGAGAGCATTGCTGGAGAAGACAAAGAAATTGATCTAGAAGAATTCAAGACAGCCCTGAAGGTTAAAGAGGTTGGTGTGGAGCTTTACAGATAATATTATTACTTCGACAATTGGATATAAGATAGGATGAGAGGTACTGCAGCAATCAGCAGACGTGCACAAAGATGAGATAATCTGAATATTCACTAACCAGTTTATAAAAACCAAGGAAAGGATGGTAGGTAAACAGTGTAGAAATAACAAAGACGAGGACAGCAGTGACTCTAAATAATTCCGACTAAGAGAATATACAGGTACAGTTAGCAGAATTAAGTTATATGTAAGCAAAATACACGTGATTAACCCTTTCTATGCATAAATAAAAAAAACGGTAGTGTTGTGCCAGTACTTTAGTAATCGCCTGCTCAGAGCAGTTTTTGAAGTCTCTTACAGAAGAGGCCTTGTCTCCTAACTAACTAGACCTCTATAAAGTTATTTATATATGCGCATATATATTCAGATGTAAGATGGTAGCGGTACATCCTGATATTGAAGTAGAAAGGTGCTTGCATGGCTGAGTCTCAAATAATCAGAAACGCTGACTTAAAGCTTTTAGAGAATGCCGATCTCTCCAACGCAGGGCTTCTCTAAGTCCTCAGAAATAAGGCCTCACGTGGCCTAGCCCAAGAGGCTGTGTCCTTGGCTGTCCGCATTGAGACGTCATGTCTGCCGCTGTCATGCTGATTGCCAGTCGTATCCTCGCTGCCTACCTGCGGGAAGCTGGTTGTCATTCAGCACGACATCGGCAGTCACACCCCATCAACAGTCCAGAAGTGATGCAGCAGAATCGCTGGCACTCTGAGCGAGCGCGGCGTAGAACAGGCAGGTGTTTAGCATAGCAACTGCTTGTCTATGGTTCTTAGGCCTATTGAAAACAATAGTTTCAGATAACCCCTTTAAATGAATGATGAGATTCCCCCTGCATTAAGTGGAGTGTGCCAAACTCTCCTCAAATAGAGTTTGCTGGTCCCACTCCTGCACAGGGGGCCCACAGGGGAATTCAGCTGTTCCCCTTGAGGCCAGTCTTAGCCTCTCTGACCTATTAAGTAATGAATTAGTTTGTACTGTGAAATCTAATGACAGTTCCCTTTAAGACCAGAAGATGGCAGCATTGTCCCACTATGGTCCTCAAAAGCAAATGATCGCATGGGCTGCAATGGTGAGTGATGCAAAATCTGTGACAGGTCTGTCATTCTGCCCCAGTGGTAGATCAGGCCTGCAGGGCCAGGTACAATTTCACTCATGTATTTATCACTATTTAAGTTAGGGGGAAAAAAAATTCAATGTGAAAACAGCCTAAAGCTCTACACTGCTTCACGCAGCACTTATTATTTATTTTACTCTCTTGTATAACACCATCATATTCCGCAGTCCTTTATGAACATTGTCATCACTGTCCCCATTGGTTCCTATCGGTATGCCTTTGGAGTGTGGTTGGAAATATACAAATTTCCTGCAGATGTCGTCCTTGGTGGGATTTGGTTTCAAAATATTTTATTGAAATTTTAACAAACAAGCAAATCAAATGGGAGGGATGGAAAGTAGAGGGGGGGGGAGGGAAAAGAGGGAAAGAAAGTAAATAGAATAAAGTACAATCAAACATATTGTTGGTATCATTAGTACTTTAAGAGAAACACTAAACATCTTGGTGTATAACCAAGAAAGGAAATTAGAGCAATTTGGAAACATGGATCAAATTTATAACTTTATAATTATTGAATGGAGCATGAACTTGTCTGACTCTTCACGTAATCGGGGTAGGGAATATCTGATCCCATCTAGACCATTTTTTCGTGAATTTTGTAAATTGGTTATTTGATATTGCAAATTGAGATTCATGTGATCTGTGTTGGGAAATTCTTAGTATTATATCTTTTGTTGATGGAATGTGTTGACTCTTCCAATGGAATGCAATACTGTTTTTTACCACTAGGCATATGTGGATTATAATTAATTTCAGATTATGGTCTAGTTGTTCAAGCCCTAATGATAGTAGGGCAGTTTGAGGTCGTAAAGTGTAGGGAGCGTTGATGAGTTTGCTAAGAATATCATTGGAAATTTTTGTCCAAAGAGAATTTACCATTGGGCAACTCCAGAAAACATGCATCATGTCGCCTCTTTGGCCGCATCCTCTCCAACATTGGGAGGAATTTATGGATCTAATGTGTGCTAGTCTGCTTGGAGTGTAATACCATCGCGACAACACCTTAAAATGGGTTTCTTGGAGGGACATAGAGAGAGTTGATTGATAGGAAATGGTTATGGCCTCTTCCCAGTCTTCGATGTTATGTGAGTTTTTTAGGTCTTGTTCCCATTTTATCATTGGAGGGCTTTTGGAGAGATTGAAGTCAAAATTAAAGTTATTGTAGATAAATTTATGACTCCAAAATATATGGTGTCCAATGTTGTTTAATAATTTAATTGATGATTCTGAGAGTTTTGGTTTATTCCCTATGAAAGACCCGATGTTCTTTTTGAGGATCAGGAATTCCATAAAGGAGGATGGGTGAATGCCAAACTTGTTTTTCAGGGTTTGAAAGCTCACAAATGTCTGACCCGTGTAAATGTCCCCTATTTTTTTAATTTTTGAGTCTGCCCATAGCTTAGGCAGAGTTTGGTTGATTATAGAGTATACAAGTGAGATGGGCATTTCTTTTAAAATATCTGATTGTTTTAAGCCTTTTTTTTTTATGGGATAATTTATGCCAAGCCTAAAGGCCCCTTCACATTAAGCGACGCTGCAGCGATACCGACAACGATCCGGATCGCTGCAGCGTCGCTGTTTGGTCGCTGGAGAGCTGTCACACAGACAGCTCTCCAGCGACCAACGATTCCGAAGTCCCCGGGTAACCAGGGTAAACATCGGGTTACTAAGCGCAGGGCCGCGCTTAGTAACCCGATGTTTACCCTGGTTACCAGCGTAAAAGTAAAAAAAACAAACACTACATACTTACCTACCGCTGTCTGTCCCCGGCGCTCAGCTTCTCTGCACTCCTCCTGTACTGGCTGTGAGCACAGCAGCCGGAAAGCAGAGCGGTGACGTCACCGCTCTGCTTTACGGCTGACCGACGCTCACAGCCAGTACAGGAGTAGTGCAGAGCACAGCGCCGGGGACAGACAGCGGTAGGTAAGTATGTAGTGTTTGTTTTTTTTTTACTTTTACGCTGGTAACCAGGGTAAACATCGGGTTACTAAGCGCGGCCCTGCGCTTAGTTACCCGATGTTTACCCTGGTTACCAGTGAAGACATCGCTGGATCGGTGTCACACACGCCGATCCAGCGATGTCCACGGGAGATCCAGCGACGAAATAAAGTTCTGGACTTTGTTCAGCGACCAACGATCTCCCAGCAGGGGCCTGATCGTTGGTCGCTGTCACACATAACGATTTCCTTAACGATATCGTTGCTACGTCACAAAAAGCAACGATATCATTAACGATATCGTTAAGTGTGACGGTACCTTTAGCCACCGCCTGGAAGAGGGGGTGTGTTACAGAGTCTGGTAGGTTATCAAATAAAGCTTTGTAGATGATTGATCTTGGATGGCAATTACGATTTATGTCCTTGGTGGGATTTGAACCCAGGACCCCAAAAGTAACAGTGCTAACCACCGAGCCACCCTGCAGCCCATTGCACTTTTATCTCTACAGGAATGGATTGATTTGTAAAATGTATATGAAATCCAATGCATTTGCAAACTTGAAGAAAAAACACTGATGTTGATGCAGTTTAGCACAACTTTTGGTCGCTGTGTAAGTATGGGGAGAGGGATGAAGGTAATATAAGAACATAACTACGAAAGAAAAATGGTGAAGTTGTTTTCGTTTACGTCAGGTCGTAATTGCAAAAATGATGATAATCTATAAGTTACAAAAATATATTAAAGGGAACCTGTCACCTGAATTTGGCGGGACCGGTTTTTGGTCATATGGGCGGAGTTTTCAGGTGTTTGATTCACCCTTTCCTTACCCGCTGGCTGCATGCTGGCCGCAATATTGGATTGAAGTTCATTCTCTGTCCTCCGTAGTACACGCCTGCGCAAGGCAAGATTGCCTTGCGCAGGCGTGTACTACGGAGGACAGAGAATGAACTTCAATCCAATATTGCGGCCAGCATGCAGCCTTGCGCAGGCGTGTACTACGGAGGACAGAGAATGAACTTCAATATTGCGGCCAGCATGCAGCCTTGCGCAGGCGTGTACTACGGAGGACAGAGAATGAACTTCAATATTGCGGCCAGCATGCAGCCTTGCGCAGGCGTGTACTACGGAGGACAGAGAATGAACTTCAATATTGCGGCCAGCATGCAGCCAGCGGGTAAGGAAAGGGTGAATCAAACACCTGAAAACTCTGCCCATATGACCGAAAACCGGTCCCACCAAATTCAGGTGACAGGTTCCCTTTAAAAAGGTGCTCGCTAACTTCAGCGTGTATTGGACTGATGGAAATAACAGTGCAGCGCTCGTCACCGCCATCAGTCTGAGGGCTTGTGCAGACGACCGTACAATTCAGTGCTATCTGTGGCTTTGGCACTCGCCCCCATGTTATTCCATGGGGCTGGGCACATGTCCAATTTTTTATGTGGTCCCTTAAAAAAATCACAGCATACACGATTTGCCTCCGATCGGATGGCACTTGCCTGTTCAGGTCTGTGGCTTTGTGGAAAACATCGGACCGCACTCAGATGACATGAAGGGAGAAACTTTTTTTTTTTAATTCTCTACATCTGAGGAAATTGGTTCTCAAAGTTGTGATTAGCATAATCGGACCGATTTTCTCGGATGTGGAGAAAATGATCGTCAGCACCTGCCCTCATAGACATAAATGGAGGGCAGCAGTCCTGTGCGACCATGCCACGGCTTTCAATGCTCCTGCAGTGAGAAGGATCTGGGGATTAGACCCCAGTTCTCAGGAGCAGTGGAATAAGACATTTATTGCTTACCTACAGTCCGGCAGGATCCGGAATGTGTGAACACCGCCTTATGATGGTACTTGATTGAAACTATTAAGAGGAGCATACACCTACATGGCATGGTGTGGGCAGATAAGCTACGGACGTGTTGGGGCGTATAGTAGAACGGTCCTGGTGGAACGTTTACAGAGCAGTTCTATATGGCCCATGATGTATATGACTTTATAACAGTATAACAAGACACATCGATGGCTTTCATCTAATTCCATCTTTGCTTCAGTCTTTCTTCGCAGAGCGTTTCTTTGCCTTATTTGATTCAGATGGCAGTGGCTCCATTAGCCTGGATGAGTTACTAAAGGCTTTTAACCTCCTAATCCATGGAAGTGATACCGACAAACTGCGATTCCTATTCCAAGTATATGACGTTGATGGTAATTGTATGGGGCTTTTGGGATTCCTGTCTGTGTCAACAACATACTGTGATCACAACTGAACATAACAAGATCTGTACACTTGAATCTATGGACCTCATGTATCAAAACTGGAAGGGTCCTTCTCCTCTCAACACCAGAGATACTTTTTTTCAAAGTAGTTTTGAAATGGAATCATAAAGACAGATTTCTTGGCTGTTGGCAACAAAGACTTTTTGATATGGTCAATTTAAAGCATGCGACCTTGTAGAGGCTCACTGCTACAATTGGCCATCTATGTCCAAATGCCAAATGTCCAACTGCTGTGTCTCCAGTGATCCTCCATGGAAAGTGGGGCCAAAGTAGAAAGGCATTTTCTACAGCCACTGTCACTTCGCTCACAGAAGTCGGACCCCACCTAATTGAATGGAATAACCTGTGTTCACCAATGTCTATCTTGAGTCAACCCTTTTATCCCAGTCCTTGGAATTACCTCTATATGACAAATTTCAAATACTGGAATAAATAGATTTTTAAAAGCTTCAGTATAAGCTGTGTGGCCAGGCATGTATGCATGGATGGTTGGGCATGCCACATTCGTTATTGGCTAAAAAAAAAAGGGCAGCCCAGATGAAGGACTTTCATTATGATGTCAATATGGAAAGGGGTTGTCGTCCTGAAAAAAATCACTTCATGTGTCAAAAGAATTTATAAATTTCTAAAATAACCTGAATTTGTGTGCCTAGGAATATTCTATTGCTCATGTGAGGGATGAACCAAAAGAACAAGCTGTCTTCCACTACATAAGGCAGGAAGTAGTAGTTTGGTGACACTGTTTATTCCCACTTGGGCTGCTGGTTGAATGCTTAAATAGGACCAGTCACTTGCTCAAAAAATGTTAATTAAATACCTTTTAAAAATCCCTGATGTCCCCTGATTCTGCTGCTCCTTTGTGTTTGAGCTGCTTCACTCCATTGCAGAAATATTCACATTTCTTTACTTTGGAGTTCAGTATGTGAAATCTCTGCTTGCAGACCACCTGGATGCTTCTTTTGAGTCTGGTGGTGTGAGCTTTCATATCTCCCTCCCCAATGCTGCCAATCACTACTCAGCAGTGTCTGAGCCTGCTAGATCAGCTGCCGAACCGTGAATGTCATTGTCTGGGACACAAGAAAGCGCACTCCCAAAGGGTAGGTTCTGAAGAAAAGCCCAGTTAGTCTGCAAGCTGAAATTTCACATATTGCACTCCAAAAGCAACAGATCTTTGCAATGGAGTGACGCAGCGCAAAATAAAAGAAGAGGTAGAATCGGGGAAGCCTAGTTTTTTTTTAACAAGATATTTAAATAAAACCTGTCACCAGGTCAAAAGTGGTCAGATTTTGCTCTTATTTTATTTCTGCTGCTCCCCTGATTACTAGATTTAAAAAAAAAAATGGTTCCAGAGATATGGGCCTTTTTATTTTGCGCTAATTGTTATACTCATTACTAAGGGGTGTGGCTCACAGGATTCTGTGTGGGCGTGTGTTAGGAGTCGAGTTTCCTCTGCTGCACAGGGGGAATCTCGATCCGTCTCCGCTGCGGTCTCCCATTCTCCTCCAGCCGCAGTGGAGCCTGCTCAGCAGGGACGTCGATCCCAGCGTCTCGCTCAGTCTGACTCTGTGAGAAGAGTTACTGCTGCTTCTCCAGCTTCTGCCTGTAAAGCCTATACTGGTCAGCAGCGAGTGGACTTCTCTGGGACTAAGTCCTTGTCTGCGCACACTGAGCATGCCCAGGGCAAGATCTCCCGTTGGAGATCGAGGGTCATGTGCTCAGACTCTGCAGCGCATTCTATTGGTCCTCTTGGCAGGTCTTGGAAGGGCAAAGTTTCTGTGGCCGCTTCCTGTCCTGCAACTATATAAACTGCGCATGACCGCACGGCCATGCGCTAGTGTACAATTTAATACGTGTGTTTGTTGTGAGTGCAAGTCGTTCTTTAATTACCCCTACCCTATTGTATGATTGTTCGCGTATGGAGTATGGCTGCTATCTAGCGCCCGACTTATCACTCAACGTGTCACACACGTGTCAGCGTCTACTGCTGTGACCGCCAGTGCGGTGCCACGCGCCAGTGTGCGCTTCCTGACCCACGTCTGGGTGCTTAGTGGTGCCTGCCAGCACGGCACAGTTCGCACTTCGGTGCCTTAATTATATAATTCCTTTCACACCCAGTAGCGGTGTAGTGCCAGCAAGGGTCTAATCGGACTACAATCCCTGTTGGGGTTTAGTTCGCTGACCACTTGCTCGCGCTCTATGTGCGGTACCGCGGTCCTGTGACGCAACAGGATCGCTTTCTTCACGCTGGGTGAGGTTTAACCCACGCGTGTATACTTTTGAATACCGCCATATTGTCTGTCATTTCCTAGCAGCAGGTTTCACCTGCACGGTGGACCCCGGACTGCGAACGCATCTATATCATCTCTCTTGGTGCGTTCCGCCAGTCCTAACATTACACTAGCGCCAGGGTCTGGCTAGTGATGACAGACAAACAGCAATCTCTGCGGCATATCCAGCAGCTGGAGGGTAGGTTGGCGGCTCTCGAGAGCGCGACCTCAGCTGTGGATGTTACTGCAGTAGCTGTACAGGCTGCCAGCGTGGCTGCAGCTACTATGTCCATTGCCACCCCTGTTCCGACATTATCTCGCCTCCCGCTGCCAGAAAAATTTTCTGGTGATAGCAAGTTTTGTAGGGGATTTGTGAGTCAGTGCTCTATTCACCTTGAGCTCCTGGCTACACGTTTTCCCACAGAGCGGGCTAAGGTGGGATTTATTCTGTCTCTATTGTCGGACAGGGCGTTGGAATGGGCTACGTCGCTGTGGGAGCGTGGCGATCATGTGGTGCAGAGTGCTCCGCTGTTTCTGAGCGCTCTGAAACAGGTCTTTTTAGGACCTCAAGTCACCCATGATACTGCGCTCCAATTGCTGGCATTAACTCAGGGTGAGTCCTTGGTCAGTCATTTTGCCGTCCAATTCCGCACCTTAGCATCTGAGCTGGATTGGTCGGATAAAGCTCTTATCCCCATATTTTGGAGGGGCTTGGCTGACCACGTAAAGGACGCTCTGGCCACTAGGGAGATTCCTGCCACACTGGAGGAGTTAATAACTGTCTCCACTCGAATTGACCTCCGTTTTAACGAGCGGAGGTTAGAGCGAGCCCAGTGTAGGCAGAGGTTTCGGCTGGCTCCTACTTTCGCCAAACCTCTGGAATTTCCGGTCCTGGTTCCTGAGTCACATGAGGCCAGGGAAGTGTCACAAGCAGGATCTAAGTCCCGGACCGCTTGTGCACTCAGGGTCTGTCATGTTTGCCAGCAGTCAGGACATCTAGCCACCAGATGTCCTCAGCGGTCGAGGAAACGTCAGCGTCTAGTGGTAGTAGGTGGAGGTACACTAGACACGGCGACGTTTGCCTCTAAGTTGTCCTTTAAGGGGACAATTACTATTGGCTCATTCTCCCACTCGGTAGAGCTCTGCGTGGATTCTGGGGCGGAGGGCAATTTTATGTCTTCTGCCTTTGCCCAACGTCACGCAATACCCCTGGTTTTGCTTGCTCAACCAGTAACGGTGCGAGTGGTGAATGGGTCGACATTGCCCTCACAGATAACACACCATGTCGCCATCTCATCAGGAGATAATTTCTCTGCTCGTCATTCCGGAAGGAATTGATGAGGTCCTGTTGGGAATACCTTGGCTACGGTACCACTCTCCTCATATTGAGTGGTCCTCAGGCAGAATTCTGGGTTGGGGTGAATCTTGTGGGGGTAGGTGTCAGAGGGAGTGCGTTCAGGTTGCTACTACTGAGGTACCCGCAGATCTATCCTCTCTCCCCAAGCAGTATTGGTCTTATGCAGACGTGTTCTCCAAAAAGGCGGCGGAGGTCCTTCCGCCTCATCGCCCCTATGACTGTCCTATTGATCTCTTGCCTGGTGCTGAGCCTCCCCGGGGTCGAGTTTATCCGCTATCTCTCCCGGAGACGGAGGCAATGTCACAGTACATCCAGGAAAATCTGGCAAGAGGATTCATTAGGAAGTCAGTGTCACCTGCTGGGGCAGGGTTCTTCTTCGTGCAGAAGAAGAATGGGGAATTGCGCCCATGCATAGACTACAGGGGTCTTAACGCCATCACCGTTAAGAATAAGTATCCTTTGCCCTTGATATCTGAGTTATTCGATAGACTTCGGGGAGCAAGGGTATTTACTAAATTAGATTTGCGGGGTGCTTACAACCTGATTCGCATCCGTGAGGGGGACGAATGGAAGACGGCCTTTAACACCAGGGATGGGCACTATGAATATCTGGTGATGCCCTTCGGGCTCTGTAATGCCCCAGCCGTTTTCCAAGACTTTGTGAACGATATCTTCCGGGATATGCTTTCCACCTCGGTCGTAGTCTATCTGGATGATATTCTTATCTACTCTCCAGATATTGACTCCCACCGGAGAGATGTTTGCAAAGTCTTCGACCTCCTACGGGCAAACTTCCTCTATGCCAAATTGGAGAAGTGTATGTTTGAGCAGGAGTCTTTACCTTTCCTGGGCTACATCATCTCGGCCCAGGGATTGGCTATGGATCCTGCCAAACTACAGGCAGTGATGGACTGGCAGGAACCCCATTCTCTGAAAGCGGTGCAGCGCTTTATGGGGTTCATAAATTACTATCGTCAGTTCATCCCCCACTTCTCAACCCTGATAGCTCCCTTGGTATCCCTCACCAAGAAGGGAGCGAATCCTAAATCGTGGTCCGAAGAGGTCTCCAAGGCCTTCACTTCTATTAAGTCCCACTTTGCTAGCACTCCCATCTTACATCGTCCCGATGTGGATAAGCCATTCCTAATGGAGGTGGATGCCTCTTCCATTGGTGAAGGAGCAGTCCTCTATCAAAAGGATGCTCAAGGTCGGAAGCATCCATGCTTCTTCTTCTCAAAAACCTTCTCACCAGCGGAGAGAAATTACTCCATCGGGGATAGGGAGTTGCTGGCAATGAAGTTGGCCTTTTCGGAATGGAGACATCTCTTGGAGGGTGCTCGGTTCCCATTCCAAGTCTTCACGGACCAAAAGAATTTGGTCTATTTACAGACAGCCCAGCGGCTGAATTCTCGTCAGGCCAGATGGTCCTTGTTTTTCTCCCGGTTCCACTTCACTCTAAATTATCTCGCCGGGGAGAAGAACATTCGTGCTGACGCTCTCTCTCGCTCCCTGGTGTCAACTGTGGAGGAGGAGGACGAGCCTCGGCTCATTGTCCCTTCAGAGAGTCTGAGAACCGTAGCTCCGGTTTCGCGGGAGTCTGTGCCTCCGGGCAAGACTTTTGTCCCCATCAATTTGCGTCCGGAGGTTCTCTCGTGGGCTCATTCGTCCAGAGTGGGTGGACACTTTGGGGCAAAGAGGACATCTGAGTTGTTGGCGAGAATGTATTGGTGGCCACATATGGTTCGTGACATTGGAGACTACGTTCGGGCATGTGTCTCTTGTGCCAAAAATAAGTCTCTCCGTCAACAGCCAGCTGGGTTGTTATACCCTCTGCCGGTGGCAGACAGGCCCTGGGAGATGGTCGGGATGGACTTTGTGGTGGGTTTGCCCAAGTCACGTGGCTGTACTGTCATTTGGGTTATCACCGACCATTTTTCTAAAATGGTGCATTTGGTGCCGCTTCCCCGGCTACCTTCTGCACGGGCCTTGGCAGCATTGTTTGTTAAACACATCTTCCGTCTTCACGGTATGCCAGACAAAATTGTCAGTGACCGGGGTCCCCAGTTTGCGTCTCGGTTCTGGAGAGAGCTTTGTCGCCTTCTCAGTATCGAGTTGAATCTCTCTTCGGCATATCATCCCGAGACGAATGGGTTGGTGGAGAGAGCCAACCAGACCTTGGTCACATATCTGCGACATTTTGTCTCTGCTAAACAAGATGACTGGGCATCTTTGCTACCGTGGGCGGAGTTTGCTCTTAACAATGCTGTAGCTGACTCCACTGGACAGACCCCATTCCTCCTTAACTATGGTCAGCATCCGCGGGTACCTGTGCCCTTGCCCGTGTCTTCCGCCGATTCCAGGGTGGCAGACTGAGCTGTGGAGGCACGGGACATTTGGGATCGCACTCAGGATGCCATTCGGGCTTCCAAGGAGAGAATGAGGTCCTCCGCCGATGTTCATCGGCGCCCTGCTCCGACCTTTGCTCCTGGCGACTTGGTGTGGCTCTCCGCCCGTAACATCAGGCTGCGAGTTGAGTCCACTAAGTTTGCGCCTCGCTACTTGGGTCCCTTCAAGGTTCTCGAACAGGTTAATCCTGTGGTCTACCGCCTGGCTCTTCCTCCACGCTTGGGTATCACCGACACCTTTCATGTGTCCCTCTTGAAACCCGTATACATGTCCCGGTTTTCCGAGTCATCTGCCGGGACATCGGGTTCGTCTACGGACGATTACGAGGTGAACGCTATTTTGGGGTGTAAGGTGGTACGCGGCAAAAAGTTCTATCTGGTGGATTGGAAGGGTTATGGTCCAGAGAACAGGTCATGGGAGCCTGCTGAAAACATTCGGGCCCCACAGCTCATTGCTGCCTTCGAACGTAGCGAGGCCCAAGGAGGGGGGGGCCCTAGGAGGGGGGGTAATGTTAGGAGTCGAGTTTCCTCTGCTGCACAGGGGGAATCTCGATCCGTCTCCGCTGCGGTCTCCCATTCTCCTCCAGCCGCAGTGGAGCCTGCTCAGCAGGGACGTCGATCCCAGCGTCTCGCTCAGTCTGACTCTGTGAGAAGAGTTACTGCTGCTTCTCCAGCTTCTGCCTGTAAAGCCTATACTGGTCAGCAGCGAGTGGACTTCTCTGGGACTAAGTCCTTGTCTGCGCACACTGAGCATGCCCAGGGCAAGATCTCCCGTTGGAGATCGAGGGTCATGTGCTCAGACTCTGCAGCGCATTCTATTGGTCCTCTTGGCAGGTCTTGGAAGGGCAAAGTTTCTGTGGCCGCTTCCTGTCCTGCAACTATATAAACTGCGCATGACCGCACGGCCATGCGCTAGTGTACAATTTAATACGTGTGTTTGTTGTGAGTGCAAGTCGTTCTTTAATTACCCCTACCCTATTGTATGATTGTTCGCATATGGAGTATGGCTGCTATCTAGCTTATCACTCAACGTGTCACACACGTGTCAGCGTCTACTGCTGTGACCGCCAGTGCAGTGCCACACGCCAGTGTGCGCTTCCTGACCCACGTCTGGGTGCTTAGTGGTGCCTGCCAGCACGGCACAGTTTGCACTTCGGTGCCTTAATTATATAATTCCTTTCACACCCAGTAGCGGTGTAGTGCCAGCAAGGGTCTAATCGGACTACAATCCCTGTTGGGGTTTAGTTCGCTGACCACTTGCTCGCGCTCTATGTGCGGTACCGCGGTCCTGTGACGCAACAGGATCGCTTTCTTCACGCTGGGTGAGGTTTAACCCACGCGTGTATACTTTTGAATACCGCCATATTGTCTGTCATTTCCTAGCAGCAGGTTTCACCTGCACGGTGGACCCCGGACTGCGAACGCATCTATATCATCTCTCTTGGTGCGTTCCGCCAGTCCTAACAGCGTGTCTCTAAGATTCTCTCCTCCGTGAGCAACGCCCCCTTGGAAAGATCAAAAAAATGAGCACTAAGTAAAAAAGGCCCAGATCTCTGGAACCATATGGCATATTTGAAAAAGATAAATAAATACTCAGAATACTCAGGGGAACAGTGGGAATAAACCAAGAGCAAAAAGCTCAGGTCCACTTTAACCAAATTTTTTTGAGCAAGTGACAGGTCCTATTTAACAGTAGAAATGAACTTAATCATAGTACTTGTGAATACATTTATATACAGTGGGGCAAAAAAGTATTTAGTCAGTCAGCAATAGTGCAAGTTCCACCACTTAAAAAGATGAGAGGCGTCTGTAATTTACATCATAGGTAGACCTCAACTATGGGAGACAAAGTGAGGAAAAAAAATCCAGAAAATCACATTGTCTGTTTTTTTATCATTTTTTTTTGCATATTATGGTGGAAAATAAGTATTTGGTCAGAAACAAACAATCAAGATTTCTAGCTCTCACAGACCTGTAACTTCTTCTTTAAGAGTCTCCTCTTTCCTCCACTCATTACCTGTAGTAATGGCACCTGTTTAAATTTGTTATCAGTATAAAAAGACACCTGTGCACACCCTCAAACAGTCTGACTCCAAACTCCACTATGGTGAAGACCAAAGAGCTGTCAAAGGACACCAGAAACAAAATTGTAGCCCTGCACCAGGCTGGGAAGACTGAATCTGCAATAGCCAACCAGCTTGGAGTGAAGAAATCAACAGTGGGAGCAATAATTAGAAAATGGAAGACATACAAGACCACTGATAATCTCCCTCGATCTGGGGCTTCACGCAAAATCCCACCCCGTGGGGTCAGAATGATCACAAGAACGGTGAGCAAAAATCCCAGAACCACGCAGGGGGCCCTAGTGAATGAACTGCAGAGAGCTGGGACCAATGTAACAAGGCCTACCATAAGTAACACACTACGCCACCATGGACTCAGATCCTGCAGTGCCAGACGTGTCCCACTGCTTAAGCCAGTACATGTCCGGGCCCGTCTGAAGTTTGCTAGAGAGCATTTGGATGATCCAGAGGAGTTTTGGGAGAATGTCCTATGGTCTGATGAAACCAAACTGAAACTGTTTGGTAGAAACACAACTTGTCGTGTTTGGAGGAAAAAGAATACTGAGTTGCATCCATCAAACACCATACCTACTGTAAAGCATGGTGGTGGAAACATCATGCTTTGGGGCTGTTTCTCTGCAAAGGGGCCAGGATGACTGATCCGGGTACATGAAAGAATGAATGGGGCCATGTATCGTGAGATTTTGAGTGCAAACCTCCTTCCATCAGCAAGGGCATTGAAGATGAAACGTGGCTGGCATCCAACATGACAATGATCCAAAGCACACCGCCAGGGCAACGAAGGAGTGGCTTCGTAAGAAGCATTTCAAGGTCCTGGAGTGGCCTAGCCAGTCTCCAGATCTCAACCCTATAGAAAACCTTTGGAGGGAGTTGAAAATCCGTGTTGCCAAGCGAAAAGCCAAAAACATCACTGCTCTAGAGGAGATCTGCATGGAGGAATGGGCCAACATACCAACAACAGTGTGTGGCAACCTTGTGAAGACTTACAGAAAACGTTTGACCTCTGTCATTGCCAACAAAGGATATATTACAAAGTATTGAGATGAAATTTTGTTTCTGACCAAATACTTATTTTCCACCATAATATGCAAATAAAATGTTAAAAAAACAGACAATGTGATTTTCTGGATTTTTTTTCTCAGTTTGTCTCCCATAGTTGAGGTCTACCTATGATGTCAATTACAGGCGCCTCTCATCTTTTTAAGTGGTGGAACTTGCACTATTGCTGACTGACTAAATACTTTTTTGCCCCACTATAAATCGATATGACTGTCTCCTAAAAGCGGTAACATTGACTTCTGTATAATTTAGGCAGTGGTTCCATTGACCCAGATGAGCTGCGCACAGTGCTGAGCTCCTGCCTGCTGGAAAATGCCATCTCACTGCCAGAAGAGAAGTTGGATGACTTAACTCTTGTACTTTTCCAGTCCGCCGACAAGGACAACAGTGGATCCATCACTTTTCAAGAACTAAAGGAAGAACTGGAGCGTTTCCCAGAAGTCATGGAAAATCTTACCATCAGGTAGTTGGATTTGGAATCAGTAATTTCCTTTCATGCGTCTGCTAAATTAAAAAGGACTTCTAAAAAAAAAAACATGGCCAAACCAGGAAATAGGTTAAAAATCCCCTTTACTTATCTCTTCTGTTCCACACCACCACACCCACCAGAGCTCCAGTCTCCGCTTACTTCCTGCCGCAATCCCGTGCCCCACATTTATGTGACCTATGAGGCCATTGACTGGCTGCAATCTCTACAGTAAGGCCGGCTTCACACTCAGCGTATGAAAATACGGTCCGTATATTACGGCCGTAATACGCTGAAATGTCCCGAAAATAGTGGTCCGTAGCTCCTCCGTAGGCAGGGTGTGTCAGCGTTTTTTGCGCATGGCATCCTCCGTATGTAATCCGTATGGCATCCGTACTGCGTGGTTTTCTCGCAGGCTTGCAAAACCAACATACCGCTATAGAAATGATCCATGTGTCCCAAAAAGAAAAAAATATATATATATACTGTCTATATATATATATATATATATATATATATATATATATGTCATTAGACACATATATGTATATATATTAATATTTATTCCAGCGCTATACAGCTTGAAAGCCGGTAATTCAATTACCGGCTTTTTCTTTCTCCTTCTTAAAACCCGACATGATTTGAGACATGGTTTACATACAGTAAACCATGTCTTCTCTCCATTTTTTTTGCAGATTCCACACTACTAATGTCAGTAGTGTGTATCTGCAAAATTTGGCCGTTCTAGCTCTTAAAATAAAGGGTTAAATGGCGGAAAAAATTGGCGTGGGCTCCCGCGCAATTTTCTCCGCCAGAGTAGTAAAGCCAGTGACTGAGGGCAGATATTAATAGCCTGGAGAGGGTCCATGGTTATTGGCCCCCCCCTGGCTAAAAATATCTGCCCCCAGCCACCCCAGAAAAGGCACATCTGGAAGATGCGCCTATTCTGGCACTTGGCCACTCTCTTCCCATTCCCGTGTAGCGGTGGGATATGGGGTAATGAAGGGTTAATGCCACCTTGCTATTGTAAGGTGACATTAAGCCTAATTAATAATGGAGAGGCGTCAATTATGACACCTATCCATTATTAATCCAATTGAATGAAAGGGTTAAATAAAACACAAACACATTATTTAAAATTATTTTAATGAAATAAAAACAATGGTTGTTGGAGTATTTTATTCTACGCCCAATCCAATCACTGAAGACCCTCGTTCTGTGAAAGAAAAAACATAATAAACCAACAATATACTTACCCTCCGCAGATCTGTAACGTCCAACGATGTAAATCCTTCTGAAGGGGTTAAAACATTTTGCAGCAAGGAGCTTTGCTAATGCAGGCTGCTCCTCGCTGCAAAACCCTGGGGAATGAGTCTAAATATAGATCAATGAGCTATATTTAGCTTCATTTGCGGTGAGGCGCCCTCTGCTGGATGTTCATAGATCGTGGGAAATTTCCTAGAAAGCTCCCAGGCTTTCTAGGCAAGTTCCCACGATCTATAAACAGCCAGCAAAGGGCGCCTCACCGCAAATGAAGCTAAATATAGCTCATTGATCTATATTTAGACTCATTCCCCGGGGTTTTGCAGCGAGGAGCAGCCTGCATTAGCAAAGCTCCTTGCTGCAAAATGTTTTAACCCCTTCAGAAGGATTTACATCGTTGGACGTTACAGATCTGCGGAGGGTAAGTATATTGTTGGTTTATTATGTTTTTTCTTTCACAGAACGAGGGTCTTCAGTGATTGGATTGGGCGTAGAATAAAATACTCCAACAACCATTGTTTTTATTTCATTAAAATAATTTTAAATAATGTGTTTGTGTTTTATTTAACCCTTTCATTCAATTGGATTAATAATGGATAGGTGTCATAATTGACGCCTCTCCATTATTAATTAGGCTTAATGTCACCTTACAATAGCAAGGTGGCATTAACCCTTCATTACCCCATATCCCACCGCTACACGGGAATGGGAAGAGAGTGGCCAAGTGCCAGAATAGGCGCATCTTCCAGATGTGCCTTTTCTGGGGTGGCTGGGGGCAGATATTTTTAGCCAGGGGGGGGGCCAATAACCATGGACCCTCTCCAGGCTATTAATATCTGCCCTCAGTCACTGGCTTTACTACTCTGGCGGAGAAAATTGCGCGGGAGCTCACGCCAATTTTTTCCGCCATTTAACCCTTTATTTTAAGAGCTAGAACGGCCAAATTTTGCAGATACACACTACTGACATTAGTAGTGTGGAATCTGCAAAAAAAATGGAGAGAAGACATGGTTTACTGTATGTAAACCATGTCTCAAATCATGTCGGGTTTTAGGAAGGAGAAAGAAAAAGCCGGTAATTGAATTACCGGCTTTCAAGCTGTATAGCGCTGGAATAAATATTAATATATGTACATATATGTGTCTCACTGACATATATATATATATACCTATTCTATGTGTACACATTTATTCTACCTATTGGACTGTAAGCTGTCAGTGTGATTTTACTGTACACCGCACTGAATTACCGGCTTTTCTCTCTAACAGCGCTGCGTATTTCTCGCAAGTCACACTGCTTGTCCGTGTGAAATCCGCATTTTTCACGCTTCCATAGACTTTCATTGGCGTATTTCTTGCGCAGTACGGTGACAAACGCAGCATGCTGCGATTTTGTACGGCCGTAGAAAGCCGTATAATACTGATCAGTAAAATACGGCAGATAGGAGCAGGGGCATAGAGAATAATTGTGCCGTATTTTTTGCGAGTTTTACGGACGTAGTTTCTGCGCTCTTACGTCCGTAAAACTCGCAAGTGTGAAGCCGGCCTAACACAGCAGACACCGGCGATGGGGAATTATGTATGAGGCCGGCTTCACACTCAGCGTATGAAAATACTGTCCGTATATTACGGCCGTAATACGCTGAAATGTCCCGAAAATAGTGGTCCGTAGCTCCTCCGTAGGCATGGTGTGTCAGCGTTTTTTGCGCATGGCATCCTCCGTATGTAATCCGTATGGCATCCGTACTGCGTGGTTTTCTCGCAGGCTTGCAAAACCAACATACCGCTATAGAAATGATCCATGTGTCCCAAAAAGAACAAAATATATATATATACTGTCTATATATATATATATATATATATATATATATATATATATATGTCATTAGACACATATATGTATATATATTAATATTTTTTCCAGCGCTATACAGCTTGAAAACCGGTAATTCAATTACCGGCTTTTTCTTTCTCCTTCCTAAAACCCGACATGATTTGAGACATGGTTTACATATAGTAAACCATGTCTTCTCTCCATTTTTTTTGCAGATTCCACACTACTAATGTCAGTAGTGTGTATCTGCAAAATTTGGCCGTTCTAGCTCTTAAAATAAAGGGTTAAATGGCGGAAAAAATTGGCGTGGGCTCCCGCGCAATTTTCTCCGCCAGAGTAGTAAAGCCAGTGACTGAGGGCAGATATTAATAGCCTGGAGAGGGTCCACGGTTATTGGCCCCCCCCTGGCTAAAAATATCTGCCCCCAGCCACCCCAGAAAAGGCACATCTGGAAGATGCGCCTATTCTGGCACTTGGCCACTCTCTTCCCATTCCCGTGTAGCGGTGGGATATGGGGTAATGAAGGGTTAATGTCACCTTGCTATTGTAAGGTGACATTAAGCCTAATTAATAATGGAGAGGCGTCAATTTTGACACCTATCCATTATTAATCCAATTGTAGTAAAGGGTTAAATAAAAGACAAACACATTATTTAAAATTATTTTAATGAAATAAAAACAATGGTTGTTGGAGTATTTTATTCTACGCCCAATCCAGTCACTGAAGACCCTCGTTCTGTGAACGAAAAAACATAATAAACCAACAATATACTTACCCTCCGCAGATCTGTAACGTCCAACGATGTAAATCCTTCTGAAGGGGTTAAAACATTTTGCAGCAAGGAGCTTTGCTAATGCAGGCTGCTCCTCGCTGCAAAACCCCGGGGAATGAGTCTAAATATAGATCAATGAGCTATATTTAGCTTCATTTGCGTGAGGCGCCCTCTGCTGGATGTTCATAGATCGTGGGAAATTTCATAGAAAGCTCCCAGGCTTTCTAGGCAAGTTCCCACGATCTATAAACAGCCAGCAGAGGGCGCCTCACCGCAAATGAAGCTAAATATAGCTCATTGATCTATATTTAGACTCATTCCCTGGGTTTTGCAGCGAGGAGTAGCATTGCATTAGCAAAGCTCCTTGCTGCAAAATGTTTTAACCCCTTCAGAAGGATTTACATCGTTGGACGTTACAGATCTGCGGAGGGTAAGTATATTGTTGGTTTATTATGTTTTTTCGTTCACAGAACGAGGGTCTTCAGTGACTGAATTGGGCGTAGAATAAAATACTCCAACAACCATTGTTTTTATTTCATTAAAATAATTTTAAATAATGTGTTTGTCTTTTATTTAACCCTTTACTACAATTGGATTAATAATGGATAGGTGTCAAAATTGACGCCTCTCCATTATTAATTAGGCTTAATGTCACCTTACAATAGCAAGGTGACATTAACCCTTCATTACCCCATATCCCACCGCTACACGGGAATGGGAAGAGAGTGGCCAAGTGCCAGAATAGGCGCATCTTCCAGATGTGCCTTTTCTGGGGTGGCTGGGGGCAGATATTTGTAGCCAAGGGGGGGCCAATAACCATAGACCCTCTCCAGGCTATTAATATCTGCCCTCAGTCACTGGCTTTACTACTCTGGCGGAGAAAATTGCGCGGGAGCTCACGCCAATTTTTTCCGCCATTTAACCCTTTATTTTAAGAGCTAGAACGGCCAAATTTTGCAGATACACACTACTGACATTAGTAGTGTGGAATCTGCAAAAAAAATGGAGAGAAGACCTGGTTTACTGTATGTAAACCATGTCTCAAATCATGTCGGGTTTTAGGAAGGAGAAAGAAAAAGCCGGTAATTGAATTACCGGCTTTCAAGCTGTATAGCGCTGGAAAAAATATTAATATATATACATATATGTGTCTCACTGACATATATATATATATATATATATATATATATATATATACCTATTCTATGTGTACACATTTATTCTACCTATTCTACTGTAAGCTGTCAGTGTGATTTTACTGTACAACGCACTGAATTGCCGGCTTTTCTCTCTAACAGCGCTGCGTATTTCTCGCAAGTCACACTGCTTGTCCGTGTGTAATCCGTATTTTTCACGCTTCCATAGACTTTCATTGGCGTATTTCTTGCGCAGTACGGTGACAAACGCAGCATGCTGCGATTTTGTACGGCCGTAGAAAGCCGTATAATACTGATCAGTAAAATACGTCAGATAGGAGCAGAGGCATAGAGAATAATTGTGCCGTATTTTTTGCGAGTTTTACGGACGTAGTTTCTGCGCTCTTACGTCCGTAAAACTCGCAAGTGTGAAGCTGGCCTTAAGCAAAAAATATCTTTTAAAATTACTTTTTATAAATCCAAACCTGTTAGTTGAACCATGATCCCCCCAGAGGCTCAAGGCCACCCACATTATTGCTAATTGTGGGAACAACATGTTATTTGTGTTCTCCTTCTCTGTTTTCCACATCCATTTCAGTGCTGCCAACTGGCTGAAGCCTCCAACACTAAAAAAGAAGAATCACACCCCCCGCTACCTGACCCGAGCTTACTGGCACAACAATCGCAGCAAGGTTCTCTTCATGTTCTCCTATGGCTGTGTTAACATACTGCTCTTCACGCTGGCAGCCGTCAATCATTCTAGTCTTGGAGGCTGGATCATGGTGGCCAAGGGCTGTGGTCAGTGCCTAAACTTTAACTGCACATTTATTGTGGTAGGTGGTTAAGTCAGACATTTTCAATTGTTGGCCCGTGTTCTGTACCCCTGGTGTTCATAGCAGTTCCAATGCCTCATGTATAGTCTTTCCTCTGCTGTCAGGTCTTGATGCTCCGTCGCTGTCTGACATGGCTACGTGCCACCTTCCTTGTGAATTTTCTTCCATTGGATCAGAATGTTATTCTGCATGAGATGGTTGGATATACCGTTGTCATCCTCACTGTGGTTCACACTGCTGCCCATATTATCAATTTCAGTAAGTGGAAAGGCACTTTGCAGAATAACATGAAGGAAGTTTTTGTTAGTCCTGCAATTAACACCTGTGTTTTCCTGTAGTAAACAAGGCCATAGACCCAGGTTCATATACATTCTGGGAATATTTCCTGACACTGCGGCCTGGCATTGGGTGGGTGTATGGCAGTGCCTCCATCACTGGAATCTGGCTACAACTTCTCATCTGCCTTATGCAGGTGTGCTCCAGCACCTTTGTAAGGAAAGGAGGACACTTTGAGGTGAGTATTGTAAATGAACAAAGTAGACTAATCAGCAAGTAATTGCTATACAACAGAATTACCCATGTGGGCCCGTTCCTTCTCTTAACTAACATCAACCCTTTGGGAAGAGTGAGGACACCTCCATACAAATTAGTTGGTCATCTGGTTTTGTCTAAATCAGTCATGTTGACCATGTTCATCTTTAATCGTGTATGTTGTGCATGTCCTAAATGTTTTAGTGGTGAAATAGTAGTTGGAACAGGAAAGGGGGGAAATACTAAGCGAAAGAAGTCTGCATGAAATTTAATGACTACTTGCAGAGTTAGGCTTGGACTACACAGCAAACGGTAGTTGTGCTCCATAAGGTCGCATTGATGAGCTGCTAAATTACAATTAAAGGGGGTTTCCCACCAAAAAAAGTTACCGTATATACTCGAGTATAAGCCGACCCGAGTATAAGCCGACCCCCCTAATTTTGCCACAAAAAACTGGGAAAACTTATTGACTCGAGTATAAGCCTAGGGTGGAAAATGCAGCAGCTACCGGTGAATTTCAAAAATAAAAATAGATGCTCCATACCATTCATTATTGCCCCATAGATGCTCCATATAAAGCTGTGCCACATATAATGGTCTGCACCATTCATTATGGCCCCATAGATGCTCCGTATAAAGCTGTGCCATATATAATGCTCTGCACCGTTCATTATGGCCCCATAGATGCTCCGTATAAAGCTGTGCCATTTATAATACTCTGCACCGTTCATTATTGCCCCATAGATGCTCCATATAAAACTGTGCCACATATAATGCTCTGCACCGTTCATTATGGCCCCATAGATGCTCCATATAAAGCTGTGCCATATAGAATGCTCTGCACCGTTCATTATTGCCCCATAGATGTGCCATAGAAAGCTGTGCCATATAGTGCTCTGCACTGTTCATTATTGCCCCATAGATGTGCCATATAAAGCTGTGCCATATAGTGCTCTGCACCGTTCATTATTGCCCCATAGATGTGCCATAGAAAGCTGTGCCATATAGTGCTCTGCACCGTTCATTATTGCCCCATAGATGTGCCATAGAAAGCTGTGCCATATAGTGCCCTGCCATATAGAATGCTCTGCACCGTTGATTATTGCCCCATAGATGCTCCATATAAAGCTGTGCAATATATAATGCTGCTGCTGCAATAAAAAAAAAATGCCATACTCACCTCTCTTGCTTGCAGCTCCTCAGCGTCCCGTCTCGGCGTCTCTCCGCACTGACTGTTCAGGCAGAGGGTGGCGCGCACACTACTACATCATCGCGCCCTCTGACCTGAACAGTCACTGCAAGAGGACGCGAAGACAGAGCGGCGCCCGGCGGGTGGAACGTGGACAGGTAACTATGACATACTTACCTGCTCCCGGCGTCCCTGGCTCCTTCCCCCGGACAGTTGGTCTCCGGGTGCTGCAGCCTCTTCCCCTGTTCAGCGGTCACCGTTACCGCTCATTAGAGAAATTAATATGCGGCTCCACCCCTATGGGAGTGGAATCCATATTCATACCTTTAATGAGCGGTCCCACGTGACCGCTGAACATGGGAAGAGCTGCAGCACCCGAAGACCGTGGGACTGCAGGGACAGCGCCAGGAGCCTCGGAAGCAGGTAAGTATGCCTCAGACCTCTCTCCCCCTCACCCGCCGACCCTGCCGCCGACCGTGACTCGAGTATAAGCCGAGAGGGGCACTTTCAGCCCAAAAATTTGGGCTAAAAATCTCGGCTTATACTCAAGTATATTCGGTAATTTTAATCAATAGATCTTGGAATAATAATAAGTTCCACAATTGGATGTGTTTAAATAAAATGTTCCTGTGCTGAGATAATCTTATAAATGTGCCCCTGCTGTGTACTGTGTAATGGTTGTGACTGACCGTAAAGGAACATGGTCTGATCATACCACATCTCCTGGGCAGGGGAGGAAGCAAAATAGTATACAGACATTACTGCATGGGGATAGTAGCTGATTCTTTTTGTGAGGTAAAACATTTCACTGCCTGTTTTTAAACAGTGTTTTACTTCAAAGAAAGAATCATTTGCGATCCTCTGCTGTAATGTCTGTTTGCTTCCTCCCCTGCCCAGGAGCTGTGGTATGATCAGACCATGTTCCTGTATGGTCAGACATGGCCATTACACAGTAAACAGCAGGGGCACATTTATAGGATTTTCTCAGCACAGGAACATTTTAATTAATCATATCCAATTGTGGAAGTTATTATTATTGATTAAAATTAACTTTTAGCCTGCTTTCTTCAGTAGCAGTGGAAGTTCTGTGGGGCTGAAAGAAGGTGGCCAAGAATGGGAAATGGACTATCAGATCCTAACCTGGCCCCAAGGCAATGCCTACAATATAAGCTCTGTGCATGTTATGTGTGGCCACCGTTGGAGAGCCCTGAGTTGAGTCCGTAGAGTGGCTGCTGGCCGGTGAAGAGGGTTTGTAGATGATGTTCAGAACGCCAGGTCAATACCAAGAGGTCAGGATAAATATGAAGTCATTAGGCAGTAGAATAGTCAAAACACGTCAGTAACGGGAAACAAACTAATTGAGCCAGAGCAGAGTACAACCGTAAACCAGGATAACAAAACATTATAAATGGCATTGAAAGCTGCCAGCTAAGGGTTTAAATATTTTAAGGCCACACCCAAGGCTCCAGCCATGGAGTTAATGAGACAACAATGTGAGGAGTTAACCCACAAGCGCCCTGCCTGGGTGGTACCGCAAGGCCCTGAATGCTAAGCAAAACTCTTACATTGTGCACCTGTTACTTCCACAATAAAGGTGCGGTACATCCCGCGATAGAAGCAGAAACAAAAGGCATGTTACAATCACTATTCTATGTGATCCTCGTGACAGTATGTTGCATGCCTAAAGTGTCCATGAAAAAAATGAAAAATTATATTAATGCAACTAGTATCTTCAAATAGAGATTTCCCCTTCATAAGGTCAACATGTGACTCTTAGATAGTTATACAAACAGTTCTGGAGGTTTTACCATTGATCAATATCATAAGGATTTCTGCTTTAGGTATTTTACTGGACACACCTGTCTTACATCTGGATCTGGATTCTGTTATTCCTCCATACTCCCAAATTCTGGAAATGGTTTCTAGTCCCAGGATTCTTATTTATAATGGAGAAAGTGTTTGGAATGGCGGCATCACGCATGGGCGGCCTGTACATCGTAGAAGTGAACTTGTTACCGTCAAAGGTGCTTTGTCCTCAATTATGTCTCTATATCTATGTTATACGCTGAATCATTCACACTGTACGTCATGAATTTTTTGTTCTAAATGTAGGTGACACATCTTGTTGTTAAGAGGCCTCCATCCTTTCAGTACAAACCTGGAGACTACATATACCTGAATATACCCCTTATTGCCAAGTATGAATGGCACCCATTCACCATTAGCAGTGCCCCTGAGCAAGAAGGTAAGATCATCAATACTAGGTCTACATACAGGAGTTATCCCAGGTGTATGGACAGTATAACCACATAAGGACAGGCTATTTCATGTTTTTAGGACCACTCAATGTTTTAGTACTTTTATCTCTTCATTCTGGGACTAATATTTTTTTTTCTCTTTGTATTAATATAACAATATGGGGTCTTGCAGGACAAGTTGTACTTATGACATGTATTATTTTGGCCCTTATACTGTCCAGAAAAAGACCAGCACTCGCTTCATCCATAAAAAAGGTTTTTATTCCAATAAAGATAAAATCAAGAATAGTTCATTCAGCAGTGCTCCATGAGGCATAGAGGGAAACCATAAAAAGATAAGGCAATGCGCGTTTCTGACCTTTGTGGTTCTTAATCACTGCCTAAATGTTCACCCGAGATCACACAACTACAGTGGGGAAAATAAATATTTGATACACTGCTGCTTTTGCAAGTTTTCCCACCTACAAAGAATGGAAAGGCCTGTAATTTTTATCGTAGGTACACTTCAACTGTGAGAGACAGAATCTTAACAAAAAAATCCAGAAAATTGTATGATTTTTACATAATTAATTTGCATTGAAATAAGTATTTGGTACAATAGAAAACAGCCCTGGCTGTGTGTTTCGGGTCATTGTCATGCTGGAAGACCCAGTCACGATCCATCTTCAATGCTCTTACTGAGAGAAGGAGGTTGTTGGCCAAAATCTCGAGATACATTACCCCATCTATACTCCCTTCAGTATTTGGCAGTGTTCCTATCCCGTTGCAGAAAAGCATTCACAAAGTATGCTTCCCCCACCATGCTTCACGGTTGGGATGGTGTTCTTGGGGTTGTACTCATCCTTCTTCTTCCTCCAAACATGGTGAGTAGAGTTGATAATAAAATGTTCTATTTTGATTTCATCTGACCACATGACCTCTTCCCATGCCTGGTCTGGATCACCCAGATGGTCATTGGCAAACTTCAAAATGGCCCTCGACATGTTCTGGCATTAGAAGGGGGACCTTGCATGCCTTGCAACACAGCTTAGTGTGTTACTAATGGTAAAGTTTGAGACTGTGGTCCCAGCTCTCTTCAGGTCATTGACCTGGACCTCCCGTGCAGTTCTAGACTGATTTCTGACCTTTCTCAGAATCATCCTTACCCTATGAGGCGAGATGTTGCATGGAGCCCAAGAGCAAGGAGGATTGACAGTCATCTTGTGTTTCATCCATTTTCTAATAATTTTTCCATAAGTTGTTGCCTTCTTACAAAGCTGCTTGCCTATTGTTCTGTAGCCCATCCCAGCCTTGTGCAGGTCTACAATTTTGTCCCTGGTGTCCTTAGACAGTTCTTTGGTCTTGGTCATGGTGGAGAGGTTAGAGTGTGATTGATTGAGTGTGTGGACAGGTGTCTTTTATACAGGTAACGAGTTCAAACATGTGCAATTAATTCAGGTAATACCGTAAGTGCAGAGTAGGGGTTTTTTTTAAAGAAAAACTAACAGGTCTGTGAGAGCCAGAATTCTTACTAGTTGGTAGGTGATCAAATACTGATTTCATGCAATAAAATGCACTTTAATTATTTAAAAATCTTACAGTGTGATTTTCTGGCTTTTATTTTTAGATTCTGTCTCTCACAGTTGAAGTGTACCTATGATTAAAATTACATACCTCTCTATTCTTTGTAGGTGGGGAAACTTGCAAAATCGGCAGTCTATCAAATACTCATTTGTCCCACTGGATACACAATCTCAGTCTGGCTGAGAATTAGCCTGCACGTGTGTATGGATAAAAATCCAATGAAAAAGACACACAAGTGAACATACAAGTATAACACAAAACAATGTATTTACAAAAAACCTCCTCTGTTGAGGAGAGCTCTCTTCCACCCTCCTCCACAATCCCCCCACCTAAACATGTAATATCTAGAATGTTTAAAAGCAACTTACTGCTATATTTATTATGCTAATATATTGGAGGATACTAATGCACACTTTGATAACTATCAATATCTGTGGGTCTTAATTCTTATTTCACAACCAAGAGTAAGGTCTCTTTCCTTTTTTTGCCAAGCTTCCTGCCACTTTTTTCCCTGCAGAAACACTTTGGCTTCATATCCGTTCTCTGGGACAATGGACAAGCAGTTTGTATGACTACTTCTGTTCCCCAGAGTCTGCTAAGAAACATAATACTAAAAGACTGACCCAAAATATAAAGAAGAAAAACCATCAAAGCCAGGTATGATCAAGTACTTTATAAAGATAATGTAACTTTACATCACACTGGATACACAGTGCCTTAAAAAAAAGTAATCATACCCGGTGAACTTACCCATAAGTTTTTCACGTTTTAGGCACAAACTTAAATGTTTTATATTTGGGTTTCATGTGATATAAAAAAAACAAAATAGCAGGTATTTGTGAAGCATAAAGGAAATTATACTTTTTTTTTTTATTTAAAAAAAAATAAATCTGAAAATTGCAGCGTGCATTTGTATTCAGTCCCCTGAGTCAATACTTTGTAGGACCACATTTCGCTGCATTTACTGCTGCAAGTCCTTTGGGGTATGTCTCTCCCAGCTTTGCACATCTACCGTAGTTCAGTGAGATTGGATGGAGGCGTCTGTGAACAGCAGTTTTCAAGTCTTATCACAGATTCTCAATGGGATTTAGGTCTGAGACATTCACACACATGAATATGCTTTGATCTCAACCATTCCATTGTGGCACTGACAGTGTTAAGTGTCATCCTGCTGGAAGGTGAACCTACACCCCAGGCTCAAGTCTTTTGCAGCCTCTAACAGGTTTTCCTCCAGTATTGCCCTGTATTTAGCTCCATCCATCTTCCCAGCAACTTTGACCAGATTCCCTTCCTCTGATGAAGAAAAGCATCTCGACAGCATGATGTTGTCACCACCATGTTTTCAGGGCAATCTGCAGTGTTATTTTTCCACTGCACACAATGTTTTGCAATTATACCAAAAAGTTCTACATTGGTCTCCAGTTGTCCTGGTCTGGTCTGCTGATGCCCCAAGCATCTTCTTCCACATGCTAGCTGTGTCCCCTACATGGCTATTTGTAAACTTCAAAAAGGACTTCCTATGGTTTGCTTTCAAAAATGGCTTTTTCCTTGCCACTTTTCCATAAAGGCTAGATTTGTTTAGTATACGACTAAGGGCTCGCTCACACGAGAGTATAACTCGCACGAGTGCTATCCCATGTTTCATCAGATAGCACTTGGACTAATGTTGTCCTATGGGGCAGGGCTGATCAGCATTTTTTTCTGATGCTGATATGGCATGAGAAAAAAAATCTTAGCATGCTGCAATTTGCAGGGCAAATCATACGGCACTCACCCATTCAAGTTTATGGGTGTGTGGGAAATCATTGGACTGCTCATTTGATGACATCTGAGTGCGGTCTGATTTTTGTGGACTCACAGAATGGGGAAGATGGAGAAATCTTGTTCTCCATGTTCTCCTCACCTGTGCTACGATTCTATCATCAGAGAGAATCGGATCACAAAAAGCTTACAATTGGCTCAAACTCTGATCAGCATTTGATCCAAGTGCTATTTATATAATCGATCTGATTCTCTCGCATGAGAGAAACTATGTTTGTGTGACCCCAGCCTAAGGGCTTCCTCGCAGCAGCGTATACAATGTACTATCCTTATATATATCGGAAAACACTTGGCGATAAAATTCTTACCACTCGTGTCGATTTTTTTATATCGTCGTGTGACCTTAGCCTAAGATAGTTGTCCTATGGACATATTCTCCCACAGTATGATGGATTGAACAGTCCTCCATGAGATGTTTTTATAACCTAACCCTGCTTTATTCTTCTCCACAACTTTATCCTAACCTGTCTGGTGTGTTCCTTGGATTTCATGTGTAACACCCCTTTAGGGCTACTACGGTACACTGGGTGTTATGGGGGGTCTCACCTCTCCAGGGCGCAGTGCCTCCACCTGAATCTTGATTGGAGCCCTCTCTGGGACTGCAGAAGGACTATTATCTTCTGCCAGGGGCTGACTCTGGAAGCCCCTGCCACACTTAGTACACACTCACAGGGATCAGGAGTAAAACAGTTTAACAGGATTTTTTGCTATGCAGCATAAATGAGATGGATTTAAAAGAATAACATGCAATACAAGTAACTGTGTTCTGTCAAAGTCATATACACATCACACTCTAATTCTACTTCCATCCTGCAAGTATAACGTAGCAGGGTTTTTATTGTCTCTTCTGGTTTAACTCAGTCCAATCGTTGGGGCCCAGTTGCCACGGATGTTGAAGCACAAATTAGAACAGTTGGTGCACTTAGATGAATATTAAGGGCAATAGTCTGGGCTGTAGCGTATTCACTGTAAATAGTGCTGGTAGAACCACAAGTCTCAGAAGGGCACTCACTGCGCTTCTCCAATGGTCGGATGGGTCTCTGGACACCAGCTGGGGGCGGCCGGATTCAGTCCTTTATACGGTGGGAGTGCCCGCAGAACTCTCCAAGTTCTTGATGTAACTTGCTTCAGAGGGTAAACAAAAGCCGCGCTCTCTCCAGCAGCGCGGGTATATCCGAGGGGACATCAACACTGCAGCGTAGAGGGATGCAAATCCGCCATGCTCAGTCTTTCCCAGCAAGTTGCCACGCTCTTTCCTTTCTCTGAACTCTTGCTTTCACTTTCTGCACAGCTCCTCCCTCCAAGTCCCTCCTCATCCAAGGCAGGCTGTGTCATCTGACTGAAACAAGGGTCCCTGGGAATTGTAGTCCACTGCAGCTCAGGGGAAAATCTGCTAATGTCTGTAGGTCCCTGTTTAACAGCAGCTGCAAAGCTCTTCTTAGTGTCTGTAAGTCCCAGTATACCAGTAGCTGCCCTGACGGTTCCCAGTGCAGGTGTTACACATGATATTGTCTGATCCCTAATGTTCTCAAACAAAACCTCTGAGGCCTTCACAGAACAGTTGCAGTTATACTGAGAAGAAATGACTTTTGTGTCACTTAGGTTTTTATTTAGGGGTATCAGACAACAGGGGGCTGAATATAAATCACAATTTTCAGATTTATATTTTTTAAAACAATTAGAAAGCCAAGTATATGTTCCTTTACACTTTACAAATAGTTTCTATTTTGTTTTGGTATATCACATAATATCCCAATCAAATACCGTACATTTAATTTTGTGGATGTAAAGTAAAAAATGTGGAAAAGTTCATGGGGTTGAATACTTTTTCAAGGTATTGTATAAAAGGATAAAACATATCAAGATGGGATCCACTGATATGGATTTTATCTTTTTCAAGTGATATTTTGTGACCAGAGTACCACTAATAAGGGACCACTCTCCATCTATACGTAACCTGTGTATGCCTGTTTTCAATGGCACTTGATAAAATTATCATTTTTCAAACAGAACAGATGATCAGTAAAGTCACAGAGACTATTTCTAAGACTATGTCCACATTGAGTTCTTTGAGGGTTTTTTGTTTTCTTAAAGCGAATCCTATACATTTCGAAGTTAAATCCACTTTTATACGACAAGGCTTTTTTTAATAATTTTTTTCCCTCAAGAGGTTGTGAAAAACACCTTGAGGAAAAATAAAAGAGCTTATCATCTCTTTGAAGAAGTTCCTGATAGAATCTGCTTCAAACTAGGTACTATTCAATCACAAGGAGGCTGCAAAAAAACTGCTGGAGATAGCCGAGAGCTCTAATTAGTTATTTCCTGAAGTCGCACAGAAAACCCATTTTGACAACACTTAATTTTTGGATCAGTGGGGGAGCCCAGCATTCAGACCTCCACCAAGCCATATTTTATCACCTTTGAACTTGTGATTTTTTTATTTTATTTGGAATAACCCTTTAAAAATAACCTTAATCTGCATTTTCAGTGCGTGTGGATAATTAAGCTATAATGAGTGTCTGACTGCTGTGTCAAGTGCCCACTAGTAACAATGACTCTAAGGGCCCAATTATTACATTACCCATATTCACAAATTTATGCTTCTAGGTAATAATAAACTTGGTAGTTTGTTAAATGAATGATGAGCTGTTGCCCTTGTCTGTACATGGTGAATATAGTGTATTGTGACAATTACTGCTCATCTAAAGAAGTGGGGCACCAACTCCTGCACTGGGGCCCACCGGGAGATTCACCTGTTCCCCTGTGGGCCAGTCCGAGCCTGGCTTTAATCTTAAACAAGGAATTTCAGGCTGGATGTCAGGCCCCCTTCACACGTCCACATAAACAAAGTACGCATGAGACAACCCGGTTTTTTGTTGGCCATTTGTGTGATATCCATGCGTTCGTGTGTACCAACGTGTGCTGTCCGTGTGACATGTAGAGAAAAAAAGTATTCAAGAAATTCTTGTTTTTTTATGTTTTAAAGTTGTGCAAATAGATGAACAGATATATGTTAGATAATAGAGATAGATAGATGATAGATAGATAGATAGATAGATAATTATCCGTCAGATATATAAATTTCACAACACCACCACACATAAAATTGCACCCTTAGGCCGGAGTCACACCAGCGTAGAATACGGACGAGTGCTAGGCGAGAAAATATCGCATAGCATTTGGACAAGTGTTAATCTATGGGGCAGACCACGTTTGCGATTATTTTCTCATGCCGAATCGGCATGCTAGAACAATCGCAGCAGTCTATGGGTGTGAGTGAGACAGCGCACATCATTCGATATATGCTGACGCCGGCAGTAGAGGAGATGGAGAAATTACCCTCTCCGCCTCCTCTACAGCTGTACTCCGATTCTCTCTGCAAGGGGATCGGACCACAGTAGCAGGACACTCTGCTCCCGCTCGCAGCAGAGTAGGAGCTGAGGGTCAGTAGCATATCGCATCTGATGCTCTCGCATCAGTTGCCATATGTTAGTATGACCCGTGCCTTGCATGTGGAGTTTACTGTACATCTTTGTATTAACCTAAGTAATGAATGAAACAAATGACATGGGGTCCCCCCATTCTTTGTAGCCAGCAAAGATAAAGCAGATAGCTGAGAGCTGGGAAGGTTCATGGTTATTGGTCCCTTCCCAGCCTAATAACAGAAGCCCACAGCTGCCTCAGAAGTGGAACATCACATGAGATGCTCCAATTGTGGCGCCTTACCTGGCTCATCCCAATGCCCTGGTGCATCTGTCAGGTCAGTAGTCTTCCCCATGATTGTGGAGCCTACTGAAACAGACTAAGGGACCTTTTTAAATGCTTAGGAAGCCTTTGCAGGTGTTTTTTGTTAATTATTCTAATTTACTGAGATAATGACTTTTGGGTTTTCATTGGCTGTAAGCCATAATCATCAACATTAACAGAAATAAACACTTGAAATAGATCACTCTGTTTGTAATGACTCTATATAATAGATGAGTTTCACTTTTTATATTGAAGAACTGAACTAAATTAACTTTTTGATGATATTCTACTTTTGTGAGAAGCACCTGCAGATCTACTGTAAGCTGCACATGCAAGGCACTATGTGATGGATATCTATTTATTATCTATCTATACATTGATCTATTTTCTTTGCACATGTTTAGCACATAAAAATCTGTAATTTCTATTCTGTATTCTATTCTAGTACGTGTCACATGGACGGCACACGGATGTCACCCGTGTGCTGTACACAGACCCATTGACTTGTATTGTTCCATTGTCATCTATGCTGCGGGAAGATAACGCACATGTCTCTGTGTGGTACACGGTTCGTGTAAAAACACGGACATGGGAAGACCATCATAAGATTTAATAGGAACATGGAAGAAAAAACGCGGCAGCACTCACCACTCTTGCAGTTCAAGTGTCCTTTATTGAAACACACGGAACACATCTTCACGGCTCGGGGGAGTGAAACAGACAAGGAGTGCGGCAGACGGGACGACGACCGTTTCGCGCTGAACAAGAGCGCTTCTACGGGTCCACGGGGACCCGTAGAAGCGCTCTTGTTCAGCGCGAAACGGCCGTCGTCCCGTCTGCCGCACTCCTTGTCTGTTTCACTCCCCCGAGCCGTGAAGATGTGTTCCGTGTGTTTCAATAAAGGACACTTGAACTGCAAGAGTGGTGAGTGCTGCCGCGTTTTTTCTTCCATGTTCGTATGATTCACAGTTCATTCCACGCAAGCACCTCCTCTTATCATCGGACGACCTGTTGTTGTGTTAATCACACACCGTTGGTAATCTCTGGACAGTTAAGGTACCGTCACATTTAGCGACGCTGCAGCGATACCGACAACGATGCTGATCGCTGCAGCGTCGCTGTTTGGTCGCTGGAGAGCTGTCACACAGACAGCTCTCCAGCGACCAACGATCCCGAAGTCCCCGGGTAACCAGGGTAAACATCGGGTTACTAAGCGCAGGGCCGCGCTTAGTAACCCGATGTTTACCCTGGTTACCAGTGTAAATGTAAAAAAAACAAACACTACATACTTACATTCCTGTCGCGTCCCCCGGCTTTCTGCTTCCCTGCACTGTGTAAGTGCTGGCCGTAAAAGCAGAGCGGTGACGTCACCGCTGTAATTGCTTTACGGCTGGCCAGCGCTGACACAGGATGCAGGAGGAGTGCAGGGAAGCAGAACGCTGGGGGACGCCACAGACACCGGAATGTGAGTATGTAGTGTTTTTTTTTTTTTTTACATTTACACTGGTAACCAGGGTAAACATCGGGTTACTAAGCGCGGCCCTGTGCTTAGTAACCCGATATTTACCCTGGTTACCAGTGAAGACATCGCTGGATCGGCGTCACACACGCCGATTCAGCGATGTTAGCGGGTGATCCAGTGACGAAATAAAGTTCTGGACTTTCTGCTCCGACCAACGATGTCACAGCAGGATCCAGATCGCTGCTGCGTGTCAAACACAACGATATCGCTATCCAGGACGCTGCAACGTCACGGATCGCTAGCGATATCGTTGTGAAGTTGGTCAGTGTGACAGTACCTTTAGGCTGTGCTGCTCACTTTTTCCTTTTGTTGCTCATAAGATTTAATAGGTACATGTGGATACGTGTCTACGGATGCTACAAGTACCAGTGACACGTACATGTGATGGGGGCCTTATGCAGTAGGATTGGCAAAACATGGCTGGGTGTCATTTAAAGAATGTGGCTGCTTTCTTTTAAAAACTGCTCCATACCTGATGACCGGACGAGTATGGGATTGCAGCTCTACCTAATGGAGCTAATCTGCAATGCCAAATATAATGATCGGACAGGTTTCTGCACCTTAGAAACCTTTATATTATCTATTACTTCATTTAGGAACATCTCGTCAGCCTCAGTGGAGCAATTGCCAATAACATTGATGACCAAATTGAGCTGACTTCATATAAACCACGTAGAAGCCAACCAGGAGATGAGCTCTGCGTCAGCTTGGAGAAACGTGGCAGTACCCAGATTCGAAATGTAAGAATGTCAGATTCCCCGCACAAACTCTGATGGTCCACAATGCGAATACTGAGCATACACACTGATACTTTATCATTTACTTGAACCCCATGAAATTGTTCCAGAATATGAAATATTTCTCCCAGAAAATGTGTCACGCTCACGCCCTGACTGGTGGGCGTGAGATCGGGGGGTTTGTGGCCCCACTGTGCCACAAACCAGACTACCCTGGAAGGGGCGTGACTATGACAGCTGCCTGGGTTTTCACTGGAGCCTCTGATGGTGAGGACAGGCTTGTGCAGCAGGCAGCTGCCAGGTGCTACTCCAGGGTGGTGTCTGGCTGTGGCTGCTGATCCCACTTGGGAGACAGGAACACCAGGATTGGTGCGGGCATTAGGCAGGACTGGCAGAAGAGCACGGCTGGAACACAGACGAGTAGGCTGGCACGGCTGAGACAGGGCTGGCAGAGAACTCAGGGCTGGCAGAGACACGGCAGGAAACAGGACTGGCTAGGACAGCAGGAACACAGGACTGGAAGGCAGGGCAGGAACGGCAGGACTGGCAGGAACACAGGATTGGGAGGCAGGGCAGGAACGGCAGGACTGGCAGGAACACAGGATTGGGAGGCACTGCAGAGAACACAGGACTGGAAGGCAGGGCAGGAACGGCAGGACTGGCAGGAACACAGGATACACAGGACTGGTTGATGTGGTGTATGAATCAGGCTGCACTCAGAAGACACCCGAGTGCAGTCCTATTGTGAGTGTGATGAAGGAACAGGTAGGGACCTGTACACACAGAAGATGCAGGTACGGAAACAAGCCAGAAGGAAAGGAGAATGAAGGAACAGGTAGGGACCTGATCACACAGGAGGTGCAGGAAAGGAAACAAGCAGAAAGGAATGAGGTATGAAGAAACAGGTAGGGACCTGTTCACACAGGAGGACCAAATAACAAGTAGAAGGTGGAACTAAGAGAAGAGAAGGAGAAGGCAGAGCCAAGGACGGAGCCGCAAGAGGCGGAGCCAAGGGCGGAGACGCTGGAGGCGGAGCCAAGAGCGGAGACGCTGGAGGCGGAGCCAAGAGCGGAGACGCTGGAGGCGGAGCCAAGAGCGGAGACGCTGGAGGCGGAGCCAAGAGCGGAGACGCTAGAGGCGGAGCCAAGAGCGGAGACGCTGGAGGCGGAGCCAAGAGCGGAGACGCTGGAGGCGGAGCCAAGAGCGGAGACGCTGGAGGCAGAGCCAAGAGCGGAGACGCTGGAGGCAGAGCCAAGAGCGGAGATGCTGGAGGCGGAGCCAAGAGCGGAGACGCTGGAGGCGGAGCCAAGAGCAGAGACGCTGGAGGCAGAGCCAAGAGCGGAGACGCTGGAGGCGGAGCCAAGAGCGGAGACGCTGGAGGCGGAGCCAAGAGCAGAGACGCTGGAGGCGGAGCCAAGAGCAGAGACGGAGCCAAGTGCAGAAACACAGGAGGCAGAGCCAGATAGTACCGCAAAGAGCAGAGCCAGATAGAACCGCAAAGAGCGGAGCCACAGAGCAAAGCCAGAGAGTGCGAAGCAAAGTCTGAGTGCAGAGCCGCAAGAGTGCGGAGTGTAAGCAAACAGAAAACACAAGGAAAGAAAGCAGGGAAGGAAGCCACAGACAAGGAGACCGAGAAAAGACAAAGTACAGACAAGGCAATAGAACAAGACACAGGGACAAAGACACAGGGACCAGGATATTCTGCCTCCTGGAAGGCGGACTACAAGAACAAGGCAAAAGCACAGAGAAAAGCTCAGAGGAGTAACTCAGAGCAAGGCCAGGCAAACTCAGCAGCTAAACACTAACTGAGCTAACACATTGCACAGGCCCAGACCACAGGGTAGAGCTGCACTATATACAGGAGGCCTCTTGGTAATTGGTCAGGAACTGATTGAACAGGTGCACCTGATTCCTGTAAGAACCAGAGAGTTCAGGCGCCGGCCCCCTATACACATAGCCATGAGGCATGCAGAGAGCAGAGACACAGAACATGGAGCTGGCATTAAAGAGAAAGCACATCATGACCTGGAGCAGTGGGTAAGATTGTGTGAGAGATGTGAGGCCATGCTGTGATGCCAGCAGAGTTGTTACAAAATGACTGCAATTACTCATGTTTATTTCCCTTGTATGGCTGGGCAACATATATATATATATACCAGGATGGGCAACATATGTATACCAGGATGGGCAACATATATATACCAGGATGGGCAACATATACCGTATATACCAGAAGGTTCCCAGGATTGGGAACGTATATATACCAGGATGGGCAACATACTGTATAATCCTAGCACTGCCTGATGAATAATGCTAATATTATACTCCTATAACATATAAATTAAAATGTGTTCATAGGGACATAAGTCTGATTTGTTCTCGCTGACTTCCAGGCATCAGGTTTTGGGTCACAGTCAGATGAGGGTTGTATGAAAACAGTAGAACCATCTTCAGGAAGAAAATTTATTTCAGAGATTCCTCCATGCTAAAAAGATTGGGAATTACTGGTACAGATAATACATGATGCCCTTTGTCAGATACAGGTATCACCAATACGGACATTCACACGTCTCCCCCTATAGTGTACTCGATAAATGCTAAAAATGTTTCTTTATAGTTGAGTTTGGTTTTACTGGTGCGAATAATGTCTGTAATCCCTTTTCAGGGTGTTGAAAATCATCAGATATGTAACATTAAGGCAAGTATCATGAAATCACTAACTTTTTACTACTTTCTGCCAGACTTTCCTGCTTGAGGAATACTTACTGGTGGGAATGCCTGGGTTATAGATCACATGAGTCATCCATATTTCCATTCTATACATTTTATTGATTGGAAGTGCCGTTTATTAGGCTGATTGCTTTTTGGTATAATAAATGTTATAGTCCAATCCAATTTTTCACACCATGAACATTTGTGTTTTCTTTTTTTTTATGCCCTCTTTCCTTCCTATCTGCAATGTCCCAATTATAATACTGGTGGGCTATTATATAGTAGAGGGGTCTTGGGGCTGCCTCCTCACATACCACAAGCCAGACACATCCGCTAACCCCACAGCTCTTATTGCCATGCCCCATTTTATAAACACTGAAGTCATAGGATTATCAGTAATAATTTAGAAAAGTTTGAAAATGAATCTGTCACCCCAAAAGGTCAGAGAGGCCCGGCGCCCGCGCACTGCAGTACTTTACGCTGCCCTCAACAGGACAGACAAAGTACGCCTGCGCCAGAGCCGCGACAGGAAGCAAAGAAGACGACGTCATCGTATGAAGATGAGAGGTGCCGGGCCCGGACCACAACGGCCATCAGAACGGACCTTACCGGGACCGCCCCTGGGTGAGTATAATCTAACCTGTTTTTCTTATCTTTCAGGATACATGGGGGGGGGGCTTATCTACAGCATTACAGAATGCTATAGATAAGCCCCTGGTGCTGGTGGTCTTAAGGTACCGTCACACATAACGATATCGTTAACGATATCGTTGCTTTTTGTGACGTAGCAACGATATTGTTAAGGAAATCGTTATGTGTGACAGCGACCAACGATCAGGCCCCTGCTGGGAGATCGCTGGTCGCTGAGGAAAGTCCAGAACTTTATTTCGTCGCTGGATCTCCCGCTGACATCGCTGGATCGGCGTGTGTGACACCGATCCAGGGATGTCTTCACTGGTAACCAGGGTAAACATCGGGTTACTAAGCGCAGGGCCGCGCTTAGTAACCCGATGTTTACCCTGGTTACCATCGTAAACGTTAAAAAAACAAACACTACATACTTACATTCCGCTGTCTGTCCCCGGCGCTCTGCTTCTCTGCACTCCTCCTGCATCCTGTGTCAGCGCCGGCCAGCCGGAAAGCACAGCGGTGACGTCACCGCTCTGCTTTCCGGCTGACCGGCGCTGACAGTGCAGAGGAAAGCAGAGCGCCGGAGGACAGACAGCGGTAGGTAAGTATGTAGTGTTTGGTTTTTTTAACGTTTACGCTGGTAACCATGGTAAACATCGGGTTACTAAGCGCGGCCCTGCGCTTAGTAACCTGATGTTTACCCTGGTTACCGGGGACCTCGGGATCGTTGGTCGCTGGAGAGCTGTCTGTGTGACAGCTCTCCAGCGACCAAACAGCGACGCTGCAGCGATCGACATCGTTGTCGGTATCGCTGCAGCGTCGCTCAGTGTGAAGGTACCTTTAGCTTATAGACGAATTTTGGGGTGACAGACTCCCGCAGGTCCTACACTTGTTGTCACCAATGAATACATTCATGCTAGTTCTGCCCGGTGGCATATCTATACAAATCCTGAACATCTAGCGTCCTGAAGGCCATGCAGTCACTGGATCCTTTCTTTTTCCCATGTGCTCTAAGATAATGTTCGCTGTACCAGCACTACAGAAGGGCTGTTATCACTGTACACATTTTAAGGGAACCTGACACTAGATTCCTGCTGCCCCAACTACAGGCGACATCAACCAGAGGAACCTGTCTGCACGATTGCAGCAGTTTTGTCTTATGCTGAAATACTGCAGAGTTTCAGGAAAAACAGATGGAAAATCCATCCGAGGACTATAGGGAGAGATCGGATTAGTCAGATGAAGACCCAGCCGGTTTCACCCCCCCATTGCTCCAGGCCATTGACATGTGTCTCCCATTTGTGTAGATACGGAGAGAACTGTCAATCAACCGGAATGCTGCTGGCCTTTCAAACTATGTTTTCTCTATAATGCCGGAGAATAAAACATACTTACTGCAATTGTGCAGCCACGGTCTGATTCATGCTGCCGGAGAAGATATTAGCTGTTTAAAGCATATAGTTAGAATATAAAAAAATATTCTACAAAAATATTCATAGAGCACAGACATGTTTTTTCCATCTGATGGATGGGGTCATGTATCGCAAGATTTTGGCTAAAAACCTGCTTCCCTCAGCAAGAGCATTGAAGATGGGTCAGGGCTGGGCCTTCCAGCATGATAATGACCCAAAACACACAGCCAGGGCAACTAAGGAGTGGCTCCATAAGAAGCATTTGAAGGTCTTGGACTGGCCTAGCCAGTCTCCAGACCTGAACCCAATAGATAATCTTTGGAGGGAGCTGAAAGTCAGTGTTGCCCAGTGACAGCCCCGAAACCTGAAAGATCTGGAGAAGATCTGTATGGAGGAATGGGCCAAAATCCCTACTGCAGTGTGTGCAAACTTGGTCAAGAATTACTGGAAACATCTGACCTCTGTAATTGCAGAGGTTTCTGTACGAAATATTAAGTTCTGTTTTTCTACTGTATCAAATACTTATTTCAGGCAATAAAATGCAAATTAATTATGTAAAAATCATACAATGTGATTTTCCAGTTTTTATTTTTAGATTCTGTCTTTCACAGTTGAAGAGTACCTACGATAAAAAATTACAGACCTCTCTGTTCTCTCTAGGTGGGAAAACTCACAAAATCAGCAGTGTATCAAATACTTATTTTCCTCACTGTATATACACAAAATACAGGTCCTTCTCAAAAAATTAGCATATAGTGTTAAATTTCATTATTTACCATAATGTAATGATTACAATTAAACTTTCATATATTATAGATTCATTATCCACCAACTGAAATTTGTCAGGTCTTTTATTGTTTTAATACTGATGATTTTGGCATACAACTCCTGATAACCCAAAAAACCTGTCTCAATAAATTAGCATATTTCACCCATCCAATCAAATAAAAGTGTTTTTTAATAACAAACAAAAAAAACAACAAATAATAATGTTCAGTTATGCACTCAATACTTGGTCGGGAATCCTTTGGCAGAAATGACTGCTTCAATGCGGCGTGGCATGGAGGCAATCAGCCTGTGACACTGCTGAGATGTTATGGAGGCCCAGGATGCTTCAATAGCGGCCTTAAGCTCATCCAGAGTGTTGGGTCTTGCGTCTCTCAACTTTCTCTTCACAATATCCCACAGATTCTCTATGGGGTTCAGGTCAGGAGAGTTGGCAGGCCAATTGAGCACAGTAATACCATGGTCAGTAAACCATTTACCAGTGGTTTTGGCACTGTGAGCAGGTGCCAGGTCGTGCTGAAAAATGAAATCTTCATCTCCATAAAGCATTTCAGCCGATGGAAGCATGAAGTGCTCCAAAATCTCCTGATAGCTAGCTGCATTGACCCTGCCCTTGATGAAACACAGTGGACCAACACCAGCAGCTGACATGGCACCCCACACCATCACTGACTGTGGGTACTTGACACTGGACTTCAGGCATTTTGGCATTTCCTTCTCCCCAGTCTTCCTCCAGACTCTGGCACCTTGATTTCCGAATGACATGCAAAATTTGCTTTCATCAGAAAAAAGTACTTGGGACCACTTAGCAACAGTCCAGTGCTGCTTCTCTGTAGCTCAAAAGTGGCTTTACCTGGGGAATGCGGCACCTGTAGCCCATTTCCTGCACATGCCTGTGCACGGTGGCTCTGGATGTTTCCACACCAGACTCAGTCCACTGCTTCCTCAGGTTCCCCAAGGTCTGGAATCGGTCCTTCTCCACAATCTTCCTCAGGGTCCGGTCTCCTCTTCTCGTTGTACAGCGTTTTCTGCCACATTGTTTCCTTCCAACAGACTTACCATTGAGGTGCCTTGATACAGCACTCTGGGAACAGCCTATTTGTTGAGAAATTTCTTTCTGGGTCTTACCCTCTTGCTTGAGGGTGTCAATGATGGCCTTCTTGACATCTGTCAGGTCGCTAGTCTTACCCATGATGGGGGTTTTGAGTAATGAACCAGGCAGGGAGTTTATAAAAGCCTCAGGTATCTTTTGCATGTGTTTAGAGTTAATTAGTTGATTCAGAAGATTAGGGTAATAGGTCGTTTAGAGAACCTTTTCTTGATATGCTAATTTATTGAGACAGGTTTTTTGGGTTATCAGGAGTTGTATGCCAAAATCATCAGTATTAAAACAATAAAAGACCTGACAAATTTCAGTTGGTGGATAATGAATCTATAATATATGAAAGTTTAATTGTAATCATTACATTATGGTAAATAATGAAATTTAACACTATATGCTAATTTTTTGAGAAGGACCTGTATAAGCTTCTCCCATTTATATCAAAATAAGATGTCAGTATTTCCAATATTTCCAAAGGGGCAGAATAGTAATTGGTAGCAGATATATGAAGGGGATGTCTAATGCTTAATCATAGTGTGCTTAATATGAGGTCCTCTGCGTTTCGCTTGTGTTGCTTTCTCAAGGAGTTTGACATATCTCTCAGCTGCCATGTGCCAGAGCTAGAAATGTTCTCCACTCTTGGGCTGGATTATAATATATTTCTGCCATGATTTCCACCACTTTAGTGGATTACGTTATGATGAATTTGTCAGGCCGCACTATAACTCGCCCCTCCTTCAAAGCTTTACCCACTTTCCCAAAAAGTAAAGGGAACTGGCATAAAAAAATCCAAAAGTTGTAACATTTTTATGCAACTACCGGGTGCTCAAAAATGTTTACTCCACAATTCTGGTGCAAACTGTGCGATAACAGATCTCCGCTCTTGTGGATTGGACAGGCATACATGTGTTATATCATACAGTGTGGTTAGTATGTTGTTTCATGTTTCTTATGTTTTCAGTGTTACATTGATGGTCCATTTGGTACGCCAAGCCGGAGGATCTTCACTTCAGACCATGCGGTGCTGATTGGGGCAGGGATAGGCATAACTCCATTTGCTTCAATTCTACAAAGCATCATGTACAGGTTCATATGCAATAAAGTGTCAAGTGCTTATTTATGCCTGTAAAAATAATAGATTACGGCTTATTATGGGGTATAACTGCTATACTAATTATGGGTATGATATTTATTCGTAATCCACCAAAGCAAATGTATTTTGAGTTAATAAGATAACTCACAAATAACAAAATAGTTATGGGAAACAATCACCACATATAAAGCCCCTGACCTACAACCATCAGAAAAATTAAAGGTTTGAAAGATATTTTATGAAGTGATGTCTCCTTAAAGGAGTCTTCTGGTGAAAACAAGTTATCACCTATCGTTACTTGAGTTTCTCCGAGCATGTTCAGGTTGTCTCCGAGTATTTTGGCGTGCTCGGAGATTTAGTTTTCGTTGCCTCAGCTGCATGATTTACAGCTGACAGACAGCTTTGAATACGTGTGGGGATTCCCTAACAAACAGGCGACCCCCACATGTACTCAAGCTGTTTAGCAGCCGCAAATCATGCAGCTGCATCGACAAACTAAATCTCTAAACAGAAATATTCGGAGACCACCCAAACAAGCTCGGAGAAACTCAAGTAACGAGCATACTAGTGATAACTTGTTTTCATCGGGCAACTCTTTTAAAGAGAACCGGACAGCTGATACATGGCGTACAATCCGTGGGCCGCATGTATCAGGCACTGGCTGTTAGTCAGGTATGTGTCATTCTGAAATTTTGCAGCCTTTAAGAGAAAAACATACATTAATAGCCTCTGGGGACAGAGTCCGCGCTACAGGCTAATCAGATATGCAGGTCTTCGGCGGCTTCTCCTTGCCCACTGCCCTGGATTAACAGGTGTCTGGCTATAATCGTACATAGGCAGAAACCTGTTTCCAGGGCAGAAGGCAGGAAGGAGCCGATGGGGAACTCACCTATCAGACTAGTTTATAGCACAATTTCAGTCCCTGGCGGGTTTTATAGTGTGTTTTTCTCTGAAACGCCCGGAGTCATACCTACCTAGCTGAGATAATACAGCCAGGGCTTGATACATGTTGTCCATGGATTTGGCAGCATAGATCAGGTGTTTGGTTTTCTTTTAGAATAAAGGAAAAACAAAGTTAGAAAGTAGCATGACGTGTGATTAGTCATGTGGGCGGTCCTTGAGTCAGGAGTGGTCAAGTCAAGTGCCAACAGAACATCTGTAGTGAAGCGCTTCATCTATGCACGGTGCCAGATATTGCAAGGACTGGATGACTACGCCTGGACTGCTCAGACACGACTATTCACAAGTATCACACGCTACTTTACAGCTCTGTGGTGGCAGATTAGGGAACTCATATGCCATAACAGATTTCCTTTTACTTGGATAAGAGGAAACTTTATCTGTTTTTTTTCTTTTCAGTTTTAAATTTCCTACCATTGTGGTAACTTTAATCCAGATGACGAGTCCAAATCTGTTTAAAAATATTAAAAACTAAATGGTACTAAATGCTATCGTGGAGGTTTTGCTTCTGAGAGTTTGGTTTGGCCGTGCTCCAAGACTTTTGTGTTAGTTTGTCCTATAAACCCTCAACAAAGAACACTATATTTCTTTACATGGCTTCCTAAAATAATGTAATGCCATTAGAGCACTATTAGAGCTTATAAAAGCTGTTTTATACAATTGTCCCTTGTTTTGAGGCCCTGAGGGAAGAGCTGCACATTTTTTAGCCCCGGATGCCAAAAATTCTTTATCTTGCAAATGCTGGTGTGAAAAAAAGTATTAAAGGGTAACTGTCCATCCAAGTAACTTTTCATTATAAGCTATTTAGTGTGATCATGAGGAATAAGATTATCTATGACTTGTATCCTGCAGTTTTCTCGTCCGCAGGCTCTTCTATCTCTTAATTGACTCTGAGCTGGTGGGAAGAGACTAGCTGATGTGATCTTTCTTACACACAGCACAGTACACAGAAAGGGATTCCCGCTTTTCAGTCCATAGTTAGGACACAGACAGAAGCAGCATGGAGGAGATTATGCACTGGGTGCTGATTACTTTAGGTGGGAATTTAGCTCTTGGGTAAAGTAAAACCCTTGTTTGAAAACTCAGCACAATCTCACTTTGTCTCCCTCTGCTTGTTTTCTCACTCTGCTCCTCACTCATTCTCCCCTGTCCTTTCTCCCAAAAGTATAATAGGCTGTGTAATCTGAAGGTATGGAAAAAATGGAAATCCGCTCACCTTCCAGGAAGGACAATTCAGTGGGAAAACTACTTGTATTCACATAGGAATCTGTTGTGAATTCTGTTGTCGTACTCCCTCCTGTGGTCCTGAATGGTACTTCGGCGAGTTCTGTCTATGGGCTCCCTCTGGTGGCTGTGAGTGAAGCTGCTGCTTCTGAGGTTCCTTACAAAGGTGACGTGGTTTATCCTTTGGTTGACTGCTCTATTTAACTCCTCTCAGATCGTTACTCCATGCCAGCTGTCAATGTTTTTGCATTGGTTCAGTTCGCTCCTGGATCTCTCTGGTGACCTGCCTTCTCCTGCAGAAGCTAAGTTCCTGATAGTCATTATTTGTTCATTGTTTTCTTGTCCAGCTGGTTTTCATGATTTTGTCTTGCTAGCTGGAAGCTCTGGGATGCAGAGTGGCCCCTCCGCACCGTGAGTCGGTGCGGAGGTCTTTTTTGCACACTCTGCGTGGTCTTTTGTAGGTTTTTGTGCTGATCGCAAAGTTACCTTTCCTATCCTCTGTCTATTTAGTAAGTCTGGCCTCCCTTTGCTGAAACCTGTTTCATTTCTGCGTTTGTGACTTTCATCTTTACTCACAGTCAATATATGTGGGGGGCTTCCTTTACCTTTGGGGAATTTCTCTGAGGCAAGGTAGGCTTTATTTTCTATCTCTAGGGCTAGATAGTTCTTAGGCTGTGACGAGGCGCCTAGGTCTGGTCAGGAGCGCTCCACGGCTATTTCTAGTGTGTGTTATAGGATTAGGGCTTGCGGTCAGCAGAGCTCCCACATCCCAGAGCTCGTCCTGTATGAGGTTTAACTATCAGGTCATTCCGGGTGCTCCTAACCACCAGGTCATAACAGTACAGCTGGCCCAAAGTATTAATGCATCTCAATAGAGGGATAAGAGAACTTCTGAGACCATTTTTTTTTTCTTTGCACTGTGTTTTGTCTTTCTTTTCCCCTAGACCTTTGGGTGGTTCAGGACACAGGTGTAGATATGGACATTCAAGGTCTGTCCTCTTGTATGGATCATCTCTCTGCAAGGGTACAAAACATTCAAGATTTTGTGGTTCAGAATCCTATGTTAGAGCCTAAAATTCCTATTCCTGACTTATTTTCTGGGGATAGATCTAGGTTCTTGAATTTCAAAAATAATTGTAAACTGTTTCTAGCTTTGAAACCTCGCTCCTCTGGTGACCCCGTTCAACAGGTAAAAATCATTATTTCTTTGTTACGTGGTGACCCTCAAGACTGGGCATTTTCCCTTGCGCCAGGAGATCCGGCATTGCGTGATGTTGATGCGTTTTTTCTGGCGCTTGGGTTGCTTTATGATGAACCAAATTCAGTGGATCAGGCAGAGAAAATCTTGCTGGCTTTGTGTCAGGGTCAGGATGAAGCGGAGGTGTACTGTCACAAGTTTAGAAAGTGGTCTGTGCTTACTCAGTGGAATGAATGTGCCCTGGCGGCAATTTTCAGAAAGGGTCTTTCTGAAGCCCTTAACCCTCCGTCACATACAACTGATCTGACAGGCGCTTCTCTTTTACTTTCATTTCTCCTTCCTCACCAGATTGTGAGGAAACCCCCTCCCTCCAGGTAGTCTCCTGTCTCTTGAAGGTCTGTGAAACCTGATATCACAGTTGGATTTCAGAGCTTCAGGGGAGAGGATATAGCTGCACAGATCTCTCAGGCTCATTGTATGTGAATACGTCACATTCAGTAAGGTTGGTATTTTATGTTTTTATTCATCACAATAGTTTATTTAGCTTGTTTTATGAATGTATAGCACAAAATGTGAGGATATTTCATAGAAATAAGGGAGATTTTATAAAAGAAAGTGTGCTGCTCAGGCATATACAGTAGTTCCCTAACATATTCCTTCTCTTGCTTCAGATTATCTGCTGAAATGGAGAGGAAAATGTACAATTTATCCAAACAACTTGATGTTGAGGAAGTAACAAACATGCTGTTAGATGATAGAGACCTCACACTGAATGAGGATTTAGGAGAGGAAAGTGACATTGATTCTCATGATGAGGTGGAAGAATGTGTCCTGGATTCTGAAACAGAGCAAGATGGTGACAGTGGTGAGGATGAAGAAGTTGAATCATATTATATTGGAAAAGATAAAAATACTAAATGGAACAAGAAGCCATTCCAGAAAAAACGTAGGGAACCTTTAAACATTATTACTCACCTTCCTGCAGTAATAGGAACTGCACATAATGCAAAAACTGCAGTTGAATGCTGGAACAGTATATTTACAGATGACATTCTGGACTCTATTGTCACATATACCAACCAATATATAGACATTATAAAGGACAAGTACATCTGCAACAGAACCATCAAGCCCACAGATGAAATAGAACTGCGTGCTTTTTTTGGATTACTGTACCTTGCAGGAGCTTATAGGGCAAATAGACAAAGTTTGGAGGAACTTTGGGGTAAAGATGGGGATGGAGTTGAAAAATTTAGCCTTGTTATGTCCATAAACAGATTCAAGATTCTAATTCGTTGCCTTCGGTTTGACGACAGAACTACCCTAACCGAACGCAAAACACATGACCGACTTGCTCCAATTCGTGATATATTTCAAAGATTTGTTGTAAACTGTAAACAAAGTTATTACCCTGGAGAGAATCTCACTATTGACGAAATGCTCCCTGGTTTTCGTGGTAGATGTGCCTTTCGTCAATATATTCCATCAAAGCCAAACAAATATGGAATAAAAATTTATGCCCTTGTTGATGCCAGTAAGACCTACACTTACAACCTGGAAGTTTATGCAGGAAAACAACCAGAAGGTCCTTACTGTGTGAGCAACAAACCCATTGATGTTGTAAAAAGACTGGCTGAACCCTTATTTGGATCGGGTCGCAATATTACAGCTGACAATTGGTTTACAAGTTGTGATCTGATTGATTATCTGAAAATTCAGAAGCTGTCATATGTGGGAACTGTAAGAAAAAACAAAAAGGAATTGCCGCCACAGTTTGTAAGTGTGAAAGAGAGACAACAGTACAGCAGTATGTTTGCATTCCATAATGGAAAGGCTTTAGTTTCCTATGTACCACATGCCAAAAAAATCGTACTTCTTCTATCAACACTTCATGATGATGCTGCCATCGATCCTGGGATTGGGGCAGAAAAGAAACCGGAGATAATTACATTTTACAATGCCACCAAAGGGGGTGTGGATACAGCAGATCAGATGTGCTCCACTTTCAACGTCAGCAGAAACATCAAACGCTGGCCAATGGTCATATTTTTTGCTATGTTGAATTTGGGTGGTATAAATTCACAAGTAATTTATCTTGAAAACAAGCTTGAACCACTCCGTAGACGATTGTATCTGAAAAAATTGGCCCATGAACTAGTACTTGGAGAGCTACGCAGGAGAAGCGTGAAAACAATCGGTATCCCCTCTCGCCTTCAAGTTCAGCTCAAAAGGTTCCGCCCAGAAGATGATGGTGAAAAGTCACCATCTGCACCACCTCACAAAAGAAGGAGATGCACCACCTGCCAAACGGAAAGCGGAACCAGAAGGCTTTCAAATTATGAATGTCTCAAATGTCATAAAGCAATTTGCCTGACACATGCAAAAATGGTGTGTAATTCTTGCTATTTGCTCTGCAAGTGTGACTTTTCTGGGGAAACCTCAGCATCTACTTCTGATTGAATATGTTTTTAATAGTACTTAAGGTACCTTAAAATTAAGTTTGTGTTCAAAAATTTTCTTTGTACATTTTTTTGAGAGAGTCGAACAGGGGACTATTTGGCGGGAGTTTTGAAAAGTTTGTATTTCATAGTTATTAGTTTTATGTTAAGTAAATGTTTTTTTTTGCAACTGATTATGTGTAGTCTCTTTTATTACATCCCTATGAAGGTCACTGATCACTTTTAGAGCTCTGAAATTGCAAACATTAAATATTATAGGTATTTTTCCAGCAGGCGCCTGACAGGCACATTGTATGTGAACTCGTTAGTCCGAATATTGTATGTGACGGAGGGTTAAGGATGCCATGGTGGGATTTCCCACGCCTGCTGGTCTGAATGAGTCTATGTCTTTGGCCATTCAGATCGATCGGCGCATGCGTGAGCGCAAAGCTGTGCACCATCTGGCGGTATTCTCTGAGCATAGGCCTGAGCCTATGCAGTGTGATAGGACTTTGACCAGAGCTGAACGGCAAGAACACAGACGTCGGAATGGGCTGTGTTTTTACTGTGGTGAATCCACTCATGCTATCTCTGATTGTCCTAAGCGCACTAAGCGGTTCGCTAGGTCTGCCACTATTGGTACGGTACAGTCAAAATTTCTTTTGTCCGTTACTCTGATTTGCTCTCTGTCGTCCTATTCTGTAATGGCGTTTGTGGATTCAGGCGCTGCCCTGAATTTGATGGACTTGGAGTTTGCCAGGCGCTGTGGTTTTTTCTTGGAGCCCTTGCAGTATCCTATTCCATTGAGAGGAATTGATGCTACGCCTTTGGCCAAGAATAGGCCTCAGTACTGGACTCAATTGACCATGTGCATGGCTCCTGCACATCAGGAGGATATTCGCTTTTTGGTGTTGCATAATCTGCATGATGTGGTCGTTTTGGGGTTGCCATGGCTACAGGTCCATAATCCAGTGTTGGATTGGAAATCTATGTCTGTGTCCAGCTGGGGTTGTCAGGGGGTACATGGTGATGTTCCATTGCTCTCAATTTCACCTTCCACTCCTTCTGAAGTCCCTGAGTTTTTATCAGATTACCGGGATGTATTTGAAGAGCCCAAATCTGGTGCCCTACCTCCTCATAGGGATTGCGACTGTGCTATTGATTTGATTCCCGGTAGTAAGTTTCCTAAGGGCCGTCTGTTTAATTTATCTGTGCCAGAGCACGCCGCTATGCGGAGTTATATCAAGGAATCCTTGGAGAAGGGTCATATTCGTCCGTCGTCGTCACCATTGGGAACAGGGTTCTTTTTTGTGGCCAAGAAGCATGGTTCTTTGAGACCTTGTATTGATTACCGCCTTCTTAATAAGATCACAGTCAAATTTCAGTATCCTTTGCCGCTGCTGTCTGATTTATTTGCTCGGATTAAGGGGGCTAGTTGGTTCGCCAAGATAGATCTTCATGGTGCGTATAATCTTGTGCGAATTAAACAGGGTGATGAATGGAAGACGGCATTTAATACGCCCGAGGGCCATTTTGAGTACCTGGTTATGCCATTCGGGCTTTCTAATGCTCCATCTGTGTTTCATGTTATGTAGGCAATCCAGTGACACAGTGTGCCAGCAATCAGAGCACATACAGTGATCTGACAATAACCCAAAAACAATAGAACGAGCTCTGAGACGTGGAATCTCTGTAGACCGCAATACCTGAACCTATCCTAAACACAACTAAAGGCAGCTGTGGATTGCGCCTGACAATACCTATGCAACTCGGCACAGCCTGAGGAGCTGACTAGCCTGAAGATAGAAAAACAAGCCTGACTTGCCTCAGAGAAATACCCCAAAGGAAAAGGCAGCCCCCCACATATAATGACTGTTAGCAAGATGAAAAGACAAACGTAGGGATGAAATAGATTCAGCAAAGTGAGGCCCGATATTCTAGATAGAGCGAGGATAGCAAAGAGAACTTTGCAGTCTACAAAAAACCCTAAAGCAAAAAACCACGCAAAGGGGGCAAAAATACCCACCGTGCCGAACTAACGGCACGGCGGTACACCCTTTGCGTCTCAAAGCTTCCAGCAAAACGAATTGACAAGCTGGACAGAAAAAGTAGCAACAAAAGCAAAGAAGCACTTATCTAAGCAGAGCAGCAGGCCACAGGAAAGATCCAGAAGCTCAGATCCAACACTGGAACATTGACAAGGAGCAAGGAAGAAAGAATCAGGCGGAGTTAAATAACAAAGCAGCCAACGAGCTCACCAGAATACCTGAGGGAGGAAGCTCAGAAGCTGCAGTACCACTTGTGACCACAGGAGTGAATTCAGCCACAGAATTCACAACAGTACCCCCCCCTTGAGGAGGGGTCACCGAAACCTCACCAGAGCCCCCAGGCCGACCAGGATGAGCCACATGAAAGGCACGAACAAGATCTGGAGCATGGACATCAGAGGCAAAAACCCAGGAATTATCTTCCTGAGCATAACCCTTCCATTTAACCAGATACTGGAGTCTCCGTCTAGAAACACGAGAATCCAAAATTTTCTCCACAATATACTCCAATTCCCCCTCCACCAAAACCGGGGCAGGAGGCTCAACAGATGGAACCATAGGTGCCACGTATCTCCGCAACAACGACCTATGGAATACATTATGTATGGAAAAGGAGTCTGGGAGGGTCAGACGAAAAGACACAGGATTGAGAATCTCAGAAATCCTATACGGACCAATAAAACGAGGTTTAAATTTAGGAGAGGAAACCTTCATAGGAATATGACGAGAAGATAACCAAACCACTTGTGACCACAGGAGTGAATTCAGCCACAGAATTCACAACAGTTTCAGTCCTTTATGCATGACATCTTCCGAGAGTACCTGGATAGATTCATGATTGTATATTTGGATGACATTTTGGTCTTTTCGGATGATTGGAAATCTCATGTGAAGCAGGTCAGAATGGTGTTCCAGGTCCTTCGTGCGAATTCCTTGTTTGTGAAGGGGTCAAAGTGTCTCTTTGGAGTTCAGAAGGTTTCATTTTTGGGTTTCATTTTTTCCCCTTCTACTATCGAGATGGACCCTGTTAAAGTTCAGGCCATTTACGATTGGTCTCAGCCGACATCTGTGAAGAGCTTGCAGAAGTTCCTGGGCTTTGCTAATTTTTATCGTCGCTTCATCGCTAACTTTTCCAGTGTTGCTAAGCCGTTGACTGATTTGACTAAGAAAGGTGCTGATGTGGTCAATTGGTCCTCTGCGGCTGTAGAGGCTTTTCAGGAGTTGAAGCGTCGTTTTTCTTCTGCCCCTGTGTTGTGCCAGCCAGATGTTTCACTCCCTTTTCAGGTGGAGGTTGATGCTTCTGAAATTGGAGCAGGGGCTGTTTTGTCGAAAAGAAGTTCTGATGGCTCGGTGATGAAACCCTGTGCCTTCTTTTCTAGAAAATTCTCGCCTGCTGAGCGCAATTATGAAGTGGGCATTCGAGGAGTGGCGACATTGGCTTGAAGGAGCTAAACATCGCGTGGTGGTCTTGACGGATCACAAGAATTTAACTTATCACGAGTCTGCCAAACGGTTGAATCCTAGACAGGCTCGATGGTCGCTCTTTTTCTCCCGTTTTGATTTTGTGGTTTCATACCTTCCGGGATCTAAGAATGTGAAGGCTGACGCCCTGTCAAGGAGTTTTGTGCCTGACTCTCCGGGTGTTCCGGAGCCGGCGGGTATTCTTAAAGAAGGGGTAATTTTGTCTGCCATTTCCACTGATTTGCGGCGTGTGCTGCAAAAGTTTCAGGCTGATAGACCTGACCGTTGTCCTACGGAGAAACTGTTTGTCCCTGATAGATGGACTAGTAGAGTTATCTCGGAGATTCATTGTTCAGTATTAGCTGGTCATCCTGGAATCTTTGGTACCAGAGATTTGGTGGCTAGATCCTTTTGGTGGCCTTCTTTGTCACGGGATGTGCGTTCTTTTGTGCAGTCCTGTGGGATTTGTGCTCGGGCTAAGCCCTGCTGTTCTCGTGCCAGTGGGTTGCTTTTGCCCTTGCCGATCCCAAAGAGGCCCTGGACGCATATTTCCATGGATTTTATTTCTGATCTCCCTGTTTCTCAAAAGATGTCCGTCATTTGGGTGGTTTGTGATCGCTTCTCTAAGATGGTCCATTTGGTACCCTTATCTAAACTGCCTTCCTCCTCTGATTTGGTGCCATTGTTTTTCCAGCATGTGGTTCGTTTGCATGGCATTCCAGAGAACATCGTCTCGGACAGAGGTTCCCAGTTTGTTTCGAGGTTTTGGCGGTCCTTTTGCGCTAAGATGGGCATTGATTTGTCTTTCTCTTCGGCTTTCCATCCTCAGACTAATGGCCAAACCGAACGAACTAATCAGACTTTGGAGACATATCTGAGATGCTTTGTTTCTGCTGATCAGGATGATTGGGTGTCTTTCTTGCCTTTGGCTGAGTTCGCCCTTAATAATCGGGCCAGCTCGGCTACTTTAGTTTCTCCTTTTTTCTGTAATTCTGGTTTCCATCCTCGTTTCTCTTCAGGACAGGTTGAGCCTTCGGACTGTCCTGGTGTGGATGCGGTGGTGGACAGGTTGCAGCAGATTTGGACTCATGTGGTGGACAATTTGACATTGTCCCAGGAGAAGGCTCAACGTTTCGCTAACCGCCGGCGTTGTGTTGGTCCCCGACTTCGTGTTGGGGATTTGGTTTGGTTGTCATCTCGTCACGTTCCTATGAAGGTTTCCTCTCCTAAGTTTAAGCCTCGTTTCTTTGGACCATATAAGATTTCTGAAGTTCTTAATCCTGTGTCATTTCGTTTGGATCTTCCAGCTTCTTTTGCCATCCATAATGTGTTCCATAGGTCGTTGTTGCGGAGATACGTGGCGCCTATGGTTCCCTCCGTTGATCCTCCTGCCCCGGTGTTGGTCGAGGGGGAGTTGGAGTATGTGGTGGAGAAGATTTTGGATTCTCGTGTTTCGAGACGGAAACTCCAGTACCTGGTCAAGTGGAAGGGTTATGGTCAGGAAGATAATTCCTGGGTTTTTGCCTCTGATGTTCATGTTGCCGATCTTGTTCGTGCCTTTCATTTGGCTCATCCTGATCGGCCTGGGGGCTCTGGTGAGGGTTCGGTGACCCCTCCTCAAGGGGGGGGTACTGTTGTGAATTCTGTTGTCGAACTCCCTCCTGTGGTCGTGAATGGTACTTCGGCGAGTTCTGTCTATGGGCTCCCTCTGGTGGCTGTGAGTGAAGCTGCTGCTTCTGAGGTTCCTTACACAGGTGACGTGGTTTATCCTTTGGTTGACTGCTCTATTTAACTCCTCTCAGATCGTTACTCCATGCCAGCTGTCAATGTTTTTGCATTGGTTCAGTTCGCTCCTGGATCTCTATGGTGACCTGCCTTCTCCTGCAGAAGCTAAGTTCCTGATAGTCATTATTTGTTCATTGTTTTCTTGTCCAGCTGGTTTTCATGATTTTGTCTTGCTAGCTGGAAGCTCTGGGATGCAGAGTGGCCCCTCCGCACCGTGAGTCGGTGCGGAGGTCTTTTTTGCACACTCTGCGTGGTCTTTTGTAGGTTTTTGTGCTGATCGCAATGTTACCTTTCCTATCCTCTGTCTATTTAGTAAGTCTGGCCTCCCTTTGCTGAAACCTGTTTCACTTCTGCGTTTGTGACTTTCATCTTTACTCACAGTCAATATATGTGGGGGGCTTCCTTTACCTTTGGGGAATTTCTCTGAGGCAAGGTAGGCTTTATTTTCTATCTCTAGGGCTAGATAGTTCTTAGGCTGTGAAGAGGCGCCTAGGTCTGGTCAGGAGCGCTCCACGGCTATTTCTAGTGTGTGTGATAGGATTAGGGCTTGCGGTCAGCAGAGCTCCCACATCCCAGAGCTCGTCCTGTATGAGGTTTAACTATCAGGTCATTCCGGGTGCTCCTAACCACCAGGTCATAACAGGAATCCTGGTAGACCTTGTTTAGTCAGGGTGGGGTGCAAGTGGAGCGCCCGGTCCAGGGCCGTGGGGTACTCGGTACCGGGTCCGGTGTTCATAGGGGAATGTCACAAAGGCTGCGACCCGGTCCGTGGCCCTGGGTGCCCATGTAAGGGGAAAGGTATATTAAGGAAATAAGGTTTATGTTCGTGACGCCACCTGTGGTATTCGGTCAGGGTGACCAATGCTGCTTTAAGGGCCCCCCCTGGGGTGATGCTATGGCAGCTAGATGGTATACCTTCCCACAGGTGAAGTAGATCCCCAGAGCTTTACAGTGTGAAGATGGTAGAATGGTGAGGGGTGCAGTAAGGAACTTCGGCAGCCGCAGTCCAGTGCACTGGATCACAGGGCAGGTAGGGTCCGGCCGAATTGGAGGCAAGTCCAGAGTCCCCTTATCCAGGTGGAAAATAGAAGCCTTCCTTTGCGCTGTAGTGGTGTAGTCTCTTACTGCTAGAAGCTTCACATAAGGTCCTCACAGATGTTATCTCTCTCACTCTGTGTCCCCCGGGTAGGATAGGACATAACCCGTATGACTGGTGACTTGAGCCTGTTTATAGGATCTCTTAGATGACCCAGCTCTGAAGGGTGTCACCGTGCCTCCTGGATGTTGGGTCGGACAGGGAACTTGATGTTCAGCTGTCCTGCCGGTCTCTGATGTAAGGCGTGGAGGTCCTTACAACCTCGGTGTCTGGCTACTGGATTTCTGCGCCTCAGAAGGAGGCAGCCTGCTCGGGGCTGGTCTCCCTCTGGTATACTCTCCTGCACACTGACTGCAATCAATTCGGCTTTCTAAATGTCTCTTTCCAGGAGCTGTAGCACTGTGGCCTACACGGCTCCGTAAACCCTCTGTCCTCCTCAGACTGCTGTCTGGAACTCACTCACTTTCCCTATAGACTACCAGTTATATATATATATATATATATATATATATATATATATATATATATATATATATATATGGGGATTCACCTAGTAAATAGGATCAAAAGCTCCCCCTGGTGGCCTGGAGTGTGAATGTATTGCATGTTTTTGGTACCTGGTTACAGTTATCCTTTCTTGCCTCCAAACGTAGCATCACTCTCCCCGTGAGGAAAGCGACATTACTGTGACGACCAGGACCCTTGGGCACCACACAAGCAGTGTAGGAACACACCAGGCTGGTATCCAGCTCAGAAATGGAAGATGGGTTCATGAGTAGAGATGAGCGAACATCGTCAACTCCCTCCTTATTCGGCAAGCTATAGTGCTTACCGAAGAAGCTGCAGTGGGAACCCGGCTAACTGGAGCTAATCAGATGTCCGGCGCTGCAGCTGCATGTGTCGCGGCTGTGTGGCAGTCACAACATACAGGCTCTCTCTGAGCAATTAAAAACATGGAGAGAAAAAGTAAAAAAATGATTCAAAAGATTAAGAAACAATAAGCTTACGCGTTTCGGGTTAAAACCCCTTATTCATAGCTGTGTATAAGGGCTGCTAACCCAAATTGTATGAGCTTATGGATCCTTAACCTTTTTGATCTATTTTGCTTTTTCTCACCATGTGAGATAGTTTGGTGAATCCTGCATTGAGCAGGGGGATGGACACGATGACCCTGGAGGTCCCTTCCAACTCTAACATTCTAGGATTCTATGTTTTTAATTGCACAGTAAAAGTTATGTTTTAACATTTTCTGATTGGTTCTGGAGTTCAGTCCTCATGGACCCTTCTTCCATTTCTAAGTGGTGTAACCTGAAACCTCGCTGACCTGGCAGTGTGAATTGTCTTGAGCAAGACTGAATTGAGATGCTTTGTCCGTAGGCTGAGAGTTAGGGGCTTATAAGTGGAGAAAGAAGCAATAATTACCTTTCCTGCGGACCTTAGAGGTGCTGGGGTTAATTGAGGCTTGAATTGTGCTTAGATTTGTGCTATTTTGTAATTTTTTTTATCTATCAGATATCGAATGAGGAAACAGAATTGTCCCAACTGCATGTACTCTTGGTGTGAGACACTGAAAGACAATGATATGAAGCTAAGAAAGGTAAGCGGCTACATGAAATATGCAGCAACTGCTAAGTAAACTTGGCTAAACATATGCAATAAATTGGACTACCCCTCTCCATAAGTCCTATATAGATGTCATAGAGGGGGTGGGCTGACTGGGACTTCCATCTTCTAGCTCCATTTGTAGAGGACTAAAGCCCCCATATACATTAGATGAAAGTCAGCTGAACCTAACAAATTCAACGGAATCAGTTGACCATCTGATGTGTATGGTGACCTCCTAAATGTCCCCTTTCGGAGAGTAAAAGGATCTGGCAGGTGGAATTTTGTTGTTTTTTTTTAGGAGATGTTAGGCAGTAGCTTTTTCCTCTCTCCTCACTGAAGAAAGTGTTGAGCACTCTACAAAGCCAAACATTCATGTGTATGGGGAAGTCATCAGAGGCAGCAGTCTGAAGAACAATCGTGTATATGGCTATATCATGTGTATCTCATGTGTATGGCTGGTATTATAAACAAGTATAGACTGTATTTACTCAGTTGATCAATATATTGGAATTGTGGCCATGTAAAACCACAATTGTCCAGTGGCCATTGCAGGGTGGCTGACTGACTTCTGCGGCTAGATATGTTTTGATGCATGGCATATATTATTATACCACTGTAGCATGTATATCTAGTAGGTAATATTGATCTGGTGATTGAATGGGTTGAAAGCCTTTCTTTATCAGGCACAGCTTTGTACATTTTGCAGTGGTTCCTCTCCCCGTTTGAGAACATATGAAGGCTCAGCCAAGCGCTCGTGAATGTAGGAGTCCGGAGAGATAGCAGTCGGGGGAATGAATGTTCAACCTACAGCTATCTCATGCTTATGGCCTATCTGTTGCATATAAAGTCATGTAAAATCCCTCTGACATATAATCTACACTCAAGTACAACAGGAATACATAACGAATGTACTCTGCACATTAGTAAATATCATGTCATGTTTGCTAGGTGGATTTCATCTGGATTAACAGAGATCAGAAATTTTTTGAATGGTTTGTCAGCCTGCTAACCAAGCTAGAGCTGGACCAAGCTGATGAGGAACCTGAGGGTAAGTAGTTTTCTCTATGACTGGATAGACTAGTTCTGCTATAAAGACTATCTATGGATGACCTATGTTGTGCAGATTGTCACATGATGTAATACATAGCTCTCATTCTAGGTTTCTTTGCAGTTAACTGAGAATTGTGTGTCCTCCTGGGCAAAAGTGTTCATGGGCGCCTTCATGGTTTAATTATTTTTCCATGCTTCATTCATTTAAAGGAGTTCACTGGGTCTTAGATTGGATATCCCAAAAACCCTGCCATTCTTACAAAAAAGGGGCTAGAAATCTGTATACAGTCACCTCTACCTAGAAGCGACTGCAGGTAGCCATAATTTTAATATGTAACTAGATTTTGGGAAGCAGATATTTGGGGGCTTAATATAAAAAAAAAAAGCTTTGATCTACCATAAAGATAAATGGTGCAATTTTGAAGGGTTATTCTATGGCCGCCCATAATACTCTTGACCCAAGAGTAGTGCCATATTGCCTCATGATCAGGTGACCTCTCTAATGGGACTTAAAGGGATTGTTTCATGAACAAAGTACATTTTAATCAATAGATCTTGGAATAATAATAATTTCCACAATTGCACGTGTTTAAATAAAATGTTCCTGTGCTGAGATAATTTTATAAATGTGCCCCTGCTGTATACTGTGTAATGGCTGTGTCTGACTGTACAGGGACATGGGCAGGAGATCACATCTCCTGGGCAGGGAAGGAAACAAAAGAAAGTATACAGATATTATAGAACGGGATCATAACTGGTTCTTTCTGTGAGATAAAACTTTTTCCCTGAGGTAAAACACTGTTTTTAAACAGCCAGGGAAATGTTTTACCACACAGAAAGAACCAGACATTACAGCATGGGATCACAAATGGTTCTTTCTGTGAGGTAAAACATATTTTTCTGTGAGATAAAACTTTTTTTTCTCTGAGGTAAAACACTGTTTTTAAACAGTCAGGAAATGTTTTACCACACAGAAAGAACCAGCTGTGATCCCGTGCTGTAATGTCTGTATACTTTCTTTTGCTTCCTCACTCACCCAGGAGATGTGATATGATCAGACCATGTCCCTGTACGGTCAGACACAGACATTAGACAGTACACAGCAGGGGCACATTTATAAGATTATCTCAGCACAGGAACATTTTTTTAACACATCCAATTGTGGAACTTATTTTTATTATGAGATTTATTAATTAAAATATAATTTGTTCATGGGAAAACCCCATTAACTTAGCATCTGTCTAGAGATAGTATGATTTTACTTTAATCACCCTACAGTTATATACCTTTTGCAGATGCCTCACTGCTGCATCGAAATAGGGTCTGCTCTTTTATTTTGCTTGGCGCACAGAGGTGATGAAAATAATTTGGCTCCCAATATACAGACATGACATGATACTCTGTTCCATGATTCAAGAATAAAATGTTCAGCAATACACATGTATATTTTTTCCCAATGGCTGTATTCAATTTACAGATCCTTTCTCAGCCCCATACTGATCAAGTGTCAGCATGCAGATTTAAGACAAAAAAAGCCTTAAAATCTTTCTACAAATAGTGCGTCACCCCAATGTATATGTGCCAATCAGTTACACAGCAACCAGATACACAGAAAACATGAAGAAAAGAATGCTATGTACAGGGTAGCCATGACATTACACACTACAAATCAATCAATCTGCTTCTATAGTTTAAAGTATTTTTGGCATCTATACAATGTCATGTATAATGCACACAGAAATAGACTTATTATTATACAGTAATGCAGTACTGTCTCACTGGAGTTGGCTTTGGATTTTTGCCTGATTGCTAAAATGGGTTACACTGTGACATCACTTCTCACGGGCAAGCCGTGAGGAGGGGAAGTCATGGAGCCTGAGGTCAAAAGTCAGGAGGGTATGTCAAGGACAAGGGATTAGACAAACAGATATTCAGAGGCAAAGTTATGGGTCAGATAACTAAGGTCAGAGTGTATCAAAGGCAAAGGGGTTAATACAAACTAGTAGACAAAAGGCATATCTAAAGTCCAGCAGCAAAGATCAGAAACTTAGAACACAAAGTACAGAGCAAAACACCACTAAGCAAGGCTACAACTGGCAATGGTCTGACCATTTCCAGCCAGCTAAATAGCCAGTAATCACCCTGAGCAGGTGACACCTGGAGGAAACCCCACAGGCCAAGACTGAATGGATAGCTAGGCTGTCACTCACAATACTGACAGCCCAGCATGCCCTTCATCCTATACAGTGGCTGAGCTGTCACTCACAGTGTCCTTAGGACACCATGAGTGTTGAATCGTGACACTACCTGCTTTTCTAATGTGGGCCAGTGGCCCCCCAGTTTCTCAGGGAACCTAGAATGGAAAGCCCTGACAAGACAATAGGCCTTCACAGATAGGCCTGGAACCCCCCTCCAATCCATAATCCTTCCAATGGATGAGGTACTGGAGGGCCTTCCGAGAATCCATGATTTTCTGAACCTCGTTCTCTAAATTACCATAGACTGAAACTGAAGGAGGTGGGAATGAGGGAGATAAAATCAAAGGGACAAATTCCTTTAACAGGGAAGGAAGACGTTAGGGATGCAAAGAGATGGAGGAAGCTTCAGCCTAAAAGCTACCAGATAGATTGACAACTTCCACAATTTCATAGGGAACAAAATCTTTATACCCAACTTCACCGTCTGTACTTTAAAGTAGGTGATAAGGTTTGGTTGCCATCCAAAAATATTAAACTTAAGCACTGGACCCGCCAAACATTTTTTTTTTAATCAGCCTTCTGTTTTTGGCGAAGCTGAGCGGCCTGAATAATGTTTTGAACCTCCCACCAGACATCCCCAAGCTTCTGTATGGTGACCTCCACTCCAGAACATTCAGAACTTATCCTAGAAAATTCACCAAAACGAGGAAGAAAACCATAATTACAAAAAACTGCGAAGTTCCAGTGGACTGATTGACCCAACTATTAAAAGCGAACTCAGCAACAGATACAAATGAAGACCAGTTCTCCTGCTGACCTGCAACAAAACACTGTAAAAAAATTTTTCCAAAGATTGATTAGTCCTTTCTGTATGAACATTGGTTTTAGGGTGGTAAGTAGAGGAAAATGACAAGTTAATTCCCAGTGGTTACAAAAAAAGATCTCTAGAATTTGAATGCAAGTTGCACTTCTGTATCTGACACAATATTAAAAGGAATTCCATGCAATCTCACGACATGACAGATAAAGAACCTGGAAAGTGTTTTCTGCATTAGGCAACCTTGGCAAAGGAATAAAATTAGCCTGTTTACTGAATCGGTCCACCATCACTCAAATAACAGTTTTCTCACCAGACACACTCAAATTCATGATGAAATCCATGGACAGATGAGTCCACGATCTATCTGGCATTGGAAATGGAGCCAATTCGCCGGCCGGTTATGACAGACCTTAGCACATACAAAAACTTTACAAGCAGATACAAAATCTTTAATATTATTATTCATAGACGACCACCAAAAGAGGCTAGCAATAGCTATCTGTGCAGCTGTGAACTCAGGATGACCACTCAATATGGAATCATGAAACTCCTGAAACAGACGCAAACGTACTTACACAGGTACAAATAGTTTGGTTGACGGAGACAAGCACTGTACTTTGCAGATCTCTAAATCCACAGAAAACAACAGTATAAACAGAGTCTACATTTTTCTCCACAGCACAGAAACTGGCAACTCCAACCTCCATTGGCTCCTCCTTGCATAAATGGACATGCTTAAGAGGAATATACAAAGCATCCTGCAATCCACCACGCTTGTCACGAATTCTGCAGTTCATCCATATAGCCTGGGATAGGGCTAGAGCAAGGGGGAACATGAAGAGCCAGGGCATCTTTAAAAGAATCGGACAGACCTCTATGGAATTGACATGTGGGGGCTATGTCGTTCCACTGAACTTCGGTAGATCATTGTCGAAATATGGTACAATAATCCTCAGCGGTGCGGCTCCCCTGCATCAGGTTCATGATTTTAGCCTCAGCGACTTGGATTCTGTCAGGTTCCTGTCAGGGCAGCATGATGGCTCAGTGGTTAGCACTGCAGCCTTGCAGCGCTGGAGTCCTGGGTTTAAATCCCAACAAGGACAACATCTGCGAGGCATTTGTATGTTCTCCCCGTGTTTGCGTGGGTTGCCTCCGGGTACTCCGGTTTCCTCCCACATTCCAAAAAATACTGATAGGGATTCTAGATTGTGAGCCCCATCGGGGACAGCGATGATAATGTGTGCAAACTGTAAAGCGCTGCGGAATATGTTAGCGCTATATAAAAATAAAGATGATAAAGATTATTATTATTATTCATAAATCCTAAGGCATCAAAGAAGGCATCAACAGAAACTCGTTCGGGGCTTGTGGAAAGGAGGGACATAATTATTCCTACCCATGGGGCTCATCCCCTGAAGACCAAGGTCGCAGGGTAAAAAATAACCTACACCTCTCCCTGAATACCCTAAACCGATTCTTCTCTCCCAAAACTTTATCAGGAAGGCCCACTGCAGATTCGGAAAAGGATAACTGCGCAGCTGAAGGTACAGACATCACAGTCACTGCCACCACTGAAAAGCTATAGGGGACTTTCATAAAGCTAGACACCTGTCTCTGTAAATGGAACTGTGATGATTCAAGGTTCTTGTGCTCTTTAACAAGATCCTGAATCATTTGGGTGAGATTCGTCACCTGATCATAAAGCGTGTGAATAGGATCCATATTGGCAAAAAAAAAAAATGTATACAGGACACTGTGAGTGGTGACATACACAAAAGCCAATACTAAATCTGAGCTCTAATTTAGGAGCTCTAATTTAGAAAATATGCACCCATTTAATTCTCCCAGGTAGATTTCTCGAGATGCATATGTATATGACATCAGCTCTTGGCAAGAATGACATGAAAGCCATTGGACTACAGATGGCTCTGGACCTTCTCGCTAAAAAAGAAGAAAGAGACTCTATTACAGGGCTAAAGACCCGAACCCAGCCAGGGCGTCCAGACTGGAATAAGGTAATATTAATATTTTCTTTTGTCCTGTGGATTCTGGTCTTTCTTATTATTGCAATAATTTTGTTTCATTTTTTAGGTTTTCCAGAAAATTGAAGCAGAGAACAAGGGAAAAGTGCAGGTCTTCTTCTGTGGATCTCCAGCCCTGGCTAAAGTGATCAAGGCTCATTGTGAACACTTCAACTTCAAATTTTTTAAAGAGAATTTCTAGCACTTGGTTTGCTTTGAATTGTTATATAACGCCAAATAAATTAATCAGTACGATCATTGTATTATTATTATTATTATTATTATTTATTTATATAGCACCATTGATTCCATGGTGCTGTACATGAGAAGGGGTTACATACAAGTTACAAATATCACATACAGTAAACAAACTAACAATGACAGACTGATACAGAGGGGCGAGGACCCTGCCCTTGCGGGCTTACATTCTACAGGATTATGGGGAAGGAGACAGTAGGTTGAGGGTTGCAGGAGCTCCGGTGTTGGTGAGGCGGTAGCTCCGGTGTTGGTGAGGCGGTAGCTCCGGTGTTGGTGAGGCGGTAGCTCCGGTGTTGGTGAGGCGGTAGCTTCGATAGTGATGAGGCGGCAGCTCCGGTGTTGGGGAGGCGGTAGCTCCGGGGTGTTGGGGAGGCGGTAGCTCCGGATGGTAAGTGTATTCTCATAAAATGTAAATGTGGCCAAATGGACTGAAGTTAAAAAACAAAAACTAGGCAGACTTCCTGACTCACCCAACAGATGGCAAGGTAGTGAAGGATTGGGCAGTGTATATGGAAACACCTGATAATTTTGTTCTCCAGGGAGATAAGAAGTTTGCCAGTGGTTTTCTTCCCCCTCTCCACTGAAAGAACATGATTACTAGGACCAGCATTCGTGTAAATGGGGATCAAGGGAGATAGCTGTTGGCTGAATGAGCCTTCATCTGAGGCTCTGTTCACGTGCTCATTTTAGGAACGGATAGACTAAACGATCTGCATCAATTCTTGTCAAACAAAAGCAGAGCAGTACTTTTGATTATTATGATGTCTATTTGGTGTCTGTTTTGTAGAATGGGGTAAAATAGACCTGCATATACTGTAGAACATTTTCTTCCATTCTACAAAAACCCCAGAACCTAGATGGACCCCATAACTATAGCTATCTCATAGGTATGGGCACCATTAGTGCTAATGGTGAAGCAGCCATACTATTACAGTACTGAGAGCAGGATCCTCTGCATCTTAAGTAGAAGAATAACTTTATGGTATCACAAAAAAAAGAAGAAAGTTGCACCTGCATTACATTCTAAAAGTAGGTGAAGCCCCTCCAACATCCTTGATCTGGAACATCATGGATTTGGTAGTGTCTTCTCTATAGAGGCCATTTTAGGTTTAAATACACCTCTCAGTTTATCCAATGTGGAATATTAATAGTCCCCCATTTGAAAGACGAAAGGAGGCATCCTAGATGACAAAGATCAGCAACAACAATCTGTCCATGTACATTGGTTATAGCATCAGGTTATTGTTGGACAAAGGATGTCAGCCACATTCTTTGCGCTCAGCTTTTTTCATAGTTTTTTCTACCCGCTGGATTTATAGACTTGCAGGATAATTTTGCATACTACTGAACCATCAAGATTTCTGGACTCATGGTCAATTGACTAAAAATATTGTTTTTGTTGTACCAAAAGTTATTAATACACCGGGGCTAGTTTAATTATTCATATCAATGAACAAAATACATTTATTTGTAAACATTGGGAAAATGCCCCTGTAGTGGCTACCCAGCTCTGCCTCCATGTAGACTACTTGTATACTTGATATTGGCAGTCGTCTCCATAATCCAGCAAGCTCTCCAGCTGCTCGTGTCTTTATTACGGTGTGATATCTGAATTATCATTGTAATATGCTGTCCATGAATCCCCTATGCCTGTAGCTGCCGCTTATTGCTTGCCCATTGGCAGATGCGCCAGCATGCACTCTGGTGAATGAGCAGTGAAAACCTGAGTGTCCTGACAATTGCTGATGTCTTTCACTCTCGTCTTCCCAGCGGTCCCCTTCAATATCTTCATTTAGAAAGAAGAATAACAAGTTACTGCTAACAATCTAATTTACAAGGCATGGCTCGTCATTTCATGTGTTTCTTATCTGCTCACACAGACTCTCCGGATTGCAAATCTGTCTCTCAGGGGCGTCCATAACCAAAAGCGCCTTTGTTTATATTAGACAAAAAAAGTAATGTTAAATGGGAAGCCATTTATAAAGGCATTTAAATCTCCATAAAGCAAATTCTGGCTTACTGTTAAAGGGGCATTGTAGCAATGAACAGAACTAGATTGCATGTGCTGCCTATCCTGCCTACCTTAGGGACTTTCAGGGAGTGAGTATAATTGCTGGGAGGCCTCGCTAGCACTAGCGTATAAAATATCAGTCCCATGGGATCACAAGTCCCAATTACAAATACCCATAGCACCTTCAAAAATAAGATGACACATACACCGGAATTTTGGATTTAATAATTGCATGCCATATTGATGGTCCACATGGCATGCGATTTTTTTTCTCACACTCAGGTGTGAACCTAGCCACACTGCTGCCTGAGGCGAACTTCAAAACGGCGCCCCCCCAAACACATATACAGTACAGCCCCCCTATGAGGCTCCCATCTCAAATACAGTCCCTTCATAACTATTGTACATTCTACAGTAGGTCATAAATCAGACAGTATAGTCCTCTATACAGTATTCTGGGCACCACAGTGCTCCATACAGAATAATGAGCCCCATATATTGCTCCATACAGTATAATGGCCACACATGATGCTGGATGCTGTATAATGGCCACGCATGATGCTCCATACTGTATATTGGCCACACGTGATGCTCCATACTGTATAATGGCCCCACATGATGCTCCATAATGTATAATGGCCACACATGATGCTACATACTGTATAATGGCCGCACATGATACTGCGTACCGTATAATGGCCACACATAGTTACTCATACACACGCGGCTGCACTCCGTACACCTTGCACACACGGCTCTGCTCCGCACACACGCGGCTCTAATCCATACATCTCATACACACCCGGCTCTGCTCCATACACCTCATACACAAGCGGCTCCGCTCCGTACACCTCATACACAAGCGGCTCTGCTCCGCACACCTCATACACACACGGCTCCACTCTGTACACATTCAGCTCCGCTCCATACACCTCGTACACATTCGGCTCCGCTGCATACACATTCAGCTCCACTCCATACAGCTCATACACACACGGCTCCGCTCCATACACCTCATACACACACGGCTCAGCTCCGTACACCTCATACACATTCAGTTCTGCTCCGTACACTTTGTACACACACCGCTCTGCTACATCCACACTGTAAACCTCTCCTGACCCCACACATAAGGTAGCTTACCATGGCAACCATCACAGCAGAGTCCTGCAATCCATGGAGGTCCCGATCATGTGACCCCTGACTCCTCCCCTCCTGTGACCTCATCACAGGTCCTGTGCGCACAGAGCAGAAAATAGGTTGTGGGTTGTGAGCAGGGGCGCTGTACTGATTTTGGTGGGAAATATCAACATGCCGAATACACCTAAGAACAAAATATGCAGTTCTGCATTGCCTCATTGAATAATATCGGTTCGAGTGCAATCCGATTTTTTGTCGCATTTCACTGTGTATTCATACGCAAGTGGGAGAGAGGACTAAGTCTAGGTTCACATCGCGTTAGGGCATTCCGTTAAACGGATGCGCTTACAATGTGTCCCAAATTGTCTTTATTTTTGCGATCGCTCTAACGAAAGGTTGCATTGCGTTGGTATGCATTAGCAATAGAGTTCAATGCACAGCAAACGCTTCTGTTCGCTGTGCGTTAGCCGTAACGTACCCGAAAACATGGTAGTCCATGTTCAAAGGACCATCGCTAATGCATGCCGATTTTGACATGCGTTAGGATGCATTCCACTAATTGAAGTCTATGGGTGCGTTAATGGATCCATTACATAGCAATAATGCCGCTTTGAAACAAATCCGATAAATGGAATGCGCTAACGTGATGTGAACCTAGCCTTACAGTGGGTATGGAAAGTATTCAGACCCCTATAATTTTCTCACTCTTTGTTTCACCACAGCCATTTGGTAAATTCAAAAAAGTTCATTTTTTTCACATTAATGTACACTCTGCACCCCATCTTGACTGAAAAAAACAGAAATGTAGAAATTTTTGCAAATCTAATAAAAAATAAAAACTGAAATATCACATGGTCATAAGTATTCCAAGCGGTATGTGTGGAGAAAACCAGGCACTGCTCATTACCTGCCCAATACAATCCCAACAGTGAAACGTGGTGGCAGCATCATGCTATGGGGGTGTTTTTCAGCTGCAGGGACAGGACGACTGGTTGCCATTGAAGGAAACATTAATGGGGCCAAGTACAGAGATATCCTTCCTGAATGAAAACCTTATCCAGAGTGCTCTGGACCTCAGACTTGGCCAAAGGTTCACCTTCTAAGGCTACGTTCACATTTGCGTTGATGGGCACAGCGTTGTCGACGCATACCGACGCATGCGTCATGCTCCCCTATCTGTAACATGGGGGGCGCATGGACATGCGCCGGTATGCGTTGTATTGCGTTTTACGACGCATGCGTCATATTGACGCACAGACAGGGCGCAGAGGACGCTACTTGTAGCAATTTCCCTGCGCCAAAATTCCTGCTCTGTACGATCTTAAGACAACGCATGCATCGCAAAACGCTGCGTTGTGTACATGCATTGTTGGTTGCGTTGCCAACGCTGCACCCAACAACGCGAATGTGAACGTAGCCTGACAAGACAATGATCCTTATCACACAGCTAAAATAACAAAGGAGTGGTTTCAGAACAGCTCTGTGACCATTCTTGACTTGTCCAGCCAGAGCCCTGACCTAAACCCAATTGATCATCTCTGGAGAGACCTAAAAATGGCTGTCCACCAATGTTCACCATCCAACCTGACGGAACTGGAGAGGATCCGCAAGGAAGAATGGCAGAGGATCCCCAAATCCAGTGTGAAAAACTTGTTGCATCATTCCCAAGAAGACTCATGGCTGTACTAGCTCAAAAGGTGCTTCTACTTAATACTGAGCAAAGGGTCTGAATACTTGTGACCATGTGATATTTCAGTTTTTCTTTTTTAATAAATTTGCACAAATTTCTACATTTCTGTTTATTTTTCAGCCAAGATGGGGTACAGAGGGTACACTAATGAGAACAAAAATGAACTTTTTTGAATTTACCAAATGGCTGAAATGAAACAAAGAGTGAAAAAATTAAAGGGGTCTGAATACTTTCCGTACCCACTGTAAGAGAAAGCATTAAGTTACTTACCGGTAACGGCGTTTTTCGGAGTCCCATGACAGCACCACGATACAAAAGGGCGGCACCTCTCCCACGTATCGGTTGTATTTCAGAGCCTGAGAGGACTACCGCAGTTAACCCCTTTCTGACATATGACGTACTATCCCGTCGAGGTGGTATGGGCCCGTATGACCACCGACGGGATAGTACGTCAGTACGTCTCGGGGGGAGCGCGGCCGATCGGGGCCGGGTGACAACTATCGCAGCTGACATCCGGCACTATGTGCCAGGAGTGGTCACGGACCGCTCCTGGCACATTAACCCCCGGCACTCTGCGATCAAAGATGATCGCAGCGTTCCGGCGGCACAGGGAAGCATCGCGCAGGGAGGGGGCTCCCTGCGCTCTTCCCTGAGACCCTCGGAGCAACGCAATGTGATCGCGTTGCTCCGAGGGTCTCCTACCTCCTCCTCCCTGCAGGCTTGGATCCAAAATGGCCACGGGGGTCTTCTGGATCCTGCAGGGATGTGGCTTGCAAGCGCCTGCTCAGAGCAGGCGCCGGCAAGCCTCCTGCAGTGCCTGTGTGATCGCTGATCTGACACACTGCACTGCAAAGTGTCAGATCAGCGATCTATCACTCTAATGTGATGTCCCTCCCTGGGGCAATGTAAAAAAGTGAAAAAAAATAATTATATATATATATATATATATATATATATATACACACATGTGTAAAATAAATAAAATTCCTAAATAAAGAAAAAATATATATTGTTTCAATAAATACATTTTTTATCTAAATTAAAAAAAGTACACATATTTAGTATCGCCACGTCCGTAACGACCCAACCTATAAAACTGTACCACTAGTTAACCCCTTCAGTGAACACCGTAAAAAAAAACGAGGCAAAAAATGAGGCTTTATTATCATACCGCCAAACAAAAAGTGGAATAACACGCGATCAAAAAGACAGATATAAATAACCATGGTACCGCTGAAAACGTCATCTTGTCCCACAAAAAACGAGTTGCCATACAGCGTCATCAACGAAAAAATAAAAAGTTATAGTCCTCAGAATAAAGCGATGCAAAAATAATTATTTTTTATGTAAAATATTTTTTATCGTATAAAAGCGCCAAAACATTAAAAAATGATATAAATGAGATATTGCTGTAATTGTTCTGACCCGAAGAATAAAACTGCTTTATCAATTTTACCAAACGTGGAACGGTATAAGCACCCCAACCCAAAAGAAATTCACGAATAGCTGGTTGAATAGCTGGTTTTTGTTCATTCTACCTTACAAATAAAAAGCAATCAAAAAATGTCACATGCCCGAAAATGGTACCAATAAAAACGTCAATTCATCCCGCAAAAAACAAGACCTCGCATGACTCTGTGCACCAAAATATGGAAAAATTATAGCTCTCAAAATGTGGAGACGCAAAAACTTTTTTTGCAATAAAAAGTGTCTTTTAGTGTGTGACGGCTGCCAATCATAAAAATCCACTAAAAAAGTTAATCCAACCCCCTTAGGGTTAGGGTTGGGGTTAGGGCTAAAGTTAGGTTTGGAGTTAGGGTTAGGGTTGGGGCTAAAGTTAGGGCTAGGGTTGGGGCTAAAGGTAGGGTTGAGGCTAAAGGTAGGGTTAGGGGTGGGGCTAAAGTTAGGGTTGGGGCTAAAGTTAGGGTTGGAGTTAGGGTTAGGGTTGGGGTCAGGGTTAGGGTTGGGGCTAAAGTTATGGTCAGGGTTAGGGTTGGGGCTATATTTAGGGTTGGGGCTAATGTTAGGGTTAAGGCTAAAGTTAGGGTTAGGGTTGGGGCTAAAGTTAGGGTTAGGGTTGGGGCTAAAGTTAGGGTTTGGATTACATTTACGGTTGGGTTGGGATTAGGGTTAGGGGTGTGGTTAGGGTTATGGTTGGGATTAGGGTTAGGGGTGTGTTTGGGTTAGGGTTTCAGTTAGAATTGGGGGTTTCCACTGTTTAGGCACATCAGGGGCTCTCCAAACATGACATGGCGTCCGATCTGAAATTCCAGCCAATTCTGCGTTGAAAAGCTAAAACAGTGCTCCTTCCCTTCCGAGCGCTCCCGTGCGCCCAAACAGGGGTTCACCCCAACATATGGAGTATCAGCGTACTCAGGACAAATTGGACAACTTTTGGGATACAATTTCCCCTGTTACCCTTGGTAAAATAAACCTTGAGATGTGCAGTTTTTAGAATGGTGTCAAACTTGGGTGTTTTCTATCATATAGACCCCTCAAAGTGACTTCAAATGTGATGTGGTCCCTAAGAAAAAATGGTGTTGTAAAAGTCAGAAATTGCTGGTCAACTTTTAACCCTTATAACTCCCTAACAAAAAAATTTTTGGTTCCAAAATTGTGCTGATGTAAAGTAGACATGTGGGAAATGTTACTTATTAAGTATTTTGTGTGACATTTCTCTGTGATTTAAGGGCATAAAAATTCAAAGTTGGAAAATTGCCAAATTTTCAAAATGTTTGCCAAATTTCCATTTTTTCACAAATAAACGCAGGTAATATCAAAGAAATTTTACCACTATCATGAAGTACAATATATCACGAGAAAACAATGTCAGAATAATCAGGATCCGTTGAAGCATTCCAGAGTTATAACCTCATAAAGGAACAGTGGTCAGAATTGCAAAAATTGGCCAGGTCATTAACGTGCAAACCACCCTTGGGGGTAAAAGAGTTAATGGTACACAAATATACATTATATACAGTTATATACAACATCTTATTTCAACTGTAACTAGTTACCACACCTGAAAACCCCCTTTTTTTTTTAAGGAAGTGCAACCCCCAAGTGAAAAGGGAGGGAACTAAGAGTGCTGTCATGGGCCTCCGAAAAACGCTGTTACCAGTAAGTAACTTAATGCTTTATTCGGACTCCCATGACAGCACCACGAGAGATTTACAGAGATGTAAGCTACCTTAGGGAGGGACTATAGCCTGCAGCACCCTTAACCCGAAGGTGAGATCTGAGGAGAACCTCAAGTCCAACCAATAGTGTTTGAAAAAGGTGGAAGGGGATGACCATTGTTATGTCCACACGTTGTAAGGAATTTAAGAGAGAGTAAGCTTTAACTGTATTTTATTCTCCTCTTCTTCCTCCAGCACACAACATAACAGCAGCATAAGATTTCCTCCTCAGGCCAGAACTGAAACTGAAACTCCTCTCAACTCCTGCCCTCGCTTTCTTAAAGAGACAGATCTAATTCTTATACATTACATCATCCCCTTTTTTTTAATTTTTTTTATATATATACTGGATGGCAGCCCGATTCTAAAGAATCGGGAGTCTAGAATCCATATATACTTTATTTATTCAAATGTAATAATAATACAATTAATAAATAATAGTAAGAAAGAACAAAAAATGGCTGCACTCACCAGCTCTTGACAAAAGTTCAAAATTGGTGTGAAAATGTCACTGAACCACTTCACAACTAAATATATATAGTTTTGGTAAATGGTATTATCATTTTTTTGACGAAATTCGGCAGGAGCTTGAAGAGCAACGTCACTGGGCCCGCCTCCACGCAGTAGAAACTTGCTGTGAGGTAAAAATTCAAAAATCACACCAAACTATATCTCTTCAATAAGTCTCGATGGAGCCCTTCTTTCCCGTGTAGGGTAATGTCTGGGTTCATTGGGGGTGTCCAGTGCTGACGGATCAGTCACCTCTTGTTGGTCCTCTCCACCGTCGGGTATCAAATCTTCCACTGGTGGGAGTTCATTATCATTGTTCTGCGGTATGATTTTAAAATGTGAGGAATTTCGAGTGATGGAGTGTCCGTCTCGCTCAGCCGTGACCATACTGCCTTTTCTCTCAGTAACATTATATTTTGCAGGACTATATACAGCTGAGGTTTTGTTGGTTGATTTTTGACGCACAACAACCATATCACCTCTTTTAATGGCACATGGCTGTGCCCGTCGCCTTCTGTCTGCATAATGTTTCATGGCTTGCTTGTTAAAGAAATCCGTTGATCGCACTGAAGAGTCATTTGGTAAGGGATGACTGGTCACATCAGGGATCCGTGTACGAAGAGTTCTGCTGAACATTAGATGAGATGGCGCAGCATTAGTGGTGGAATGTGGCGTGTTGCGGTAATTGCGCAGGAATTTGTATAGTGACTGTTTCAGTGGGGTGTGCTCCAGGCTAGCTGCCTTGATTCGTTTCCCCATGGTGCGCATGAAACGTTCTACGATTCCATTGGCTTGCGGCCAGCAAGGTGTGATTTTTCTGTGGCTGAACCCCAAGTATTCAGAAAACTGTGCAAACACATGTCCATTGAATGGAGGTCCATTATCTGTTTTGACCACTCTTGGAATGCCATATGCAGAGAATATGTCGTCCAGTTCTGGTATAACACAATTAGGAGACGTTGAAGAGATGAATGAAATGACAGGGTATCTAGAATATTCATCAATTGTTACTAGAATGTATTGGCCATTTGGTAATGGTCCATATATGTCGACTGCCACTTCCTCCCATACAGCAGTGGGTAACGGAGACATTTGTAATGGCTCTAGAGTTGATGATGGAGTAATTAATTGACAAGTGGAGCAATGTCCAATCTTCTCTTCCACCAATTTATCCATATTTGGGAACCACACTTTTTCTCTGAGTAACTTTTTTGTGCCAACAATTCCTAGATGACCTTCGTGTGCTATCTGTATGACTAGGTTGCGCAAGGCCTTAGGTACAACCAGTTTGGTACCACGAAGGATGAGTTGATCTTCAGTGACTGATAATTCCTCACGTACATTTGAAAATAGTTTTAACTCTTTCAGATCAATCCCATCTTCAGGAAATTTTTTCTTTTGAATTTCATGCCACCTTCTATTTTGGATAATTTGTATTAAGGCACAGAGTGTCTTGTCACTTGTTGTTGTATTCACAAACTGATCAACAGAAAGTGCTTTTGGCACGGCGTGAGCTGCAACAAAGTGGATGTATTCTTCAATGGAGGAATGCACAGGTAAATCATCATTGGTGGGATGTCTTGAGAGATAATCAGCCGGATTGCTGTATTTTCCAGGTTTGTGAACAATTTTGTAATTATAGTCCTGTAGACGTAGACCCCATCGTTCAATCCGTGCTGGCATTTTAGCTCGGGGATTTCCAAAAATTGTAAGGAGAGCTTGATGATCTGTGACAATAGTGAAGGGAGCGCCACAGAGAAATAAGTGAAAGTGTTCACATCCCCAGACGACTGCCAAGCTTTCTTTTTCAGGTTGTGAATACTTTCTTTCAGTGCTTGTTAAGCTTTTACTTGCATAGGAAATGATGTGGGGACTTTGATTGTCATCCTTGTATTGTGCTAAAATTGCACCCAGTCCCACGGGACTAGCATCCACAATCAGTTCGGTTCGAAGAGCTGGATCAAAATAGGCCATGGTGGTTGTTGAGCAGAGTTCATTTTTGATTGTTTCAAAAGAGGCCTGACAGTCTTGGGACCATTGAAAAACACAATTTTGTTTTGTAGGTTCCCTTAATGGAGTGCTGATTGTCGAAAAATTTGGAATATATCTAGCACAGTAACTTGCCATTCCAAGAAAAGAGCGCACTTCACTGGCTTCCTGTGGAATTGAAGCTGCTCTGATGGATTCCACTTTCTTGGGATCAGGTCGTACTCCTTCCGCCGAGAAAATGTGACCATAGAACTCCAATGAATTTTTATCAAATTCGCATTTTTCTTTGTTTAAAGTGAGTCCAGCAAAGAGCAGACATTCAAAGATAGCATATAGAGCACGATTATGTTCAGCTTGAGTTTTCCCAAAAACCAGTATGTCATCACTGTAATTAAAGGCATTTGGAATATGTTGAATGACGCTCCTTATCGTATCTTGAAAAATTTCTGCTGCTGAGCAGACCCCACACGTCAATCTTTTGTATCTTCTGAGACCCACATGGGTGGAAAATGTTGTTAAGTATCTGGATTCTGGACTCAATTCTAATTGATGATAGCCCTTATTGAGGTCGAGCTTTGAAAAAACAGTTGCTCCATTTAATAAATTAATAATGTCATCAATTGTGGGTGAGATGTGTCTTTCCCTTTGAATAGCAGTGTTGGGCAGGTGCATGTCAACACACAGTCTTACCTGCTCTGGAGTCTTTGGTTTTGGAACTACCACAAGTGGAGAGACCCACGGAGTGGGACCAGAAACAGTTTCAATGACATCATCATCCATGAGTAATTGGAGTTCCTTTTCTACCTTCTTTCTCAGGTGAAATGGAATACGCCTGTGAGCCTGGGCTACTGGACGGACACTGTCATCCACATGAAGATGCACTTGAGAGTCCTTTAATTTCCCCAATCCACTAAATAGGGGGGGAAAACTGTTCACCATGGCTTGTACATCCAGGTCCGCAGGGTCGGTTATGGTATGAACAATCTGGATGAGTCCTAGCTTCAAGGCAGTGTGATAGCTGAGAAGACAGCCTCCTGATCCTTGTAATGTGTGAAAAGTGGTTTTCTGCCTATTTTCTTTATAGCTAAGTTCAGCATCAAATTGTCCCATTGTAACTAGAGGTGTTTTAGATCCATATGGGAAGATTTTAGTATGCACTTGCTGTAAGACTGGCTTTGTTTTCAACTGTTCATAAGTATTGCTGTCTATGATATCCACCAAAGCTCCTGTATCTATTGTAAAGGTGATATCCGTGTTGCAGATGGTGAGTGTAATACATGGAGACTGCACTGAGCCAGTGGCAGACGTCGTGAACACATAGTTCTCAGCCACAGACATTTCTTCTATATCCTGATTTACCATTTTTATATTTGCAGGCTTTGTAATTGGCAGAGGAGACTTGTTGGGCGCTGATTTGCAGACAACTGCAAAATGGTTCCCTTTTCCACATTTACTGCAAGTTTGTCCTATAGCTGGACATTTGTTCATGTGGTGAGGGAAATCTTGTCCACATCTATAACATTTCTTCTGTTGCAGGGCCTGCTTGCCTTGTGCACTGTTATGTTTGAGATTATGCACATGTAAATTATCCCCACTCTCCATTGCACTTGCCTGATGATCTGCTATCTCTATAGCACGGGCCATCTTGAGTAAATCATGCAGAGAGAGATCCTGCTGGAGAGCTTTACGCCTTATGGTATTAGACGAGCAGGTGACAATTACTTGAGTTAGGATTTCATCATCTACGTCAGTAAATGCACACCCATGTGCTAGTTCTTTTAGCCGGGTGACATAGGTGTCTATGGATTCTTCTGGAAGCTGCTTAGCAATCCTGAACTTGTATCTTTCATATCTGATGTTTTGTTTAGGGTTGAAGTAGTCAGTGAGAGCTTTGGAGCATTTGCTGTACGTGTCTGTCTCCGCTGCTGGTAATGTGCTGTATATGTCATAGACTCCTGTGCCCGCACAATGCAGGAGCACGGCTTTTTTTCTGTTCTTCTCTTTTATATCTATTGCTTCCAGGAAATTCTCAAATCGATTTAACCATTTTCTCCAGTTATGAGAGAGATTAGTGACATCAGTCATATCAAACTGTGGGAACATGTGCAAGTATTCAGCCATGTTGGAGTCTCTCAGTGGCGCTGGCGTGTGAAGCAGTAAAGCAGGGGTCAGTACTCACAGTAGCAGGTGATTCAATCCCATCCTCGTCGCCAGTTGTAATGTCCACACGTTGTAAGGAATTTAAGAGAGAGTAAGCTTTAACTGTATTTTATTCTCCTCTTCTTCCTCCAGCACACAACATAACAGCAGCATAAGATTTCCTCCTCAGGCCAGAACTGAAACTGAAACTCCTCTCAACTCCCGCCCTCGCTTTCTTAAAGAGACAGATCTAATTCTTATACATTACATCCATGTGGCCGCCTTACATATTTGGTCGATTGACAATCCAGATCTTTCCGCCCAGGATGATGCCATGGCCCTAGTGGAATGCGCCCTCAGATTCTGTGGAGCCGGACCCCCACCTGTTGTATAAGCCAGAGAAATAGCCTCCCTAATCCATTTGGCTAGTGTGCATTTCGATAATCTAAGCCCTTTCCTAGGACCTTGGAACGATAAAAATAAGCCATTAGCCTTCTTCCAAGCATCAGTGACTGAAATATATTCTAGAAGGCATCTTCTAATATCTAATGAATGGAGTTTTTCTTCCTTAGGGTTAGAAGGATTAGGGAGAAATGATGGTAGAACTATCTCCTGCAACCTGTTTAAATGGGATGGTACTTTCGGTAAGTAGGCTGGGTCCGGCTTGAGGACTACTCTATCCTGTAAGAATTCTGTATAAGGGGGAAATCTGGAAAGTGCCTGGATGTCTCCTACTCTACAAGCAGATGTTATTACTACCAGGAAAGCTGTTTTAAGGGATAGCATCTTATTTGAAGCTGATTGTAAGGGTTCAAACGGTTCCTTTGTCAAAGCTGAAAGGACTAGGTTAAGATCCCATGGTATGGGGTTTTTTTGTGTATGGGTCTAGCTCTACTAGCTGCCTTAATAAACCTCTAAACCCAATAGTTATTGGCAATGTTACAAGACAACAGGGCACCCAGGGCTGAGACCTGTACTTTTAGTGTACATGTAGAAAGATTTAACTCCAAACCCCTCTGCAGAAATTCTAAAATCTGACATATCGGAACCCCTTCATTAATGTTAAAATCTGAAGTGGCCAGGAACTTCTTCCAGGTTCTAGAGTAGATCCTTGTTGTGATTTGTTTTCTACTCTTCAGAAGGGTATCTACTAGGTTTGGGGAGAAGCCTCTGTTTTTTTAACAATGACCTCTCAAACTCCATGCCGTTAAATGGAGTCCCTTCACTTGTGGATGGTTGATCGGTCCCTGGTAGAGTAAGTCCGGAATGTCTGGAAGCACTCAAGGATTGCCTACCGACATAGTCCTGAGCCACACGAACCAAGTCCTCCTGGGCTAGAACGGGGCAATTAGTATGACTCTTGCCCGATCCTCCCTGATTTTTCTCACTACTAGAGGCAACAGGGTCAATGGTGGGAACGCGTAAGCCAAAGAAAAATCCCATCTTATCAAAAAGGCGTCCATTACCAGAGGATTCTCCCTGGGATTTAGGGAATTCATTTTCTCGCTTTTCTCTTGTCTCTGGTAGCAAAGAGGTCCACCTCTGGGTGACCCCATTTGCGGACAATCTGATCGAATATGCCTCTGTTTAGAGACCATTCTCCTAGCCTTAAGGTACCGTCACACTCAGCAACTTTCCAACGATCACGACCAGCGATACGACCTGGCCGTGATCGTTGAAAAGTCATTGTGTGGTTGCTGAAGAGCTGTCACACAGACAGCTCTCCAGCGACCAACGATGCCGAAGTCCCCGGGTAACCAGGGTAAGCGCAGGGCCGTGCTTAGTAACCCGATGTTTACCCTGGTTACCAATGTAAATGTAAAAAAAAAAAAAAACACTCACATTCCGGTGCCTGTCACGTCCCCGGCGTCCGCTTCCCTGCCCTCGTCCTGCATCCTGTGTAAGCGCCGGCCGCAAAGCAGAGCACCGCTGTGCTCTGCTTTACGGCCGGCCGGCGCTGACACAGGATGCAGGAGGAGTGCAGGGAAGCGGACGCCGGGGGACGTGACAGGCACCAGAATGTGAGTATGTGTTTGGTTTTTTTTTACATTTACAATAGTAACCAGGGTAAATATCGGGTTACTAAGCACGGCCCTGCGCTTAGTAACCCGATATTTACCCTGGTTACAAGTGAAGACATCGCTGGATCGGCGTCACACACGCCGATTCAGCGATGTCAGCTGGTGATCCAGCGACGAAATAAAGTTCTGGCCTTCTAGCTCCGACCAGCGATGTCACAGCAGGATCCTGATCGCTGCTGCATGTCAAACACAACAAGATCGCCATCCAGGATTCTGCAACATCACGGATCGCTAGCGATATCGTTGTAATGTTGTTCAGTGTGAAGGTACCTTTAGGGTATTGCGGCTCAGAAAGTCTGCCTTTACTTTTTCCTTCCCCCTGATATAAAGTGCAGTTAAAGATTGAAAATGTTTTTCTGCTGTTTGGAATAGGCGATACTCCACTTGCATCAGAGTCTCGGAATGCGTTCCATCTTGGTGATTTACATAAGCCACTGCCACCTGGTTGTCCGAGAGGATCTTGACATGGTGACCCTGTAGATATACGAGTTGTTTTTTAACTGATAATTCAATAGCCATCAACTCCCTCTGGTTAGATGAAGCTCTCTCCTGGGAGTCCCATTGTCACTGAACCACAATGTCACCCATATGGGCCCCCCACTAGCATCTGTGGTTATTACATGAGTTACATGTGTCACCCAGGGAACACCTGCAGATAAGTTGTCTTTATTTAGCCACCTTCTAAGACGTAAGGGTTAACGGACTCAATGTTATCTGACCCTGCAAGGACCCTTCCAAGGCTCTATCATTAACCAGCACATCTAACTGTAAAGGCCTAGTGTGAAATTGAGCCCACCGGACAGCTGGGATACAAGAAGTCAGGGACCCTAACAGGGACATAGCCTGCCTAAGGGTCATGAAGAGTCTATCGATTGCCCTTAACGCCTGTTGTTGAATATGTAATAACTTATCTGGCGGAAGACAACATTGCTGGGCCTCCGAATCTAACAGTAGACCTAGGAATCTCTGTATTTTGAAGGGGCTGTAACCAGGATTTCTCATAATTTATTATCCAGCCTAGGCGTTCTAGTCTGGCCCTAGTCGTTCCTACTTGTGATAGGCAATGGTCTGCTGAATTCCCCACTATAAGAAAATCATCTAAATAGGGGATAATAAGAATATTGGATTCCCGTAAATGCACCATGACTTCAGCAACTATCTTTGGGAACACCCTAGGGGCAGCTGATAGAACGAAAATGGCGAACTACTCCTCCCATAAGAACCGCCACTCTTAGGAATTGTTGGAATTATGCATGGCTAGGTACATGATAATATGCGTCTTTTAAATCTACAACTACCATGAAACAGTTTTCAAACAGCATCTTTTCAAACGCTTCCAGCCTGCGTTCAGAGCGGCGCGGTACGCCAGGCCGGCCAGCGGTGCTCCGGACAGCGCCCACCTCATTAAATTGGCACCCCGCTGCACCGCACACCCACCGGAACAGAGAGCCTGGGGATACTCACCTAGCGCTGGCCTCCCTGGAGACAGGAATCCTCCGGACTCTGCTCCCTACTGGGAACGCCACCACCGTGCAGCCCAGCCAGGACCACCGTGATGTCTCCACGAACCCCTGCACCGGCTGAGGTAGGAGACCCCCCTCGCTACCTGATTCAGCTAGCCGGCCTGGGATCAATAGGATTCTTCTGTAGGATCCTGTCCCTACAGGAACAGGGAACCAACTGATACGTGGGAGATGTGCCGCCCTTTTGTATCTGTAGGTTTCCTTTTCCTGAAGGGCGGATCCCCTCTCTCGTGGTGCTGTCATGGGAGTCCGAATAAAAACTGATGACATTCAGACCACACTCTGATCAAACTAATTGGTCTGTTTCCTCATACGTGAGAAAATCCAATGTCTGAAAGAGGCCTAATTGTGACACTGGAGCTTCAATACTTTTTTTAATATTAAAGGTATTTTCCCACTGATAGCTGTGTGCCCACGTTGCATTTTTTATGTAGATAAAAAGAACCCGGCACTCAACTTTAGTCAAATTGATGGTTTTTTATTTCGTAGTACGAAAAACGTTTCGGCCTGGTCTGGCCTTCGTCAGTTACTACAATGTTGTAAAGAAAATAGATAATAAGTACATCTGTGACTACATCTGTAAATACATCAGTGGATACATACAGTGTAAGATAAATAAATAAACGGAATAAAGAAAATGAACAGAACAAACAGAAGCAAACAAAAGTATATACAGTGTGTCAAAAGGTCCTGGTATGGCGATGTTAGGAACCAACAATATGAGGAGTACACTAGTAAATCCCAGCCCCCCTGGTGGTGAAAGGGTATGGAGAGTAAAGTGCCCCGTATCGTACCGTACTGAGAGGTGTCTGGGAGAATGTTGAGGGAATACTCCAAAAGGCGTGGTGAACTCCAAGGAGATCCCTAGGAAGGAGAAAAACCCCGTGGTAGGAGCTACTGTCAATCAGCTATAGTAAGTCCGTACCGGAAATATGAGAGGCCCCAGTGAGTGCTAATACCTTGAAAAATGTAAGCCTCCGGTCAAAAGACGCGGCTGCAGATACTGCTGCAGGCTGTGGAGAAGGAAGGAGTGAAGTCAGGGTACATGTCAGATGGCGAAGTAGCCAAGTGATGTGACATGCTGGGTGGCGACACCACTTGGCTACTTCGCCATCTGACATGTACCCTGACTTCACTCCTTCCTTCTCCACAGCCTGCAGCAGTATCTGCAGCCGCGTCTTTTGACCGGAGGCTTACATTTTTCAAGGTATTAGCACTCACTGGGGCCTCTCATATTTCCGGTACGGACTTACTATAGCTGATTGACAGTAGCTCCTACCACGGGGTTTTTCTCCTTCCTAGGGATCTCCTTGGAGTTCACCACGCCTTTTGGAGTATTCCCTCAACATTCTCCCAGACACCTCTCAGTACGGTACGATACGGGGCACTTTACTCTCCATACCCTTTCACCACCAGGGGGGCTGGGATTTACTAGTGTACTCCTCATATTGTTGGTTCCTAACATCGCCATACCAGGACCTTTTGACACACTGTATATACTTTTGTTTGCTTCTGTTTGTTCTGTTCATTTTCTTTATTCCGTTTATTTATTTATCTTACACTGTATGTATCCACTGATGTATTTACAGATGTAGTCACAGATGTACTTATTATCTATTTTCTTTACAACATTGTAGTAACTGACGAAGGCCAGACCAGGCCGAAACGTTTTTCGTACTACGAAATAAAAAACCATCAATTTGACTAAAGTTGAGTGCCGGGTTCTTTTTATCTATATATACGGCTTGGGAACCTACCCGTGCACCTTAGTAGCTGTGCACACGTCTTTTGATTCACTGCATTTTTTATGTGTCTCTGCAGCAGCGGAAATGCATAAAACTGATTAAAAAACGCATTCCCATGCAATCCTATGGGATTCTGCAGTTGCTGTGCACATGCTGTGTATTTTCCCGCTGCGGAATCGCACAGCGGTAAAATCAGCAGCATGTTCATTATTTCTGTGGAATCGCGGCGATTCCGCCACCATAGGGTTGCTTTGAAACGCTCACTTTACGCATTGGGCTATGACCACATGCGTAAAGTGAGCGCTTCATATGCGGATTGTACCCGGGTCTGGAGGAGAGGAGACTCTCCTTCAGGCCCTGGGTACAATATTTCTGTAAAAAAAAAAAGAATATAAAAATAGGGATATACTTACCATCTGATGGCCCCCGGAGTCCTCCCGCCTCTCAGCGGTGCACGCAGCGGCTTCCATTCCCAGGGATGCATTGCGCGAATCACATGAGATGACGTCACGGTCACGCCACCATGACGTCACAAAGGTCCTTTGCACAAAGCATCCCTGGGAACGGAACGTACTGGGAGCGCCGCTGAGGAGATCGGGGGCCATCGGAAGGTGAGAATAACCATTTTTTTTTATTTTTTTTTTAACATTCTATCTTTTACTATTGATGCTGCATAGGTGACCAACCTGTCAATCACTTTTCCAAGCGATGCTTTAAATCGCTTGCAAAACGCAAGCATTCTGCAAGCTAAAAACGCTTGCAAAATGCTTGTGTTTTGCGGGAAAATGCAAGCAAATTCCGCATGCGTTTTACCCGCGGCAGGAGTTGCGGAAATGCTGCGGACGTTTCCGCAGCATTTCTGCAACGTGGGCACATAGCCTTAGACTTTTATGACATGCCCATGATATAAATGGGTTGACAAATTATATGGAGAATGGAGGTCCCTGTTCTACAAGTCAAAGGGTCCACAAGCATGCGCTCTAACAGTAGTGCTGAGAGGAAAAAATGGGGACACAGAGTTGGTCGATCTTGAGTTGGTTTGTGGCGACACACAGCCTCCCGGTAGGCAGAGATACGACAGCCACATCTGGATTCAGATTCATCGTTATTGGCGGAAGTTTAATATGTGTTAAAATACCCTTCATCCTGGCACTGAAAAGTATACATTTCTCATGTACAACTACTTGGTGAACTCTATTTGCTTCCTGCTGAATACTCCTCTAAGACTGGTGTTTCGGTTACAAGATGGTCATTCCAGTGGCACGTGGAGCTTAGTGATAAGTATGAGCCACAGCACAGGTGAAGCAGGGAAAGCATAGATCAGACTTATCACTATTACGCCCTTCACCACCATGCCACTACAACAAGAGAACCGCAACACCGATCTAAGTAAAGGGGGCAGTGGGAAGAAAATGGAGGTCAGCCGAAAGGGCAACTATGGGTGCCAATTGTATAGCAATGTTCAGTGGTAGAATGGAGGGTTGCTTTAAATGTTCCGCTTCATTAATGTGTATCTTATAGCCTGTTAGGTTATTAACCTTATCTAATGTTGTTACTACTGGGAAACAACTCCCAAAGCTGCACAGAACAGCGCATGGCAGATCATTACTGACTCAGCTAATGTCCACCACTTCTTCTTTTCAACAAGCACAGATTCACGGGTCCTGCTTATAGCATAAGTTACCCTTACAATTACAATATGAAGAATTACAGCATGAACTAAGTTTGGGTCACAGTCACATATCACGGCAAACATGGTCCAGGGGGGGAAATCAGAACGACAGAAATCAAGGTCAACAGTTGAGCGGAACGCAGTGTTAATGATATAAATGCACAGGAATACAATTCTGAAAACCTCTGGGATTCTCACACAATAACCTTCATGGTGAAGTCTCTTGTTTTCTTATCAATTGATCTACAGGGAACAATTGTTTAAAGGAAATGTTCCCCTGCAGGCTCTGATTTACAATGGCTGTATGTGCTAATGCACCAGGATTCATCTGTAATTAACCCTTCTCATTCAGAGGCTATAATATTTATGACCCTGAGTCAAGCATCTACATATCTGCCAACTTCTCTCCTGGAATGCTTGGCAGTGAAATAATGCTGGCAGTATAATGGCGGTGATCATTATCAGCATTAATGTGATCAGCCTTTGTGGGTAGAACTGTTTGCACATTGCTAAAAGTATTAGGATCAGGAAGTGACACAACTAAAGTGGCCATTGACATTAGGGCAAAAGCTATCCTGATCCAAGCGAGGAGATTATATGAAAAGGTAAAATTCTTTCTCTATGTAACAGTTATATAGTGTACACCGTAAACCAAACACATTTCTGGTAAGGGGCTTTCTCAAATGTCTCCCCATAAATTTACAAGCAAGGATTAAGCAGAACACAAACACCTGTGGTTTGGGATTATACATCAGCGCAACAAAGAATCCAGCTGGGTCACCCCAAGCTCTAATAAAACTGGGGCTACATGGTGATATATTTTACACTACAGCAATTTTATTTAAAAAAAAAACTAGAAAAGACTATGTTACAGCTCTGATTTTGCTGTAAATAAATCAGTCAAGTTGCATGTTGAATGCGGTTTGCACCGAAGTCTATGGCAAGTCAGTCAGGTGCGTTATGCGACCAGCGATAAAAAATCCAATTATTTTGGAAATATTTGTGACTCTGAGACGAGGTCGCAATGCAACACCATAGGAAATCATTAGATGTAACTTGTTATATGACACTGCAATTTCAGTATTGCTCGACCCATGTCGCTGTGTAACCCTAAACTTGGTGTGGCCAGAAATAATACTAGTACTCAATGGCTGCCCACGCTTCCCAGTCCCACAAGCTCGCTGTCTCGGGGTAACTCTGATCTCTCCTTCAAACCACACATCCAAGCCCTTTCCACTTCCTGCCGACTCAAACTCAAAAATACCTCTCAGATCTGCACATTCCTCAACCAAGACTCTGCAAAAACACTAGTGCATGACCTCATCATCTCCCACCTCAATTACTGCAATCTCCTTCTTAGTGGCCTCTCCTCTAATCATAGAATGGTAGAGTTGGAAGGGACCTCCTGGGTCATCTGATCCAACCCCCTGCTCAAATCAGGATTCACTAAATCATCCCAGACAGATGTCTGTCCAGCCTCTGTTTGAAGACTTCCATGGAAGGAGAACTCACCACCTCTGGTGGCAGCCTGTTCCACTCATTGATCACCCTGTCAAAAAGTTTTTTCTAATATCTAATCTGTGTATCCTCCCATTCAGTTTCATCCCATTCCTTCTAGTCTTTTCTTGTGCAAATGAGAATAAAGATAATCCTTCTACAGTGTGATAGCCCTTGAGATATTTGTAGATAGCCAAGTCTCCTCTGTCTTCTTGTTTGCAAGCTAAACATTCACAAATCCTGTAACCGTTACTCATAGGACATGGTTTGCAGACCGGTCACCTGGTCGCTCTTCTCTGAACTTGATCCAGTTTTGTTGATGTCTTTTTTAAATGTGGTGCCCAAAACTGGACACAGTATTCCAGATGAAGTCTGACCAAAGAGGAGTAGAGGGCAATAATGACTTTGCATGATCTAGACTGGATGCTTCTGTTAATACATCCCAGAATTGCATTTGCCTTTTTTGCTGCTGCATCACACTGTTGACTCATGTTTAGTTTACGTATTATTAGTATACCCAGGTCTTTTTCACATGTGCTGTTGCTTAGCCCAATTCCTCCCATTCTGTATATGCTTTTTTCATTTTTTTTTCCCAGCCCACCAATCTATCCTAGACTACACAGCTCAACTAATCCACCAATGCCCCCGCTATTTCCCAGCCTCTCCTCTCTGTCAAACCCTTCACTGGCTCCTCATTACCCAGAGACTCCAATTCAAAACCCTAACCATGGTTTAAAAACCATCCACAGCCTGTCTCCTCCATACATCTGTGACCTAGTCTCCTGGTACTTACCTGCGTGTTTCTAGGAATGCTCGTTCCCCAATTATCAACCCGTCTTAATCCAGAATAAGCTTATACTACCTATCAGTTGGCTTACATTTAGACCACTTTTTTAAGCAAAAAATAGACCAACTTTTATTTCTATATTAATAATAATTGTTAAAAGCCATTAAATCCACATACATCCATTTGAGGATGTACTGTATATTGGGTCACAGTTATAAAGTTGTGTAATTAATACAGCTGTAACCCACTAGGTCCCAATTGTAATGCTAGAATTTAGATATAGTATACATTTTTGATTGGATTCCTGACTGTTGTCACTTATAAATTAATTAACCTCCATATTAAGAATGTATAGATTCATGGATTATTAAAACTAAATGGGAGACATAAATATCTGCTTGTCTCCGGTTAGACTGTAGGTGATAACTTATAAATTCCTATTATTAGATATTTATTTGCACTGCTGCACGATGACAGTCAGTAAAAGGTTGTATCATCCAATGTAATAAAGAAAGTTCTATATACTGGCTGGTAAAACTGCACAATGTATGTTAAATCTTAGACAGCACACTCCGCCGCTATCATGGTTGCCGGCACACCGCAATTGCATCCAGCACACAAATAGCAGTCTATATATGTGCTGCCCATGTAGGAGACCACTGTGAATATAGGCAGTGCTGTAGAGCAGGGGTCCCCAACTCCAGTCCTCAAGGCCCACCAACAGGTCATGTTTTAAGGATTTCCTTTGCATTGCACAGGTGATGCAATTATTACCTGGGCAAGACTAAGGAAATCCTGAAAACATGACATGTTGGTGGGCCTTGAGGACTGGAGTTGGGGACCCCTGCTGTAGAGCAATATGGCTGCACCACTGCTCTAATACCAAGCACGCCAGTGCTTTATCTACCACGTGAGTTATCCACCACTAGTGACCGCATGTTGATATAGCAGCTGCAGGTGAGGTCGGCCTAGATCAGCAGCCACGCCAGCACAAAAGAATCACCAGCGCGCTTTTGCAGGCAAACTGTCAGTATGTCTGCGGCTTGCTACACTGTAGCAGCGCACACAGACATCCATTTCCCTATCATAGTTACTATCATCTGGACTCTATCATTTCTACATCTAGCAAAGGGCTGGGACATGTTTCCTTGATGCCCGTTTCGCCAGAATACCGGCTTTTTCTAAGGTAAATTTTTATTTACACATCCTTTTCTCTTTCCCTTTAACCACTATTCTATAGTCTTTTCGTGGTGTACACATATGTGTAATAATGTCCACTGAGATCTGACAATTCAATTATTGTGTAAGCAAAAATAAAATCTGGAGTACTCCTTTAGCAAATCTGATGTATTTTACAAAAACACTTCTTTAACCCACTTTATTGGACACTATCTAAAAGGCTAAAGAGACCAAAGTAAGACATTTGTGGCAAGAACAAAGTCAGATGCCATCAGAGCAAATCAGGGATTGCTTTCTGAAGTATTTCTCTGTTTTCTTCAAACATGATCCAATGGCATTCTTGGTGAATAGATTCAAAAACTGAAATATCCATTCAAGTAGGTGTCTTGTCTACACAACTCTATAATGATGCTGATGGAATCACAATATGCTCTGTCGTGCATCATTTTCAGCTGTAAATTCCTACTTAAGGTGAACAGCAAGATATGGTCGACTACGACCTGCTGCCCTCCTCCAATAGGTGTATACAGCCCAAAATAACGTACGGATCACGATTTATGGGGGTTTGGATGTAAGCTCTGATTAAACACTATGTGAACCCAGCGAAATGTATATAGGGGGATTTTATTATTATTATAAATATTTATAATGACCTACACATGACATTTTACTAAACAGGTCACAGATCTATATCAAATTAGTGACTATTTTTGCACAGAGCTTTGCTTCTATGATAGTAATAACACATTTTCTACAAGATTGGCATTCGGGACGTGCACTGACACAGGCACATGTGAGACAATGCCGTAATCTGTCACCAGGAGCCGTTTTGGAAGTAAGACAACAAAATAATGAGTAATATCTCTCCCATCTGTTTGTTTCTTCTGAATTCTCGTAACATATGAATCTATCATTTAGGTGTGAAAACTATCAATTTATGGCAGAGCCTGCTGTATAATTCTCGATACAACAGAGGTGTATTTATGCACGGTATTTAGGATAATTTCTATGTATAAAATGCGTTGTGGCTATATACATAAACACAGATAGGATTGTGGAAACATTGTACATCTGCACTTATACAGCACATATCACATAGAGAATTGCAGCAGCGGCTAAAGCTATCAAATTAAAGTCCCTCTCAGTCCAAGTGTGTTTTCAGAATAAGTCATCATCTGCGCACTTGAGTAATAAGGGTAGCAACAGACATGGCAGCTACCAGGTGGTCGAGACCCAGCCCAGACCCTCCCAGGAAAAACTATGTGAATAATTAGTCTTGGAGAAAGCATCACAGAAGGGGCACAAATCATCAAAGAATAGATCAAAACAATGAAAAAAAAATCTGACCTTTGCAACACCGAAATTCACATATTGGAACCAGTAACGTCAATCTGAACAAGTTTGACCAATTTCTCACCCCCACCTAAAAAGGTCCTTACACATGCCTGCAGAACTACGGCAGATTTAGATAGGCCAATCGTTGAAGCATTTGTAGGATCGCTTGTTCCTGACCATCATCCCATCTAAGCAAGCCAGCAATAAAACAACGAACTACGGTTTGTATGTTCTCTCCGTGTTTGCGTGTGTTTCCTCCAGGTTCTCCGGTTTCCTTCCACATTCCAAAGACATACTGATAGGGAATTTAGATTGTGAGCCCCATCGGGGACAGCGATGATAATGTGTGCAATCTGTAAAGTGCTGCTTAATATGTTAGCGCTATATAAAAATAATAATAATAATTATTATTATTATTATTATATGCTAGTTTTTTGAGTATGATGAATTTTATGCCAGAAAAACCAACATTCTCCGCAGTGCATCGCCCTGGGTGAGTAGGTGATGTGCTGCTGATAACATGATATTCTGTTTATACAGAAGGAAGGTATTAGGCTGGTTTCACATTTATAAAAGAAACACAGGAGTAAATACCAGGTATATATATATATACAGATTATTACCAGTAGTATGTATACCCTATGTATAGTATCACTGCTATACCCAGTGCCACCTGTGTCAAAAAATGTAGTGACACCACTACATGAACAGAAAAAGCATATACCAAATATGGATAAGACCAAAGGATACAAAGGATAACCGGGAATATTAAAATATATTATTTTATTATTGTGCAATAGCAGCCAAGACAAAAAATAGAAATTAAAATATTACATAGATATATATAACCATACATACATATATATATATATATATATATATATGTATATAGTACATGTGTATTCGTATTAATTTATGGGCACATAAAAACCTCAATATATGAATCAAATGGGCAGGTCACAAAATAATAGTAAAAATTATATATACTCTGGATACCCAGTAAAAGAATAGTAAGTAATATATATAAAAAGTGTATTAAAAGGTATAGATGGTAAAAAAATATATATCCTTACCTGGTCTAACTGGCTACAAAGTGCTAGGTGTAAACATATATAGGAAAACCCTATAAAAAAGTGCAATGTGCTGGTAAACAATATAGTGTGAAGATTCACATAAGGCCAATGTTGTAAAGGAAAGTGCAGTGTGCTAGTTATAATGTGCCAGTAATAATGAAATATGCCAGATACACCGAGCACTATCCATCCAGGACAGTGATAAATATATGAATGGACAGCTGCTACTTACTATCAAAGACTGGGGGGATATCACCAGGACCGCCAAATGTATGAGGAAGTGCACCCCAACGCGCGTTTCGGACCCAGAACGTTTTGCCGCGTTTGACGACGCATGCGTCTTTTTGTCGCTTGCGGCTTGGCGCGGAAATGCAACATGTAGTAAGTATTTTTAGAGGCGTCTATTTGCCGCCAGGAAACGCATGCGTTCGATTGCGCACGGTTTGCGTAAAAAAAAGCATTGCTGTCTATGTAAACGCATGCGTTTTTAAGCACATGCGTTTGGTTGCGTTTTTGAACGCATGCGTTTCAATAGAGAAAAACAAGTCTAGACACTGATAAGCCACCTCCCACCATCAAGGTGATAAAGGGATCCAAACCCTAACCCTAGCCCTAACCCTAACCCTAACCCTAAGCCACCATCAAGGTGATAAAGGGATCCAAACCCTAACCCTAGCCCTAACCCTAATGGGAAAATGGAAATACATACATTTTTTAAAAAATTTAATTTTTCCCTAACTAAGGAGTTTATGAAGGGGGTTTGATTTCTATTTATAAGGGGTTTTCTAGTGGATTTTTATGATTGGCAGCTGTCACACACTGAAAGACGCTTTTTATTCCAAAAAATATTTCTTGCGTTACCACATTTTGAGAGCTACAATTTTTCCATATTTTGGTCCACAGAGTCATGTGAGGTCTTGTTTTTTGCGGGACGAGTTGACATTTTTATTGGTAACATTTTCGGGCACGTGACATTTTTGATTGCTTTTCCGATTTTTGTGAAGCAGAATGAACAAAAACCAGCTTGTGAAATTTCTCATCATGCGTACCAAAAGCGCAAACGCAGGAAAAAACACATGTAAACGCGTACAAAAGCGGCATTTTTTTAACCGCATGCGACAATGCATGCGTCTAAAAAACGCAGCATTTGTACGCGTTTACATGCGTTTTTTTCACCACTTGCGGATGCGTTTTAAATGCTGCAGATTTAAACGCAAATGTGAAACCAGCCTTAGTGATTGTCCTGTGCATGGAGAATGTTCGCCAGTCTGCGTACATAGCTTGGTGGACACCACTGATTGGCTTGTCTTTTGTTGGCCTGGATCGGCTCATTAAAAAATGGGCCATTAGGATGATGATGAAGGGATTAATTCAACCAAAATGTGTAGTCTGAAGTGGTTAATTGTATCTCAAAATGCATAGTCTGTACAATTAAGGTATCATCACCACAGGTGGTGTAGGATGAGATGTGATACGGGCAAGAGACATTTTTTACAGCCATGATGCCAGGAGACTTGGTACGTCTCCTCGTACTCCTTCACAACAGTCCACAATTCACAGTGGTAGTACTGTAGTTTTCGCTAGATCAGAGAACATAGTTAATAGGGACCAAGCTCTGCTCATTGTTTGCTAAAATCTCATGTAGAAGGGCATGCTACATCCATGTTTAACTCCTGTATGTCTGGAATGTCCAGAAAAAGGGGGATGCCTCCTGGATCTGCGGAAAAGTTGGCAAATTTTTCACACGCCACCAAATGCTCCCAAAACTGAGAGAAAAGCAGCACTACTAGAAGGCGTCTTCTGCGTTATGGTAGGATGGCTTGTCATGAGCTGGAGCCTTGGCTTCCATTGCAAATTAAAGGGACAATAATTAAGTTGTGAGGGCAGAGCTTGTAAAAAGGGGGAGCAATTGCACTTAAAAACAATTTGGCTACCCGCTGCACACAGAATGATCCCAGAAATTAAGATATTCTTGTAACCCACAACAAATACTTCTCTTGGCACAAAAAATATATACCCCCAAAGAGAACAGATATTTTATCCATCACAAAGTTATACTTAATTAAAAAAAAAAGTAACAGAGCAGCTTCAATATGTGTTATTCTTAGAAAGGTCGTACTAGGACTTTTATGTCATCTTCCAAATGAACACTATAGATGGCGGGAGCTTAACCCGCCCCAAGCTTGGCTGCAGTGATACACTACATGACAGCTGTGCAGGCGGATGATCTCGATGACTCTCAGGGTCCCAGCAGCTTGGGAAGCTGCCACTTCCAGCATAGGCAGACATAGTAATTATAACCCATGTGCTGGTGCAGAAGGCCTGCTTATTAATCTGTCAGGTCTGAGAGTGCAAGTGAGAAGACATGTACATGTTTCCATGGAGACGTGACCTAAACATTGCTCAGGTATTCTGCCATCAGCTCCAGCGTACGGAGAGATAACGCTGAGCATTCATTTACAGACAAGGAGACAATTAAAAAATGCCTACAAATCCGTGACCACTTATACTATGATAAAGTCTGCTATCTTCTGTATCTTATCTATACGTCTTAATGATTTCTTCACAGATTCCTGATCTTTGCAGATCTACACACCCAGACAGTCTCCCGGACGTGGAGAGTAGGTTTACTCCACAACCGCCTATGTTACCGTTCTTCAGTCATTTATTAGTCTGTTTAGACAGGCCACAATTAATATATAGTTCAAACAAAAATTGATCATTCTGGGCTCATAGGCTCTCATTGTTCTGGGCAGCACATGTTCTGTCTACACAAGACGATGTGCTGCCGAGAATGAAGATCTTTATGCAAAGTAAAAGATAATTTCACCCGACGAACAACCACTTTGCTTGTTATTCTGTGAATGGAAGCCTAATTACACAACATTATTATCCTAAGATACTAGGAACATTTGCTCCTGTTAATTATGCACTGAAACTGTACCTGTATGAGACCCATCTCGGGTTCTCAGGACCCCTGCTGTATCAACGTGTTTTCTAAAGGTAAATAATCGCTGGGAATGCAATTACCACAAGGCCCAGATAAACCTGGAGCTGACCCGGTACCTACAGAAAAACTACTATGGTTTTCAGCTAACACAAAATTTTAAATGCTTAGACGATAAACAATTAATATCCCAAGAGAGTGTAAAATTAACCTCATTCAAAATAGTTTCTTGTGCAACATATACGCAACAACAAGGCAGAAAGTCATTAAAAGGCCTAGAAGAGAATTCACCGTAAATATAATGTTGGACCACATAAGGTAATACAGATTCAGTATTCACTCACAACCACAGTTAGGTTTTCCGATCGTCTGTTCAGAGGTCTCATAAGATATATGTCTCCATTTAAACCACCATGGATTGGTGTCAGCTCCTTCAGAATACAACGCATCCAGGTGAATCCAGCGCTACTTCTGTAGAACCAACAGACATCCAACCACAGTGTAAAACAGTAAGGACTGATTTATTAAGTGTAATGTAGATAAAACAGCACTTTAAGATTATCTACAAGTCCTAAAAAAAAGTACACTTCATGCATCTTTTCCGACCCAAAGTTTCGCCCATCCGGCTTTGTCAAGAGCATGCACATAGCCACCACATATGAAGCAGGGAGCTTCTTTTTCCAAAATTTCTGCAAGAGGAGTCAGAGTAAGGAAGGGCCTGATTTATGACTATATGGTGGAGTAAGAAATCAGCAAAACAATGAAACTATTTTTTTTTCTTCAGTTTCCCAAGTGGCCACTCCTTTAGAAATCTTTTTAGGCTATTGTATGGCCTTCATCCATGTGTAAGGAGGTGAAGCACAAGAAGAGTCCGGGGGCGGGTACCTTCTCGGCTCTGTGCCTGGAACCATTGAGCTGTGCTACAGGTTCCCCAGGAGGCAGACTTAGAGACTGGGACAGGAAGGAAGCCGGGTATGGAACGGGAAAGGCACGCGCGCAAGGAACAGAGCAGCGTGAGCAGCGGTCAGAGCAGGGTGCAGCTGCGCTCCGGGAGAGAGAGAGAGAGCTCCCGGTCAGAGGAGAAATACAGGGAAATTCCCCAGAAAGACTGCATCTTGTGAGTACATGAAAGCGGACTCTGCGGTGACTGGAGAGGGGCGCTTTGAGACCCGTGTAGAGACATTGGCCCGTATAGAGACTGCGATCTCCTGGTACCCGCGGTATCAGTACAGAGACTGTGACCCCTGGTACCCACGGTAAAAGTGCAGAGCCCCTGATTCCTGGTGAGAGACTTAATAATAGACTGACCATCGTTTTCCTGGGATAGGCTGTGCTGTAAAAGCTAAAGACTCAGAACGTGTACATATCACATAAACTCTCGAAACCCCAGGCAGCGGGCTCCTAGAGACTACTGAGCCCACGGACAACAGAGGGATGACAAGTGCCGCTGTTTTTCGGCGCCGACGTTGGAGAAGATGACCCTTCAAGCAGGTCCTCAGCAGACTGATGTTCTTTTCTCAAGAAATCCTGCTTACTTCTGTTACACTGTTTGACTCCCATATTTTTGCACTGTTTTATTGCTAACCTGATTCCTGTTATTAAACCCCTCAACTGTTGGTCTGTCTGTTCCATGGTGACATACTCAGTACCTGCATACTATTACACATGGACTAGTAAGAAAGGTAGTATTCTATTCTATCCAACATATTTTTCACAAGTGATTAGGAAAATGGAAGAAGATGAAGGGCAGCACGGTGGCTCAGTGGATAGCACTGCAGCCTTGCAGCGCTGGAGTCCTGGGTTATAATCCCACCTTGGACAACATCTGCAAGAAATTTGTATGTTCTCCCCGTGTTTGCGTGGGTTTCCTCCGGATACTCCTGTTTCCTCCCACATTCCGAAGACATACTGATAGGGAAAATAGATTGTGAGCCCTATCAGGGACAGCGATGATAATGTGTGCAAAACTGTAAAGCACTGCGTAATAAGTTAGCGCTATATAAAAATAAAGATTATTATTATTATTATTATTAATAAGTGTCTTATTGAAAATGGGGCTCCGGAAGATATGGAAGGTTAGTGGTTATGTATGGGATGATATCTTTGGAGATTTCAAGTAATGAAGATGTCTTATTATTGAGAATATGTTGGATACAAAGATTCAGAAGATACAAAGAACTTTAAAAATAATTTCATCAAACAAATGACCTCATTCGTCAGGTGATAATCAGACAAACAGTTCATTATCATTGGCCAATGTAAATAGGCCTTAATGGGGTTGTCCCGTGAACAAAGTTCATTTTAGTATTTAATTAATACATCTTAGAATAAAAGTAAGTTTCACAATTGGATGTGTTAAGAAAAAATGTTCCTGTCCTGAGATAATCTTATAAATGTGTCCCTGCTGTGTACTGTGTAATGGATCTGTCCACTCATGCAGGAACATGGTCGGATATACCACAGCTCCTGGGCAGGGGAGGATGCAAAAGAGCATATACAGACATTACAGCACGAGATCACAGCTCATTCTTTCGGTGAAGTAAAACAAGTTTTTAAACAAAATGGGAAATTTTTTACCTCGTATAAATCAGCAGCTGTGATCCCCTGCTGTACGATCTTTATACTCTTTTGCTTCCTCCCTGCCCAGGAGATGTGGTATGATGAGACCATGTTCCTGTACGGTCAGACACTGCCATTACACAGTACACAGCAGGGACACATTTATAAGATTATCTCAGCACAGGAACATTATCTTTTAACACATCCAGTTGTGAAACATATTGTAAAGGTACCGTCACACTTAGCGACGCTGCAGCGATACCGACAACGATCCGGATCGCTGCAGCGTCGCTGTTTGGTCGCTGGAGAGCTGTCACACAGACCGCTCTCCAGCGACCAACGATGCCGGTAACCAGGGTAAACATCGGGTAACTAAGCGCAGGGCCGCGCTGTTATGGCTGGCAATCAGGCAACACAGCGTGCAGTAATCAGCGCACATACAGAGATCTGGCAATAACCAAAAACAATAGGACGAGCTCTGAGACGTGGAATCTCTGTAGACTGCAGTACCTGATCTATCCTCACACAACTATAAGCAGCAGTGGATTGCGCCTATCACTACCTATGCAACTCGACACTGCCTGAGGAGCTGACTAGCCTGAAGATAGAAATACAAGCCTGACTTACCTCAGAGAAATACCCCAAAGGAATAGGCAGCCCCCCACATATAATGACTGTTAGCAAGATGAAAAGACAAACGTAGGAATGAAATAGATTCAGCAAAGTGAGGCCCGATATTCTAGACAGAGCGAGGATAGCAAAGAGAACTATGCAGTCTACAAAAAACCCTAAAACGAAAACCATGCAAAGGGGCAAAAAGACCCACCGTGCCGAACTAACAGCACGGCGGTGCACCCCTTTGCTTCTCAGAGCTTCCAGCAAAAGTTAATAGCAAGCTGGACAGAAAAAACAGAAAACAAACTAGAAGCACTTATCTAGCAGAGCAGCAGGCCCAAGGAAAGATGCAGTAGCTCAGATCCAACACTGGAACATTGACAAGGAGCAAGGAAGACAGACTCAGGTGGAGCTAAATAGCAAGGCAGCCAACGAGCTCACCAAAACACCTGAGGGAGGAAGCCCAGAGACTGCAATACCACTTGTGACCACAGAAGTGAACTCAGCCACAGAATTCACAACAGTACCCCCCCCTTGAGGAGGGGTCACCGAACCCTCACCAGAACCCCCAGGCCGACCAGGATGAGCCACATGAAAGGCACGAACAAGATCTGGGGCATGGACATCAGAGGCAAAAACCCAGGAATTATCTTCCTGAGCATAACCCTTCCATTTGACCAGATACTGGAGTTTCCGTCTAGAGACACGAGAATCCAAAATCTTCTCCACAATATACTCCAATTCCCCCTCCACCAAAACAGGGGCAGGAGGCTCCACAGATGGAACCATAGGTGCCACGTATCTCCTCAACAACGACCTATGGAATACATTATGTATGGAAAAGGAGTCTGGGAGGGTCAGACGAAAAGACACCGGATTGAGAATCTCAGAAATCCTATACGGACCAATAAAACGAGGTTTAAATTTAGGAGAGGAAACCTTCATAGGAATATGACGAGAAGATAACCAAACCAGATCCCCAACACGAAGTCGGGGTCCCACACGGCGTCTGCGATTAGCGAAAAGCTGAGCCTTCTCCTGGGACAAGGTCAAATTGTCCACTACCTGAGTCCAGATCTGCTGCAACCTGTCCACCACAGAATCCACACCAGGACAGTCCGAAGACTCAACCTGTCCTGAAGAGAAACGAGGATGGAACCCAGAATTGCAGAAAAATGGAGAGACTAAGGTAGCCGAGCTGGCCCGATTATTAAGGGCGAACTCAGCCAACGGCAAAAATGACACCCAATCATCCTGGTCAGCGGAAACAAAACATCTCAGATATGTTTCCAAGGTCTGATTGGTTCGTTCGGTCTGGCCATTAGTCTGAGGATGGAAGGCCGAGGAGAAAGATAGGTCAATGCCCATCCTACCACAAAAGGCTCGCCAGAACCTCGAGACAAACTGGGAACCTCTGTCAGAAACAATATTCTCAGGAATGCCATGTAAACGAACCACATGCTGGAAGAACAAAGGCACCAAATCAGAGGAGGAAGGCAATTTAACCAAGGGCACCAGATGGACCATTTTAGAAAAGCGATCACAGACCACCCAAATGACCGACATTTTTTGAGAAACGGGAAGGTCAGAAATGAAATCCATCGAAATATGTGTCCAAGGCCTCTTCGGGACCGGCAAGGGCAAAAGCAACCCACTGGCACGTGAACAGCAGGGCTTAGCCCTAGCACAAATTCCACAGGACTGCACAAAAGCACGCACATCCCGTGACAGAGATGGCCACCAGAAGGATCTAGCAACCAACTCCCTGGTACCAAAGATTCCTGGATGACCGGCCAGCACCGAACAATGAAGTTCAGAGATAACTTTACTAGTCCACCTATCAGGGACGAACAGTTTCTCGGCCGGACAACGATCAGGTTTATTAGCCTGAAATTTCTGCAACACTCTCCGCAAATCAGGGGAGATGGCAGACACAATGACTCCTTCCTTGAGGATACTCGCCGGCTCAGATAACCCCGGAGAGTCGGGCACAAAACTCCTAGACAGAGCATCCGCCTTCACATTTTTAGAGCCCGGAAGGTATGAAATCACAAAATCAAAACGAGCAAAAAATAACGACCAACGGGCCTGTCTAGGATTCAAGCGCTTGGCAGACTCGAGATAAGTAAGATTCTTATGATCAGTCAATACCACCACGCGATGCTTAGCTCCCTCAAGCCAATGACGCCACTCCTCGAATGCCCACTTCATGGCCAGCAACTCTCGGTTGCCCACATCATAATTACGCTCAGCAGCAGAAAATTTCCTGGAAAAGAAAGCACATGGTTTGAACACTGAGCAACCAGAACCTCTCTGTGACAAAACCGCCCCTGCACCAATCTCAGAAGCATCAACCTCGACCTGGAACGGAAGAGAAACATCAGGTTGACACAACACAGGGGCACAGCAAAAACGACGCTTCAACTCCTGAAAAGCTTCCACGGCAGCAGAAGACCAATTAACCAAATCAGCACCCTTCTTGGTCAAATCGGTCAATGGTCTGGCAATGCTAGAAAAATTACAGATGAAGCGACGATAAAAATTAGCAAAGCCCAGGAATTTCTGCAGACTTTTTAGAGATGTCGGCTGAGTCCAATCCTGGATGGCCTGAACCTTAACCGGATCCATCTCGATAGTAGAAGGGGAAAAGATGAACCCCAAAAATGAAACTTTCTGCACACCGAAGAGACACTTTGATCCCTTCACGAACAAGGAATTAGCCCGCAGTACCTGGAAAACCATTCTGACTTGCTTCACATGAGACTCCCAATCATCTGAGAAGATCAAAATGTCATCCAAGTAAACAATCAAGAACTTATCCAGATACTCACGGAAAATGTCATGCATAAAAGACTGAAAAACAGATGGAGCATTGGCAAGTCCGAACGGCATCACCAGATACTCAAAATGACCCTCGGGCGTATTAAATGCCGTTTTCCATTCATCTCCCTGCCTGATTCTCACCAGATTATACGCACCACGAAGATCAATCTTAGTAAACCAACTAGCCCCCTTAATCCGAGCAAACAAGTCAGAAATCAATGGCAAGGGATACTGAAACTTAACAGTGATCTTATTAAGAAGGCGGTAATCAATACACGGTCTTAGCGAACCATCCTTCTTGGCTACAAAAAAGAACCCTGCTCCCAATGGTGACGACGATGGGCGAATATGTCCCTTCTCCAGGGACTCCTTCACATAACTGCGCATAGCGGTGTGTTCAGGTACGGACAAATTAAATAAACGACCCTTAGGGAATTTACTACCAGGAATCAAATCGATAGCACAATCACAATTCCTATGCGGAGGTAGGGCATCAGACTTGGACTCTTCAAATACATCCTGAAAGTCAGACAAGAACTCTGGGATGTCAGAAGGAATGGATGACGAAATAGACAAAAATGGAACATCACCATGTACTCCCTGACAACCCCAGCTGGTTACCGACATAGAGTTCCAATCCAATACTGGATTATGGGTTTGTAGCCATGGCAACCCCAACACGACCACATCATGCAAATTATGCAGTACCAGAAAGCGAATAACTTCCTGATGTGCAGGAGCCATGCACATGGTCAGCTGGGCCCAGTACTGAGGCTTATTCTTGGCCAAAGGTGTAGCATCAATTCCTCTCAACGGAATAGGACACCGCAAAGGCTCCAAGAAAAATCCACAACGTTTAGCATAATCCAAATCCATCAGATTCAGGGCAGCGCCTGAATCCACAAACGCCATGACAGAATACGATGACAAAGAGCACATTAAGGTAATGGACAAAAGGAATTTGGACTGTACAGTACCAATAACGGCAGAGCTATCGAACCGCCTAGTGCGTTTAGGACAATTAGAAATAGCATGAGTAGAATCACCACAATAGAAACACAGTCTGTTCAGACGTCTGTGTTCTTGCCGTTCAACTTTAGTCATAGTCCTGTCGCACTGCATAGGCTCAGGTTTACTCTCAGACAATACCGCCAGATGGTGCACAGATTTACGCTCGCGCAAGCGACGACCGATCTGAATGGCCAAGGACATAGACTCATTCAAACCAGCAGGCATAGGAAATCCCACCATTACATCCTTAAGAGCTTCAGAGAGACCCTTTCTGAACAAAGCCGCTAGTGCAGATTCATTCCACAGAGTGAGTACTGACCACTTCCTAAATTTCTGACAATATACTTCTACATCATCCTGACCCTGGCATAAAGCCAGCAGATTTTTCTCAGCCTGATCCACTGAATTAGGCTCATCGTAAAGCAATCCCAGCGCCTGGAAAAATGCATCAACATTACTCAATGCAGAATCTCCTGGTGCAAGAGAAAACGCCCAGTCCTGTGGGTCGCCGCGCAAAAAAGAAATAATAATCAAAACCTGTTGAATAGGATTACCAGAAGAATGAGGTTTCAAGGCCAAAAATAGCTTACAATTATTTCTGAAGCTCAGGAACTTAGTTCTGTCACCAAAAAACAAATCAGGAATCGGAATTCTTGGTTCTAGCATCGATTTCTGATCAATAGTATCTTGAATCTTTTGTACATTTACAACGAGATTATCCATTGAGGAGCACAGAGCCTGAATATCCATGTCCACAGCTGTGTCCTGAAGCACTCTAATGTCTAGGGGAAAAAAAAGACTGAAGACAGAGCTAAGAAAAAAAAATGATGTCAGGATTTCTTTTTTCCCTCTATTGGGAATCATTGGTGTGGCTCCTTGTACTGTTATGGCTGGCAATCAGGCAACACAGCGTGCAGTAATCAGCGCACATACAGAGATCTGGCAATAACCAAAAACAATAGGACGAGCTCTGAGACGTGGAATCTCTGTAGACTGCAGTACCTGATCTATCCTCACACAACTATAAGCAGCAGTGGATTGCGCCTATCACTACCTATGCAACTCGACACTGCCTGAGGAGCTGACTAGCCTGAAGATAGAAATACAAGCCTGACTTACCTCAGAGAAATACCCCAAAGGAATAGGCAGCCCCCCACATATAATGACTGTTAGCAAGATGAAAAGACAAACGTAGGAATGAAATAGATTCAGCAAAGTGAGGCCCGATATTCTAGACAGAGCGAGGATAGCAAAGAGAACTATGCAGTCTACAAAAAACCCTAAAACGAAAACCACGCAAAGGGGCAAAAAGACCCACCGTGCCGAACTAACAGCACGGCGGTGCACCCCTTTGCTTCTCAGAGCTTCCAGCAAAAGTTAATAGCAAGCTGGACAGAAAAAACAGAAAACAAACTAGAAGCACTTATCTAGCAGAGCAGCAGGCCCAAGGAAAGATGCAGTAGCTCAGATCCAACACTGGAACATTGACAAGGAGCAAGGAAGACAGACTCAGGTGGAGCTAAATAGCAAGGCAGCCAACGAGCTCACCAAAACACCTGAGGGAGGAAGCCCAGAGACTGCAATACCACTTGTGACCACAGAAGTGAACTCAGCCACAGAATTCACAACACCGCGCTTAGTAACCCGATGTTTACCCTGGTTACCATCCTAAAAGTAAAAAAAACAACCACTACATACTTACCTACAGCCGTCTGTCCTCCAGCGCTGTGCTCTGCACTCCTCCTGTACTGTCTGTGTGAGCACAGCGGCCGGAAAGCAGAGCGGTGACGTCACCGCTCTGCTTTCCGGCTGACCGACGCTCACAGCCAGTACAGGAGGAGTGCAGAGCACAGCGCTGGAGGACAGACGGCTGTAGGTAAGTATGTAGTGGTTGTTTTTTTTACTTTTAGGATGGTAACCAGGGTAAACATCGGGTTACTAAGCGCGGCCCTGCGTTTAGTTACCCGATGTTTACCCTGGTTACCAGTGAAGACATCGCTGGATCGGTGTCACACACGCCGATCCAACGATGTCCACGGGAGATCCAGCGACGAAATAAAGTTCTGGACTTTCTTCCCCGACCAGCGACAGCACAGCAGGGGCCTGATCGCTGCTGCCTGTCACACTGGACGATATCGCTAGCGAGGACGCTGCAACGTCACGGATCGCTAGCGATATCGTCTAGTGTGACGGTACCTTTAGTCCAAACTCTGTAGATTAAAGTGGGCTATGCATGTGGGACAACCCCTTTAAGTTACGATATTTTATATATTTTATCATATGCCCTGCTTTTCCACCATTGTCTAACAAATAGGGATGGGCGAACCTGTGGATGTTCCGGTCCATCCTTACCAGATTAATACCCAAACTTGAATCCGAACCCCATTCAAAAGAACCGGAGGTCCAAACATCCGATGGTTGTGTGAGAGTGGGAAACGGCGGTTTTGACTGGCGGTAACCTTACTGAAGTCACAGTTGGTCACAGCCACTGGGTATCACGGTTCCCGCGCTGGTGGTGACAAGTTTACCCCCAGTCAAGCGACGGCTGATGACTATTACTCTTATCAGCCAACGCCTGGTCTCGCTGATAGCAGTGAGAGCAGGCTATGCTGATGAGAGTACTTATCAGCAAGTGCCTGTGCATAGTGGAGCTCTACTGCCATGTGCTGGTACCATAGACAAAGAAGAAGATGAATGTGAATTACTTTGTGGGATCATTTAATTAATAAATGGGTGAACGAGGGCTAGTGTGGGGGAGTCTTTATTCAAATAAAGTTTTTTCTTCTGTGTGTGTTTATTTCTTTTTACTACTGGGTTAGTAATAGTGGTGTCTGACTGACACCTCTCCATTCCTAACCCCAAAAACAATTACCCCGATTGCCACAGTACTAGGGCAATTGGGAAGAGTTGAGGGTAAGCATCAGAATTGGAGCATCAAGTATGATGCACCACTTCTGGGGTGGCTGCAGGTTGATATTTGTAGGCTGGGAATGGCCTAATAAACATGGATATTTTCAGCCTATTAATATTAGCCCACAGCTCTCTGCTTTCCTTAGCTGGTTATTAAAAATAAGGGGGACCCCACTTTGTTGGTTTTTTTTCCATTTATTTATTACTAATAAATGATACTAATAAATAAATACATTTAAAAAACATTTTGGTCCCCCTTATATTCAATAACTAGCCAAGGGAGAGCAGACAGCTGTGATCCAGTCTTATTATGCTGGGAAAAGGTCATTATCCATGGCCCTTCCCAGCTTATTAATATCAGACCCCAGCTGTCTGCCTTTACTGGTTGTTACAAATAGTGGGGAACCTTTAAAAGAAAATGACATGGTGTCCTCCCTATTTTAATAACCAGCTAAGGCCTGATTTTAATAGGCAGCGAAGGACCATGGATATTGGCCCCTTCCCAGGCTAATAAGACCAGCCGCCAGCTGCCCCAGAAATGGCACATACATTAGATGCCCCAATTCTGGACCTTAGACTCTGCTCTTCTGGCTTGCCCTGGTGCGTTGGCAAGCCAGGTAATATTTTGGGGTTGATGTCAGCTGTGTAATGTCCACTGACATCAAGCCCAGAGGTTAGTAATGGGGTGGCGTCTATCAGGAAAAAAACAGAGGAAAAAATCCTTATTTGAAAAAAAAATCTCTCTAACAATTTCCCTCTTTCCCCAATTTTTTTTTAAATATATAGATAAATAAACAAAAAAAACACACTGGTCCCAGTTTTCATCATCCAGCCTATGGAACTTCATCTAGAGAGCGCAGCTCCATATACTGGAGCAGCAGCTACTCCAGGTCTCGTGCTGTGCTCTGCAAGAACTCGGCTGCTGTGAACTGAGGTGACGTCATTAAAGTTATCTGAGTTCACAGATGTTGGTTCTCACGGGGCAGCAGGAGTGCTGGACTGATGATGGGTCGCATCTAATGCATGTGCCTTTTCTGGGGGGGCTGCAGTCTGATATTTTTAGGCTAGGAAGGGTCCAATAACCATGGGCATTCCTGGACTGAGAATACCAGCTCCCTGCTGTCTGCTTTAGCTTGACTGGTTAAAAAAATGGGGGGACCCCAAGCTGCTTTTATTGTTTATTTCAATAATTTTAAAAAACGGTGTGGGACCCCTCTATTTTTGATAACCAGCCGAAATAAGGCAGACAGCTGAGCGCTGCACCCCGCAGCTGTCTGCTTAACCTGCACTGGTTATCAAAGAGAGAGGAGATCCCACATCTTTTTTTTTTTTTTATTACTTTTATTTTTACATGGCTCTCCGGCCAATCTCAGCCATGCCAATACTTGACATGGCTGTGATGGGGCCAGAAATACCCACACAGGAAAAGCTTGTTGATTGGCTGTCGATCCGAACAGTAACATGGACTTCCATGAAAAGTCCTTGTTTGGGGTCCGCGCACAGACACTTGATGTCAAGTGCGAACCCTGAACTTTAACTTTTGGGTTTAGCCCATCTCTGCTAACAACTATGAATCTGTTGCCTCTAACATCTCCTCATGTGCCTAAAAATACACTAAGATTGGATCCACTGCTGTCTTCATTTATGGTAACTAACTCCCACTCCTCGTCCTCGTACTTTACCCGTACTGCTCCATTTTTTTTAACCCCTTTCTGACCTCAGACGGGATAGTACGTCCGAGGTCAGATCCCCCCCCTTTGATGCAGGGCTTCGGCGGTGAGCCCGCATCAAAGCCGGGACATGTCAGCTGTTTTGAACAGCTGACATGTGCCCGCAATAGCAGCGGGTGAAATCGCAATTCACCCGCCGCTATTAACTAGTTAAATGCCGCTGTCAAGCGCTGACAGCGGCGCTTCCGGACGGAAACAAGTGCACCGCTGACCCCCGTCACATGATCGGGGGTCAGCGATGCATCAGAATGGTAACCATAGAGGTCCTTGAGACCTCTATGGTTACTGATCCCGGCTTGCTGTGAGCGCCACTCTGTGGTCGGCGCTCATAGCACACCTGCAATTCAGCTGCATAGCAGCGATCTGATGATCGCTACTATGTAGCAGAGGCGATCGAGTTGTGCCAGCTTCTAGACTCCCATGGAGGCTATTGAAGCATGGCAAAAGTAAAAAGAAAAGTAAAAAAAAATGTAAAAAAAAAATAAAAAAATATAAATGTTCAAATCACCCCCCTTTCGCCCCATCCAAAATAAATCAATAAAAAAAAATGAAACCTACACATATTTGGTATTGCTGCGTTCAGAATTGCCCGATCTATCAATAAAAAAAGGATTAACCTGATCGCTAAACGGCGTAGCGAAAAAAAATTGAAATGCTAGAATTATGTTTGTTTGGTCGCCGTGACATTGCATTAAAATGCAATAACGGGCAATTAAAAGAACGTATCTGCACCAAAATAGTAGTAATAAAAATGCCAGCTCGGCACGCAAAAAATAAGCCCTCAACCAACCCCAGATCATGAAAAATGTAGATGCTGTGGGTAGGGGAAACTGGCGCAATTTTATTTTATTTTTTTAGCAAAGTTTGGTATTTTTTTCACCACTTAGATAAAAGAGAACCTAGAAATGTTTGGTGTCTATGAACTCGTAATGACCTTTATAATCATAATGGCAGGTCAGTTTTAGCATTTAGTGAAGCTAGCAAAAAAGCCAATCAAAAAAACAAGTGTGGGATTGCACTTTTATTGCAATTTCACCGCACTTGTTTTTTTTTTCCCATTTTCTAGTACACGACATGCTAAAACCAATGATGTCGTTCAAAAGTACAACTTGTTTCGCAAAAAATAAGCCCTCACATGGCCATATTGACAGAAAAATAAAAAAGTTATGGCTCTGGGAAGGAGGGGAGCGAAAAACGAACACGGAAAAACGGCAAATCCCAAGGTCATGAAGGGGTTAATATCCTCCACATCATAAGACTGTCAACCATCCTTCAAAATGTATCCCTTCAAGGAAACCTACTGGAAAGTAAACCATATTATTCAATCCTAATTTCTACTTCCTCTTAGCATCCTTTTACCTCACTGACGAGTTCATAGCCAATGAACTCTGCTCACCTTATTAACATCACTGTGAGACACTGATGTAGCGCTATCACGCGCAATTCAGTGTCTCTGCTGGATGTCCAGCTGAATATTCGCATCATGTCAATGTTCAGCATGACATCTAGATGTTGCAGAGCTAGACTCGTCGCGGGACAACATGGATTATCTTCCTGTCGGACCGGTGAGGAATATGGTGGTTTATTATTTTTTTGCCTTTTACAGGGTGTCATGGGTTTACCGCGACAGAGTGCAGCCAGAAGAACGAAGTGTCTGATTTCTCCTATTCCTGTGCTGAATAGAAGCACTTCACCTTCTTATTAAATGGTGTAAATTTCTTTAGGCAGTGCAGGGGTTAATCTGCTCTGTTGAGAGCTCTTGGAGCTAAGGCTCTCAGCTGTGCACTGTTAGTCACTTCCATACCCTATATAATCTGGGTCCTGACTAACACACATCGTCTGAGCTAGCTTATGCTGCATGGCTAGGAGGACAGATGTTGGTGGCTATTTTAGCAGCCGGTTGGTTGATTTATCTGTGACAGTTGCTTGGCTTTGTGAGTGTGATAATACCCTTTCTTCTCCTACTTTGGTTTAACCTCATCCTCCACTCCCTGGTGCATTCCTCTGTTATTTGTATGAGTATATTTGTATGCTTGGTATTTTTCGTTACCCTGTTCGTATTACCCTGTTAGTCTGGTTGCTGTATTACGGTACACTACTACTCTTCTCTTCCCTGATTGGGGGAAGGGTACAGACTGAGGGTGAATTTAGGCACTAAGGCAAGGTACATGCCCTCGACATCTTCAGTTTCAGAAGTGACCCGGGGAACAGGGTGAGCTAGGGCGCCCCTGTTATGATCCGGTGACCTTGGAGCAGCATGAAAACTCTCACTGGAGTAGGTGGTAACTATACTGACCGCAAATCCTGATCTTAACACCGCAACTAGAAGTAGCCGTGGGGTGTACCTAACAAGCCCTAGACACTTCGTTACAGCCGGAGGACTAAATACCCCTAAAGATGGAAATAGGAATACTATCTTGCCTCAGAGCAGAACCCCAAAGGATAGGCAGCCCCCCACAAAAATTGGCTGTGAGTAGGAGAGGAAAGACACACACAGTCAGAAAACAGGATTTAGCACAAGAGGCCGCTCTAGCTAAAATAGGAAAGGATAGGACAGAGTTCTGTGCGGTCAGTATTAAAACCCTTCCAAAAATATCCACAGCAGATTATACAAAAATTCCTTCATCTAACTAAAGACGTGGAATGTATATCTGCAACTCCAGAGACTACCAAACTCACAGCAGGAATACAATAAAAAAACAAGCACACAGCTTGTGTGCCATAGAAAAAGAAACAGACACTTATCTTTGCTGAATTGGCAGCTAAGCAGGAGAAGCCAGACAGATCAAATACTTCCCAAGAAACATTGACAACTGGCAAGGACTAATGAGTCCTGCAAACCTAAATACTCCAGTCAGAACTGCAATCAGCAGATACACCTGTCCAGGACTGCAGTCCAGAGACAACTGCATTACCACCTACAACCACCGGAGGGAGCCCAAAAGCAGAATTCACAACACGCCCCCTAGCGTTAGAGACAGGGAAGAAGCCACTGGTCACCGACAACAGAGTCACCCGACAACAGAGTCATTACACAGGAGACATGGGCATCAGTGGATTATCTTCTCATGGACAGGCCTAAATCTGCCTTTTTATTTTTTTTAATTAAATGGGTAAAATAGTGGGGAAGCATTTATTTCAAATAAAGGACTTTATTCAGGCTGGTTTTTTTTTTACAATTTGACTATGGTGTTAATAATGGGGACGTCTTATAGATGCCTCTCCATTACTAACCCATGGGCTTGATGTCAGCGGCCATTACAAAGCTGACATGAATGCCAATACTATTACCCCACTTGCCACTGGACTAGGGCAAGGGGGAAGAGCGGAAGCTAAGCACCAGAATTGTCTGCCTAGCCTTTGCTGGTTATTTATTATAGGGGGCACACATCATTTTTTGGGTTGGATCCCCCATTTTAATAACCTGTAAAGGCTAAGTATACAGCTGTAAGCTGATATTAATAGCCTGGGAAGCTCCATGTTTATTACCCCCTTTCCAGGCTATAAACATCTGCCCCTAGCTGTTGGCTTTCCCTTAGCTGGTTATTAAAATTTGGGGGAAGGGGGGCTCATGTCATTTTTTTCTTTAAGTTATTGAATTATTCGCTAAATAACTGTACACTAAACTACACATGCACTGCACTAATTATATAAATGTCACTGACATCTTCCTACCTATATATTCTATGTAGATATCTATTCTATCTATTCTATTGTAACAGGTCACACAGTGAGTTTACTGTACACGGTCGATAAAATGTCAGGTTTTCTAGGAGATGGGTGCATAAAAAAACGGCGCAAGCATGGTCCGTGTGCCGTGTGATTTTTCTTCTTGCACCCATTGACTTGCATAGGTGAGTCTCATCTGATATACACGGCAAAGCGCTGCGTACTGCAATTATTTTCTCAGTCCAATAAGAGCGAAGAAAAAAAAAATTGCAGATGAGCAGAGACTCATAGATTAAAATTTGTCAGAGTGCAATTCGTTTTCTTATTGGATTGTTCTCCTTCTTTCTTCACGTAGATGAGTATGATCCCTTATTCCTCATCTATCACCCCCAATTCCTTGTAGATTGTAATCTGCTGCAAAAGGTCTGGTCAACAGATTTATAGGGCTAAAGGTACCATCACACTCAGCGACGCTGCAGCGATATAGACAACGAGCCGATCGCTGGGGCGTCGCTGTTTAGGTCGCTGTAGAGACGTCAAACACAAGGTGCCTTTAGAGTCAAAACCTAGAAGATACAGGAGGGTTTATGCTGATTTTGTAACTAAATAAGTAATCAGAAAAACTACATTTAAATTACATAGGGTTCTCAGTCACTCTGTTTTTGATTAAAAAAAAAAAAAGCAGAAAATCCATCTCACCAGTAGCAAGGTAACCGTATTCAGGACGTTCCTACACTGTCTAATAGATATGGCAGGTTAATTTTGCTTCTTGTAGGTTTTGTCTGTTTAATGGCTAATGTGAACATGCGTTTAATTCAATCTTAATTTGTGTTTTAAGAATTATAGGAGTTGTCTGACGCAAAAAAAAAAATATTTTTTAGGCATGGTGACTCTTAAAAGATGGATGCATACACACCCCCCAGCAGCCCCGTACATACAGGCTGCGTTGGAGGTCTCCACTGACACTAAAATCCATGTTTTTGTTTGGAAAAACAGCGCCGTTGTAACCTATGATGGGTTGCAACGGTCAGCTGACTAATAGAGTGTGTAATCAGAGAAACGTCTGAATGCATACAGACTGTGATGGCATGGCAGCATTGGTATTAGTCTCAGGATCCTAGCAGTATGCCATCACTTTTCGTATTGGGAAAACTCCATAACACGAACACGTTTTTTCAGGTGGGTGAATACAACAAATTTTTGAAGAGAAATACGCTTCAGGAATTGCCTGCATTTCTCTTCCTGAAGCCTCTTTGAAGCATTTTTTTTGCTTTTTTTCCTAAACACTTTTTCAACGTTTATGAAGTTTTTAGTGTTTTACCAGCCTTTTCGGGGTATCTTTTTACTGATCTTTTTCAAATGTTTTTTTTTTTCTAACTCCATGCAAAAATGAAGAAACCACAAGCAGTTTTTCAAAGCAAAAGCACTGACAAAACTATCAAAAAGCCGCCAGGTGTCTCTTGAACGGTCCCATCGACTTATATTGTAAAACACTTGAACATATTCCAAGCAAAAAACACATGAAGAATAGTCAGGTCACTTCTTTTGACCCCTTTGTGTCTTTGAAAACCTCAAAGTATGTGCACACGTTGCGGATTTCCTGTGCATCCGCAGCATTTTTTACCGTGCAGAAACGCTGCAGATCCGCAAGTGATTTACAGTACAATGTAAATCAATAAGGAAAAAAAAATGCTGTGCTCATGGTGCGGAAAATTCCGTGCGGAAACGCTGCAGATTAAAAGAATTAGCAGGTCTCTTCTTTTTTGCGGATCTGCACCGTTTTTGCACCCATTCCATTATAGAAATCCGCAGGGGTAAAAAACGCAGTAAAATTGCACAAAATCCGCAGCAAATCCACACAAAACAAGCGTCAAATCCGCACATGCGTTTTCTGCCAAGAGATGCAGAATCCGCACAAAAAATTCCTCCTGAGGCTAATTCGCAGCATGTGCACATAGCCTAAAAAGACTGTATGAACCCTGCTACTGACAAAATCTGATCAATCACTTAGCTGCAGGAAGAAAAAGTGATATTAGAGCTATAAAAAGAGATAGTAGTGCAGTATGCTGCTTCTATAAGGCTACTTTCACACTGGCGTTTTTTGCCAGACGTCGCAATGCGTCGTTTATGGCAAAAAACGCATCCTGCAAAGTTGTTTGCAGGATGCGTTTTTGCCCCATAGATTAACATTAGCGACGCATTGCGACGCTTTGCCACACGTCGCAACCGTCGTGCGACGGTTGCGCCGTGTTGTGGCGGACCGCCGGGAGCAAAAAACGTTACATGTAACGTTTTTTGCTCCTGAAGGACCGCTTTTTCCGACCGCGCATGCGTGGCCGGAACTCCGCCCCCACCTCCCCGCACCTCACAATGGGGCAGCGGATGCGCCGGAGAAATGCATCCGCTGCACCCGTTGTGCAGTGCGTCAAACGCTAGCGTCGGAATCTCTGCCCGACGCATTGCGACGGGGAGATTCCGACGCTAGTGTGAAAGTAGCCTAATACAAAGGGAACCTGTCACCCCCAAAATCGATGGTGAGGTAAGCTCACCGTCATCAGGGGCTTATCTATAGCATTCTGTAATGCCCCATATCGAATTTGATTGACAGCCATTTTGTATTTCTTCCATTTTCTTACTATTGCACCAACAATTGTCTCCTTCTCACCCAGCATCTTACTTATGGTTGTGTAGCCCATTCCTGCTTTGTGCAGGTCTATGATCTTGTCCCTGATATCCATATAAAGCTCTTTGGTCTTGCCCATATTGTAGAGGTTAGAGTCGGATTAACTGAGTCTGTGGACAGGAGTCTTTTATAAAAGGTGACTATGTAAGACAGCCGTCTTTAATGCAGGTAACGAGTTGATTAGGAACGTCTAACTCGTCTGTAGGAACCAGAACTCTAAGGCCGGCGTCACACACAGCGTAAAACAATACGGTCCGTATATTACGGCCGTAATACGCTGAAAAGTCCCGAAAATAGTGGTCCGTAGCTCCTCCGTAGGCAGGGTGTGTCAGCGTTTTTTGCGCATGGCATCCTCCGTATGTAATCCGTATGGCATCCGTACTGCGTGGTTTTCTCGCAGGCTTGCAAAACCAACATACCGCTATAGAAATGATCCATGTGTCCCAAAAAGAAAAAAATATATATATATACTGTCTATATATATATATATATATATATATATATATATATATATCATTAGACACATATATGTATATATATTAATATTTTTTCCAGCGCTATACAGCTTGAAAGCCGGTAATTCAATTACCGGCTTTTTCTTTCTCCTTCCTAAAACCCGACATGATTTGAGACATGGTTTACATACAGTAAACCATGTCTTCTCTCCATTTTTTTTGCAGATTCCACACTACTAATGTCAGTAGTGTGTATCTGCAAAATTTGGCCGTTCTAGCTCTTAAAATAAAGGGTTAAATGGCGGAAAAAATTGGCGTGGGCTACCGCGCAATTTTCTCCGCCAGAGTAGTAAAGCCAGTGACTGAGGGCAGATATTAATAGCCTGGAGAGGGTCCATGGTTATTGGCCCCCCCCTGGCTAAAAATATCTGCCCCCAGCCACCCCAGAAAAGGCACATCTGGAAGATGTGCCTATTCTGGCACTTGGCCACTCTCTTCCCATTCCCGTGTAGTGGTGGGATATGGGGTAATGAAGGGTTAATGCCACCTTGCTATTGTAAGGTGACATTAAGCCTAATTAATAATGGAGAGGCGTCAATTATGACACCTATCCATTATTAATCCAATTGTAGTAAAGGGTTAAATAAAACACAAACACATTATTTAAAATTATTTTAATGAAATAAAAACAATGGTTGTTGGAGTATTTTATTCTATGCCCAATCCAGTCACTGAAGACCCTCGTTCTGTGAAAGAAAAAACATAATAAACCAACAATATACTTACCCTCCGCAGATCTGTAACGTCCAACGATGTAAATCCTTCTGAAGGGGTTAAAACATTTTGCAGCAAGGAGCTTTGCTAATGCAGGCTTCTCCTCGCTGCAAAACCCCGGGGAATGAGGCTAAATATAGATCAATGAGCTATATTTAGCTTCATTTGCGGTGAGGCGCCCTCTGCTGGATGTTCATAGATCGTGGGAACTTTCCTAGAAAGCTTTTCCTAGAAAGACATGGTTTACTGTATGTAAACCATGTCTCAAATCATGTCGGGTTTTAGGAAGGAGAAAGAAAAAGCCGGTAATTGAATTACCGGCTTTCAAGCTGTATAGCGCTGGAATAAATAATAATATAAATACATATATGTGTCTCACTGACATATATATATATATATATATATATATATACCTATTCTATGTGTACACATTTATTCTACCTATTCTACTGTAAGCTGTCAGTGTGATTTTACTGTACACCGCACTGAATTACCAGCTTTTCTCTCTAACAGCGCTGCGTATTTCTCGCAAGTCACACTGCTTGTCCGTGTGTAATCCGTATTTTTCACGCTTCCATAGACTTTCATTGGCGTATTTCTTGCGCAGTACGGTGACAAACGCAGCATGCTGCGATTTTGTACGGCCGTAGAAAGCCGTATAATACTGATCAGTAAAATACGGCAGATAGGAGCAAGGGGCATAGAGAATAATTGTGCCGTATTTTTTGCGAGTTTTACGGACGTAGTATCTGCGCTCTTACGTCCGTAAAACTCGCAAGTGTGACGCCGGCCTAATGGTTGGTAGGGCATCAAATACTTATTTCTCACTGCAAAATGCAAATAAATTTATATAATTTATAAGTGGTTTTCTGGATTTTACTTTTGATATTGTCTCTCGCAATGTTAAAATTAACCTATATGAGAGTTGGGTACAAATCCAAGAAAAATAGTATGATATCTAGCGATTGGATAAAACGTAGCCTTTATTAGGTCTAAATATTAAAATTAGTAAACACACAACAAGTAAACAGGGGAGGGACAATGTGACCCTAACCAACACAGAATGGGGACAGAAAACAAAAAAACAAAAATGCTGACAGTGCCTTAGACACCCTTGCCGTTAAGTTGAACAAATAATACGTTGTTACGTTGTTCAATTGACTACTAGTTTGTTCCAGCAGTAAGGGTACCGTCACACAGTGCAATTCTGATCGCCACGACGGCACGATTCGTGACGTTCGAGCGATATAGTTACGAGATCGCAGTGTCTGACACGCTCCTGCGATCAGGGACCCCGCTGAGAATCGTACGTCGTAGCAGATCGTTTGAAACTTTCTTTCGTCGTCTAGTGTCCCGCTGTGGCGGCATGATTGCATGGTGTAACATATATCGTATACGATGTGCGCATAGTAACCAACGGCTTCTACATCGCACATACGTCATGAAATTATCGCTCCAGCGTCGTAGATTGCAAAGTGTGACAGCAGTCTATGACGCTGGAGCGATATTGTTACGACGCTGGAGCGTCACGGATCGTACCGTCGCAGCGATGAAAATTGCACTGTGTGACGGTACCCTAAGTGTTGTCCTATATATAAAATGAACACACTTAAGTGTATATAATAGGCTTTGCATAATACAAAAGAATGTTATCTTAGTGTACCGTGAGTATGTTCCACATAAATATCAAAAAGCATAATGCTGGTTATATGCCGTGGTTACCTAATCGAATTGATCACAATGTGACACACTTATTTTTCTTTATATATGGATCATTTTCCATAGACCTATATCAGTGTTCACTGATCATAACCATTAGGACTCAAAAATAACCAGAGTGTGTGGATATCACTTTTAAACGGTACCATATGCACTGGGTGCCATATATGACTGTCAGTAAATGTAGCAGCATGTAAGAAGCATAAAATCAATACCTGACCAAAACAAGTATTGCTATATCAAAACAAGACCGGGATCACACAGCCCCATGAACATATTCATGAGCATCCCCCTTGTGTACATTAGTACGATACAAGTACTCATAGAGCATTGTCTCTCGCAACATTTATATGGATAGATCTCACCCAATGTTGGAGAGAGTCATCCTGTCTCTCAATGGGTGAGAATGCCTCTATTAGAAATGGCGTCTCCCGACGCGTTTCGTCCGTTAGGACTCATCAGGGGAGTATGAGGACCTATGACTGCCGCTTTACCAAAAAATAACCTACCCTTAAAATTATAGACTGTTCATGTCTGTCATTGGGCAAACTTACAAAATCAGCAAGGGATCAAATACTTATTTCCTTCACTACATGGTGTAAGGTGAGATTTTGCATGGTGCCCCAGATTGATGTCGATTGACAGTCATTTTGTATTTCTCTCATTTTTTACTATTGCACCAACAGTTGTCTCCTTCTCACCCAGCATCTTACTTATGGTTCTGTAGCTCATTCCAGCTTGGTTCAGGTCTATGATCTTGTCCCTGACATCCTTATAAAGCTCTTTGGTCTTGCCCATGTTGTAAAGGCTAGAGTCTGACTGATTAATTCAGTCTGTGGACAGGAGTCTTTTATAAAAGGTGACTATGTAAGACAGCTAACACTCCACAGAATAGTAGTCCAGCCGCACCCTAAACATGTGCTATCTTTATGGATAATATGGTGCACGTCCTTACCAGGGGATCCATCCCGGTATCCAAATCCAAGTCCAAATGTAAAAAAGAGGGACAGCACCACAGCAGTTGTGAAAAAAGAACCACTTGTTTATTCCACCTCTTGCAACGTTTCGGTCCTTAAGACCTTTGTCAAGCATAATACACAAACAATCCAACCACCATTATATACCATTTATCCCTCCCCCCTTAATTAACTAGTAACCAATGGGAGAGTTCAGTATAATCAGAAAACATATACATATGTAATTTTAACTAAAAACCACATCATATGAACGGCCCACCATGTATCCTAACCTTTAGTGGGATAATACCCACCCTGATCGCTCCTTTTAATTGAATCCACCCCAAAACACAACCTAATATGCAACCCACATGTTCTATTAGTAAACAAAGATCGCACCAATCCACATGGAGCATCAGCCGTGTTCATAGCAACGGGGCGTCGGGGCGTATCCAAAAGCCCCAACCATCCAATCACCTCCCCCAGATTTCCCTGACATCATAACTAGGTGTGTCAATAACGGCGCTAGTCCAATTACAGCCTCAGAGTCCTCATGTGGCTTAAACGTCATGTGTCCAGCCAGCCTTGCACCGCTCATATCCATGGAGTCTCCAGAGCATTCATTACACAATGCGCATGTCCATAGCGTCGTCCTCCTCAACTCTCTTAATGCGCAAGTCACAATCCGGTGCTACAGCACCCTTGGTACGCTGGAACAAATCTGATACACTGACGCATTCTGTCGCAGACTATCATCGGGCAATAAAACATATCCCGACAAAATAATGGAGCAAGGTGATATCCACTTAAGGTAACGATCTTAAAACCCCACAGCGCTTCAACATCTCAGGTCCACATGCAAGGATGTCACAACCCTGTCGGATCTCAACCATTCCATATGGACCTGAAATGAGAAAACACAGAAAAAGGGGAGAAAACAACAATCAAAAGAACACATATAGCAGATGTTTCCTCAGCAATACGAGGGATATGGACTCTAAACGATTTTAAACAAATAAAATTCTCCTCTCATATTAATCCCCATAGTGGCTTATACATATATAATGACTGCCTAACAAGAATTCCCAGCCAGTCTCCCATGCTAGCACTTGCCTAGCCTCAAGCTGCTTAGCATTTACGATCTGACGGGGACAGGCACATTTAGCTCAATGTGGCCATTAACAAATAGCAATCATACATTACTCCCTCTATATATATTTCCAAACACGGGTACTATTTACATACATATCCATCCATAGGGAATGATATCGTAAACAGGGGGCCGATCAAAATAATACAATAAAATGTCATACAACTCGGATTAAAAACAAAATTACACCGACGAAGAAGCCGCAACGAACCCATAGAATATTTATAGAAGACAACTTTGTGGATAGTCAATATTCAAACCCTTTGGGGAAAGTGTATCTAACTCATATATCCACTTTAACTCTTTCCTCTTGAGAAGAGAGATTAATATGAGAGGAGAATTTTATTTGTTTAAAATCGTTTAGAGTCCATATCCCTCGTATTGTTGAGGAAACATCTGCTATATGTGTTCTTTTGATTGTTGTTTTCTCCCCTTTTTCTGTGTTTTCTCATTTCAGGTCCATATGGAATGGTTGAGATCCGACAGGGTTGTGACATCCTTGCATGTGGACCTGAGATGTTGAAGCGCTGTGGGGTTTTAAGATCGTTACCTTAAGTGGATATCACCTTGCTCCATTATTTTGTCGGGATATGTTTTATTGCCCGATGATAGTCTGCGACAGAATGCGTCAGTGTATCAGATTTGTTCCAGCGTACCAAGGGTGCTGGAGCACCGGATTGTGACTTGCGCATTAAGAGAGTTGAGGAGGACGACGCTATGGACATGCGCATTGTGTAATGAATGCTCTGGAGACTCCATGGATATGAGCGGTGCAAGGCTGGCTGGACACATGACGTTTAAGCCACATGAGGACTCTGAGGCTGTAATTGGACTAGCGCCGTTATTGACACACCTAGTTATGATGTCAGGGAAATCTGGGGGAGGTGATTGGATGGTTGGGGCTTTTGGATACGCCCCGACGCCCCGTTGCTATGAACACGGCTGATGCTCCATGTGGATTGGTGCGATCTTTGTTTACTAATAGAACATGTGGGTTGCATATTAGGTTGTGTTTTGGGGTGGATTCAATTAAAAGGAGCGATCAGGGTGGGTATTATCCCACTAAAAGTTAGGATACATGGTGGGCCGTTCATATGATGTGGTTTTTAGTTAAAATTACATATGTATATGTTTTCTGATTATACTGAACTCTCCCATTGGTTACTAGTTAATTAAGGGGGGAGGGATAAATGGTATATAATGGTGGTTGGATTGTTTGTGTATTATGCTTGACAAAGGTCTTAAGGACCGAAACGTTGCAAGAGGTGGAATAAACAAGTGGTTCTTTTTTCACAACTGCTGTGGTGCTGTCCCTCTTTTTTATATATGTAAGACAGCTGTCTTTAATGCAGGTAATGAGTTGATTAGGAGCATCTAACTGGTCTGTAGGAGCCAGAACGCTTAACCCCTTTCTATCATTGAACGTACTATTCCATCCATGTGGGGTGGGCCTTATTTCCCAAGGACGGAATAATATGTCCAGCGCGATCGGCCGCACTCACGGGGGAAGCGCCGCCGAGTGTTACCTGCCTATCGCAGCTGACATCCGGCACTATGTGCCAGGAGCAGTCAAACATGATCGCAGTGTGCCGGCGGTATAGGTAAGGATCGCGCAGGGGGGGCTCCCTGCGGGCTTCCCTGAGACCCCCGCAGCAACGCGATGTGATCGCGTTGCTCCGAGGGTCTCTTACCTCTCCTTCCTCGCTGCAGACCCGGATCCAAAATGGCCGCGGCATGCGGGTCCTGCAGGGAGGGAGGTGGCTTACCAAGTGCCTGCTCAGAGCAGGCGCTTGGTAAGCCTGCAGTGCTCTAAGTCAGATCACTGATCTGACAGAGTGCTGTGCAAACTGTCAGATCAGCGATCTGTGATGTCCCCCCTGGGACAAAGTAAAAAAGTTAAAAAAAAAATTCCACATGTGTAAAAAAAAATAAAAGAAATTCCTAAATAAAGAAAAAAAATATTATTCCCATAAATACATTTCTTTATCTAAATAAAAAACAAACAAACAATAAAAGTACACATATTTAGTATCGCCACATCCGTAACGACCCAACCTATAAAAATGTCCCACTAGTTAACCCCTTCAGTAAACACCGTAAGAAAAAAAAAAAAAAACGAGGCAAAAGACGCTTTATTATCATACAGCCGAATAAAAAGTGGAATAACACGTGATCAAAAACACCGATATAAATAACCATGGTACCGCTGAAAACGTCATCTTGTCCCACAAAAAACGAGCTGCCATACAGCATCATCAGCAAAAAAATAAAAAAGTTATAGTCCTCAGAATAAAGCGATGCAAAAATAATTATTTTTTCTATAAAATAGTTTTTATCGTATAAAAGCGCCAAAACATAAAACAATTACATAAATGAGGTATCGCTGTAATCGTACTGACCCGAAGAATAAAACTGCTTTATCAATTTTACCAAACGCGGAACGGTATAAACGCCTCCCCCAAAAGAAATTCATGAATAGCTGGTTTTTGGTCATTCTGCCTCTCAAAAATCAGAATAAAAAGCGATCAAAAAATGTCACGTGCCCGAAAATGTTACCAATAAAAATGTCAACTCGTCCCCAAAAAAACAGAACCTCACATGACTCTGTGGACTCAAATATGGAAAAATTATAGGTCTCAAAATGTGGTAACACAAAAAATATTTTTTGCAATAAAAAGTGTCTTTCAGTGTGTGACGGCTGCCAATCATAAAAATCCGCTAAAAAACCCGCTATAAAAGTAAATCAAAACCCCCTTCATCACCTTAGTTAGGGAAAAATTAAAAAAATGTATTTATTTCCATTTTCACCGTTAGGCTTAGGGTTAGGGCTAGGGTTAGGGCTAGGGTTAAGGCTACAGTTAGGGTTGGGGCTAAAGTTAGGGTCAGGGTTGGGGCTAAAGTTAGGGTTAGGGTGTGGATTACATTTACGGTTGGGAATAGGGTTGGGATTAGGGTTAGGGGTGTTTCTGGGTTAGAGGTGTGGTTAGGGTTACCGTTGGGATTAGGGTTAGGGGTGTGGTTAGGGTTACTGTTGGGATTAGGGTTAGGGGTGTGTTTGGATTAGGGTTTCAGTTATAATTGGGGGGTTTCCACTGTTTAGGCACATCAGGGGCTCTCCAAACGCGACATGGCGTCCGATCTCAATTCCAGCCAATTCTGCATTGAAAAAGTAAAACAGTGCTCCTTCCCTTCTGAGCTCTCCCGTGTGCCCAAACAGGGGTTTATCCCAACATATGGGGTATCAGCGTACTCAGGACAAATTGGACAACAACTATTGGGGTCCAATTTCTCCTGTTACCCTTGGGAAAATACAAAACTGGGGGCTAAAAAATAATTTTTGTGGGAAAAAAAGATTTTTTATTTTCACGGCTCTGCGTTATAAACTGTAGTGAAACACTTCGGGGCTCAAAGTTCTCACAATACATCTAGATTAGTTCCTTGGGGGGTCTAATTTCCAATATGGGGTCACTTGTGGGGGGTTTCTACTGTTTAGGTACATTAGGGGCTCTGCAAACGCAATGTGACGCCTGCAGACCAATCCATCTAAGTCTGCATTCCAAATGATGCTCCTTCCCTTCCGAGCTCTGCCATGCGCTCAAAAGGTGGTTCCCCCCACATATCAGGTATCAGCGTACTCAGGACAAATTGGAGAACAATATTTAGGGTCCAATTTCTCCTGTTACCCTTGGAAAAATATAAAACTGTGGGCTAAAAAATAATTTTTGTGGAAAAAAAATGTTTTTTATTTGCACGGCTCTGCGTTCTAAACTGTAGTGAAACACTTGGGGGTTCAAAGCTCTCACAACACATCTAGATGAGTTCCTTAGGGGGTCTACTTTCCAAAATGGTGTCACTTGTGGGGGGTTTCTACTGTTTAGGTACATTAAGGGCTCTGCAAACGCAATGTGACGCCTGCAGACCATTCCATCTAAGTCTGCATTCCAAATGGCGCTCCTTCCTTTCCGAGCCCTCCCATGCCCCCTCCCAATTTTTGCTTTATTTTAATGGCTCTGCATTATAAACTTCTCTGAAGCCCTTGGTGGGTCAAAGTGCTCACCACACATCTAGATAAGTTCCTTAGGGGGTCTACTTTCCAAAACTGTGTCACTTGTGGGGGGTTTCAATGTTTAGGCACATCAGTAGCTCTCCAAACGCAACATGGCGTCCCATCTCAATTCCTGTCAATTTTGCATTGAAAAGTCAAACGGCGCTACTTCCCTTCCGAGCTATCCCATGCGCCCAAACAGTGGTTTACCCCCACATATGGGGTATCAGCGTACTCAGGACAAATTGTACAACAACTTTTGGGGTCCAATTTTTTCTCTTACCCTTGGGAAAATAAAAAATTGGGGGCGAAAAAATTTTTTTTGTGATAAAAGATGATTTTTTATTTTTACGGTTCTACCTTATAAACTTCTGTGAAGCGCTTGGTGGGTCAAAGTGCTCACCACTAGGGTTGAGCGACTTTTCTTTTTATAGGATCGGGTCGGGTTTCACGAAACCCGACTTTTTCAAAAGTCGGGTCGAGTGAAATCGGCCGATGCTATAGAAAAATCGGGGTCGGGGTCGGCCAAAACACGAAACCCAATGCAATGCATTGGGTTTCTAAAGGTTCCCAGGGTCTGAAGGAGAGGAAACTCTCCTTCAGGCCATGGGATCCATATTTAAGTGTAAAATAAAGAATCAAAATAAAAAATATTGATATACTTACCCTCGGACGCGCCCTGGTTCTCACCGGCAACCTTCCTTCCTAAGAATGAGCACCTGAAGGACCTTCGATGACGTCGCGGCTTGTGATTGGTCGCGTGAGCGGTCACATGGGCGTCACGCGACCAATCACAAGCCGCGACATCATCTAAGGTCCTTCAGGCGCTGATTCTTAGGAAGGAAGGCTGCGGGTTAGAACCAGGGTGCGTCCGAGGGTGAGTATATACCTATTAGGAATATACTCACCCTCGGACGCGCCCTCGGACGCTTCCTTCCTAAGAATTAGCGCCTGAAGGACCTTAGATGATGTCGCGGCTTGTGATTGGTCGCGTGACGCCCATGTGACCGCTCACACGACCAATCACAAGCCGTGACATCATCGAAGGCCCTTCAGGCGCTCATTCTTAGGAAGGAAGGCTGCCGGTGAGAACCAGGGCGCGTCCGAGGGTGAGTATATCAATATTTTTTTATTTTTATTCTTTATTTTACACTTAAATATGAATTCCGATACCGATTCCCGATATCTTAAACATATCGAAACTCGGTATCGGAATTCCGATTCCAGATCAGAAGATCACCGACCTCATGGCCGACCCCACACAGGGGTCGGGTCGGGTTTCATGAAACCCGACTTTGCCAAAAGTCGGCGACTTCTGAATCTGGCTGACCAGTTTCGCTCAACCCTACTCACCACACCTCTAGATAAGTTCCTTAGGGGGTCTACTTTCCAAAATGGTGTCACTTGTGGGGGGTTTCGATGTTTAGGCACATCAGTAGCTCTCCAAACGCAACATGGCGTCCCATCTCAATTCCTGTCAATTTTGCATTGAAAAGTCAAATGGCGCTCCTTCGCTTCCGAGCTCTGTCATGCGCCAAAAAAGTGGTTTACCCCCACCTATGGGGTATCGGCGTACTCAGGACAAAGTGTACAACAACTTTTGGGGTCCATTTTCTCCTGTTACCCTTGGTAAAATAAAACAAATTGGAGCTGAAGTAAATTTTTTGTGAAAGAAAGTTAAATGTTCATTTTTATTTAAACATTCCAAAAATTCCTGTGAAACACCTGAAGGGTTAATAAACTTCTTGAATGTGGTTTTGAGCACCTTGAGGGGTGCAGTTTTTAGAATGGTGTCACACTTGGGTATTTTCTATAATATAAACCCCTCAAAATGACTTCAAATGAGATGTGGTCCCTAAAAAAAAATGGTGTTGTAAAAATGGGAAATTGCTGGTCAACTTTTAACCCTTATAACTCCCTAACAAAAAAAATTTTGGCTCAAAAATTGTGCTGATGTAAAGTAGACATGTGGGAAATGTTACTTATTAAGTATTTTGTGTGACATATCTTTGTGATTTAATTGCATAAAAATTAAAAGTTGGAAAATTGCGAAATTTTCAACATTTTTGCCAAATTTCCGTTTTTTTCATAAATAAACGCAGGTAATATCAAAGAAATTTTACCACTATCATGAAGTACAATATGTCACGAGAAAACAGTGTCAGAATCAGTGGGATCCGTTGAAGTGTTCCAGAGTTATAACCTCAGTGACAGTGGTCAGAATTGTAAAAATTGGCCTGGTCATTAACGTGCAAACCACCCTTGGGGGTAAGGGAGTTAATGGTTAGTAGGGGGATGAAATACTTATTTCTCACTGCAAAATGCAAATAGATGTATATAATTTGTACAATTTGATTTTCTGGATTTTATTTTTGATATTCTATTTCTCAATGTTAAAATTAACCTACCCTTAAAATTATAGACTGTTCATGTTTTTGTCAGTGGGCAAACTTAGAAAATCAGCAAGGGATCAAATACTTATTTCCTTCACTATATGTATACACAGAGAACACAAACTTGCCTTGCGCAGGTGTGTACTACGGAGGACAGAGAATGAACTTCAATCCAATATTGCGGCCAGCATGCAGCCAGCGGGTAAGGAAAGGGTGAATCAAACACCTGAAAACTCCTTCCATATGACCGAAAACCGGTCCCACCAAATTCAGGTGACAGGTTCCCTTTAACAATACCCCATAGATTATCTATGGGGTTAAGGTCAGGTGAGTTGGCTGACCAATCAAGCACAGTGATACTGTTGTATGCAAACCAGGTACTGGTACTTTTGGCAGTGTGGACAGGTGTCAAGTCCTGCTGGAGAATTAAATTTCCATCTCCAAAAAGCTTGCCGGCAGAGGAAAGCATGAAGTGCTCTAAATTGTCCTGCGCTGACTTTGGTTTTAATAAAACACAGTGGACCTACACCAGCAGATGACATGGCTCCCCAAACCATCACTGTGGAAACTTCACACTAGACCTCAAGCAGCTTGGATTGTGGCATCTCCCCTCTTCATCCAGACTCTGGGACCTTGATTTCCAAATGAAATACAAAATTTACTTTCACCTGGAAACAACACCTTGGACAACTGAGCAGCAGTCCAGTTCTTTTTCTATTTGGCCCAGGTAAGACTCTTCTGGCGTTGTCTATTGGTTATGAAAGGCTTGGACATGCGACACTTGTAGCCCATGTCCTGGATACCTCTGTGTGTGGTGGCTGTTGCAGCAATGACCCCAGCAGCAGTCCACTCCTTGTGAATCTCACCTAAATTTTTGAATGGCCTTTTCTTAACAATCCTTTCAAGGCTGCGGTTATCCCGGTTGCTTGTGCACCTTTTTCTACCACACTTTTTTCTTCCACTCAACTTGCCATTAATATGCTTGGATACAGCACTCTAAACAGCCAGCTTCTTTAGCAATGACCTTTTGTGACTTACCCTCCTTGTGGAGTGTGTCAATGATTGCCTTATGGACATCTGTCAAGTCAGTAGTCTTCCCCATGATTGTGGAGCTTATAAAACAGACTAAGGTACCTTTTTTAAATGTTTAGAAAGTCTTTGCAGGTGTTTTTTGCTAATTATTCTAATTTACTGAGATAATGACTTTTGGGTTTTCATTGTCTGTAAGCCATAATCATCAACATTAACAGAAATAAATAAATAACACTTGAAATAGATCACTCTGTTTGTAATGACTCTATATGAGTTTCACTTTTTGTATTGAAGAACTGAAATAAATTAAATTTTTGATGATATTCTAATTTAGTGAGAAGCATTTCTACATATGTGTGTGCTCTCTATACATGTATGTGTACAGTATCTCTGAAAAGTGAATACACCTCTTACATTTTTGTACATTTTTTATTATATCTTTTGATGGGACAACACTGAAGATATGACACTTTAATACAATGTAAAGTAGTCAGTGTGCAGCTTGTATAACAGTTGTGGCAAAGTCACTGGCAATGTGCTGGAGGGGAGATACATTTCACTGAGGCTATTAGCTTCAGTGATCTGAAACCCAGAAGTTTTCTACAGCTCACTATGTGTTGAGAGTGGTTATTCTGCCATTTTAAGGGCTGGGTTTTTGTGGACAATCATAGAGCGTGTGGGAGGTTGTCCACCTTATTTCCCCTCAGGGTGTAGTTTGTGGTTTATACAGTTAGCCTTCTGAGCCAGTGTTCAGTGTGTCTGGGGATGCTAACTCCAGAGAGGTGTTTGTGCTAACCTGAATTGTATGTTTTGTTTAACCGTGAGCGGGTGGATCACCGCTACCACAAGGACTGTGCTTTGTGCCACCCCTTTGTTTTGTTTTCCTGTTTTCACCCAAAGGGCTGTTTAGTTTTACTTCACCATGATTTATGCCGCATATATATTAAACCAGTGAAGATTTTAAAGAGACGGTGCTCCTGTGTCTACCTCTGTGTAAAGCTGAGTGAGCCAATGTACCACACAATGGAAATTTGGTGTGTCCTCTAAATAACTCAACACACAGCCATTCATGTCTAAACCGCTGGCAACAAAAGTGAGTACACCCCTAAGTGAAAGTGACCAAATTATGCCCAAAGTGCCAATATTTTGAGTGGCCACAATTATTTTAAAGCACTGTCTTAACTCTCCTGAGCATTGAAGTCAATATCGTGTCACAGGTTGCCACTGGAATCCTCTTCCACTCCTCCATGATGACATCCCGGAGCTGGTGGATGTTAGAGATCTTGTGCTCCTCCACCTTCCGTTTGAGGATGCCCTACAGATACTCAATAGGGTTGGAGACATTCTTGGCCAGTTCAGCACCTTAATCCTCAGTTTCTTTAGCAAGGCAATGGTGATCTTGAAGGATGTTAAATATTAATTAATTGAATTATTCTTATTCTGTACTGAGCACATTGCTTCTTGCTGACATTACAAACAGCTACAGTGGGGCAAAAAAGTATTTAGTCAGTCAGCAATAGTGCAAGTTCCACCACTTAAAAAGATGAGAGGCGTCTGTAATTTACATCATAGGTAGACCTCAACTATGGGAGACAAACTGAGAAAAAAAAATCCAGAAAATCACATTGTCTGTTTTTTTAACATTTTATTTGCATATTATGGTGGAAAATAAGTATTTGGTCAGAAGCAAAATTTCATCTTAATACTTTGTAATATATCCTTTGTTGGCAATGACAGAGGTCAAACGTTTTCTGTAAGTCTTCACAAGGTTGCCACACACTGTTGTTGGTATGTTGGCCCATTCCTCCATGCAGATCTCCTCTAGAGCAGTGATGTTTTTGGCTTTTCGCTTGGCAACACGGACTTTCAACTCCCTCCAAAGGTTTTCTATAGGGTTGAGATCTGGAGACTGGCTAGGCCACTCCAGGACCTTGAAATGCTTCTTACGAAGCCACTCCTTCGTTGCCCTGGCGGTGTGCTTTGGATCATTGTCATGTTGAAAGACCCAGCCACGTTTCATCTTCAATGCCCTTGCTGATGGAAGGAGGTTTGCACTCAAAATCTCACGATACATGGCCCCATTCATTCTTTCATGTACCCGGATCAGTCGTCCTGGCCCCTTTGCAGAGAAACAGCCCCAAAGCATGATGTTTCCACCACCATGCTTTACAGTAGGTATGGTGTTTGATGGATTCAACTCAGTATTCTTTTACCTCCAAACACGACAAGTTGTGTTTCTACCAAACAGTTCCAGTTTGGTTTCATCAGACCATAGGACATTCTCCCGAAACTCCTCTGGATCATCCAAATGCTCTCTAGCAAACTTCAGACGGGCCCGGACATGTACTGGCTTAAGCAGTGGGACACGTCTGGCACTGCAGGATCTGAGTCCATGGTGGCGTAGTGTGTTACTTATGGTAGGCCTTGTTACATTGGTCCCAGCTCTCTGCAGTTCATTCACTAGGTCCCCCCGCGTGGTTCTGGGATTTTTGCTCACCGTTCTTGTGATCATTCTGACCCCACGGGGTGGGATTTTGCGTGGAGCCCCAGATCGAGGGAGATTATCAGTGGTCTTGTATGTCTTCTATTTTCTAATTATTGCTCCCACTGTTGATTTCTTCACTCCAAGCTGGTTGGCTATTGCAGATTCAGTCTTCCCAGCCTGGTGCAGGGCTACAATTTTGTTTCTGGTGTCCTTTGACAGCTCTTTGGTCTTCACCATAGTGGAGTTTGGAGTCAGACTGTTTGAGGGTGTGCACAGGTGTCTTTTTATACTGATAACAAGTTTAAACAGGTGCCATTACTACAGGTAATGAGTGTAGGAAAGAGGAGACTCTTAAAGAAGACGTTACAGGTCTGTGAGAGCCAGAAATCTTGATTGTTTGTTTCTGACCAAATACTTATTTTCCACCATAATATGCAAATAAAATGTTAAAAAAACAGACAATGTGATTTTCTGGATTTTTTTTTCTCAGTTTGTCTCCCATAGTTGAGGTCTGCCTATGATGTAAATTACAGACGCCTCTCATCTTTTTAAGTGGTGGAACTTGCACTATTGCTGACTGACTAAATACTTTTTTGCCCCACTGTATTTCTGTGTATGTAGCTCAGAGTATAAGTCAATGCCATATACAGTGAACGCGTGGTCTGTGGGACATATAAATAACGTCTTTTAGGAGGGTGGGGGGCTTTTGTCACGTGGGGGCTGCCACCTCCTGCCTTCACCAACATTCTCCATGGACATCAGACAAGGAAGCAACAGCTGGTAGCCATGATGACTTCAACGTTCACACAGACAGACGGTTTTACCATTCAGGACCTTGGGAAAGATGAGTAACAAGACAAGCACTGATATTTACACATGGACAATCTGTTCGTAACTATTTCATCTATTTTTATGTTTTGCTGCAATTTGGTTTTCTTGTGGACAATTCAATAAACCACTATATTTTTCATGAGAATATCATGACATTTTTCTTTAAGAGTAAGCACCTGGTGAATAGTCCTGATTAAATAAATGTGCGAAATAAGCATATTTAACAAAGGTGTGTTTCGGGATGTTATCATGGGATACTGCCCGGAGGCCAAGTTTCTGAAGGGAGGGGATCGTGCTCTGCTTCAGTATGTCACAGTACATATTGGCATTCATGGTTCCCTCAATGAACTATAGCTCCCCACAGCCAGCAGCACTCATGCAGCCCCAAACCGTGACATCCCACCACCATGCTTAACCCCTTTACCCCAGTGGCGTAGGAAGGGGGATGCGGGGGGGGCGGGCCGCCCCGGGCGGCACAATGCAGGGGGCGGCACAATGCGGGGGGTGGGCCGGCGCTGGCTGAAGAAGAAGATGAGAGAGAGAGCGCTATCTGCGCTATACCATTTGCTGGTGGGGCGGCGGCGGCCATCTTACGGAGGCCGCGCGTGCGCAGATGATGGTAGTGCTTCCAGGGGCTTCAGGAAAATGGCCGCGGGATGCAGCTGGAGATCGCGGCGGCCATTTTCTTGAAGCCGTGTGCCCGTGTGTTCGCATCTTATTATTACCCGCCGGCCCTAACTTTCACTTTAACTTTCACTTTCACATCTCCTGAGGCGGCTGCCACTGCAGCGATTCCAGGAAGGCTAACGCTGGGGATCTCTGACTGGCTGCACAGCAACAGCAGCTACAGTAACAGATCACATCACATCGGATTCGAATCGGATCAGAAGATTCATTCAGTCAGATCATCAGAGGCAGACTCGCTGCGCTGGGGTCCTGGGGATCTCTGCATGCACAGCAGCAGCAGGCAGCTACAGATCACATCAGATTCGGATCAGATTCATTCAGAGCAGCAGACTCTCAGGCATGCTGCGCAGCTGCAGTCCCTAACAGGTATTTTTAAGCACAGTTTTTATGTGGAATTTAATATTGGTTTGTGACTTTAGAGAGGGCCAGGCATCTAGGGTTTATGTACTACTTCCTTATGGTACTGTCTAAATGTATATTGTATGTTGTGACCAGTGCAACACTAAGGCTACTTTCACACTAGCGTCGGATTCGGCCCGTCGCATTGCATCGGGCCGAGATTCCGACGCTAGCGTTTGATGCGCCGCACAACGGGTGCAGCGGATGCATTTCTCCGACGCATCCGCTGCCCCATTGTGAGGTGCGGGGAGGTGGGGGCGGAGAGTTCTGGCCACGCATGAACAGTCTGAAAAAGCGGTCCGTCGGCAGCAAAAAACCTTACATTTAACGTTTTTTGCTCCCGGCGGTCCGCCACAACACGGCACAACCGTCGCACGACGGTTGCGACGTGTGTCAATACCGTACGTCGCAATGCGTCGCTAATGTTACTCTATGGGGCAAAACCGCATCCTGCAAACAACTTTGCAGGATGCGTTTTTTCCCCTAAACGACGCATTGCGACGTATTAAAAAAAACGCCAGTGTGAAAGTAGCCTTAGGCTGGCTACTTTCACACTGGCGTCGGAATCTCCCCGTCGCAATGCGTCGGGGAGAGATTCCGACGCTAGCGTTTAGCGCTTTGCACAACGGAGGCAGCGGATGCATGTCTCCGGCGCATCCGCTGCCCCATTGTAAGGTGCGGGGAGGTGGGGGCGGAGTTCCGTCCGCGCATGGGGGGGGGGGGGGCGCCAAACTCGGGAACAGCCCCGGGCGGCAAAAGCTCTAGCTACGCCACTGCTTTACCCCCAAGGATGGTTTACACCTTAATGACCGGGCCAATTTTTACAATTCTGACCACTGTCCCTTTATGAGGTTATAACTCTGGAACGCTTCAACGGATCCCAGTGATTCTGACATTGTTTTCTCGTGACATATTGTACTTCATGACAATGGTAAAAATTCTTTGATAGTACCTGCGTTTATTTGTGAAAAAAACGGAACTTTGAAGAAAATTTTGCAATTTTCCAACTTTGATTTTATTATGCCCTTAAATCACATAGATATGTCACACAAAATACTTAAGAAGTAACATTTCCCACATGTCTACTTTACATCAGCACAATTTTGGAACCAACAGTTTTTTGTTAGGAAGTTATAAGGGTTAAAAGTTGACCAGCAATTTCTCATTTTTACAACACCATTTTTTTTTTAGGGACCACATCACATTTGAAGTCATTTTGACGGGTCGATATGACTGAAAATACCCAAGTGTGACACCATTCTAACAACTGCACCCCTCAAGGTGCTCAAAACTACATTCAAGAAGTTTATTAACCCTTCAGGTGTTTCACAGGAATTTTTGGAATGTTTAAAAAAAAAATCAATATTTAACTTTTTTTCACAAAAAATTTACTTCAGCTCCAATTTGTATTATTTTACCAAGGGTAACAGGATAACTTGGACCCCAAAAGTTGTACAATTTGTCCTGAGTACGCCGATACCCCATATGTGGGGGTTAACCACAGTTTGGGCGCATGGCAGAGCTCGGAAGGGAAAGAGCGCCGTTTGACTTTTCAATGTAAAATTGTCTGGAATTGAGATCGGATGCCATGTCGCGTTTGGAGAGCCCCTGATGTGCCTAAACATTGAAACCCCCCACAAGTGACACCATTTTGGAAAGATGACCCCCTAAGGAACTTATCTAGATGTGTTGTGAGAACGTTGAACCCCCAAGTGTTTCACTACAGTTTATAATGCAGAGCCGTGAAAATAAAAAATATTTTTTCCCAAAAAATGATTTCTTAGCCCCCAAATTTTTATTTTCCCAAGGGTAACTAGAGAAATTGGACCCCAAAAGTTAGTTGTGCAATTTTTCCTGAGTACGCGGATACCCCATATGTTGGGGTAAACCACTGTTTGGGCACACGGGAGAGCTCGGAAGGGAAGGAGCACTGTATTACTTTTTCAACGCAGAATTGGTTGGAATTGAGATCGGACGCCATGTCACGTTTGGAGAGCCCCTGATGTGCCTAAACAGTGGAAGCCCCCAATTCTAACTGAAACCCTAATCCAAACACACCCCTAACCCCAACCCTAACCACACCCCTAACCCGAACACACCCCTAACCCTAATCCCAACCATACCCCAACCCCAGCACACCCCTGACACACCCTTAACCCTAACCCCAACCGTAAATGTAATCCAAACCCTAACCCTAACTGTAGCCCTAACCCTAATGGGAAAATGGAAATAAATACATTTTTTTTATTTTATTATTTTTCCCTAACTAAAGGGGGTGATGAAATGGGGGTTTAATTTGCTATTTATAGCAGGGTTTTTTTTAGCGGAATTTTATGATTCCCAGCTGTCACACACTAAAACACGCTTTTTATTTCAAAAAATAATTTTTCCGTCTCCACATTTTGAGAGCTATAATTTTTCCATATTTTGGTCCACAGAGTCATGGGAGGTCTTGTTTTTTGTGGGACGAGTTGAAAATTTTTATTGGTATCATTTTCGGGCACGTGACATTTTTTGATCACATTTTATTCCGATTTTTGTGAGGCAAAATGACCAAAAACCAGCTATTAATGAATTTCTTTTGGGGAGCGCGTTTGGTAAAATTGATAAAGTAGTTTTATTCTTCGGGTCAGTACAATTACAGCGGTACCTCATTTATATCATTTTTTTATGTTTTGGCGCTTTTATACGATAAAAACTATTTTTGCATCGTTTTATTCTGAGAACTATAACTTTTTTATTTTTTCACTGATGACGCTGTATAGCAGCTCGTTTTTTGCGGGACAAGATGACGTTTTCAGCGGTACCATTTTTTTTATATCCGTCTTTTTGATCACGTGTTATTCCACTTTTTGTTCGGCGGTATGATAATAAAGCGTTGTATTTTGCCTCTTTTTTTATGGTGTTCACTGAAGGGGTTAACTAGTGGGACAGTTTTATAGGTCGGGTCGATACGGATGCGGTGATACTAAATGTGTACTTTTATTGTTTGTTTTTTTTTTAATTTAGATAAAGAAATGTATTTATTGGAACAATATTTTTTTTTTCTTTTTTACACATGTAAATGTTTTTTTTTTTTTTTTACTTTGTCCCAGGGTGGGACATCATGTTATAGTGTCAGATCGCTGATCTGACACTTTGCACAGCACTGACAGTGCAGGAGGCTTGCCGGCGCCTGCTCTCAGCAGGCACTTGCAAGCCACCTCCCTGGAGGACACGGAAGAAGCCCCGCAGCCATTTTGGATCTGGTGCCTGCAAGGAGAAGATGCTCGGAACGCCGTGATCACATCGCGTTGTTCCGAGGGTCTCAGGGAAGCACGTGGGGAGCCCCTTCCCTACACAATGCTTCCCTATGCCACCGGAACGCTGCGAACATGTTTGATCACAGTGTTCCGGGGGTTAATGTGCCAGGAGCGGTCCGTGACTGCTCCTGGCACATAGTGGCGGATGTCAGCTGTGATAGTCAGCTGACACCCGGCCGTGCGCCCCCGGGTGAGTGTGGCTGATCGGCGATGATGTACTATCCCGTCAGTGGTCATAGGGGCCCAGACCACCTTGACGGGATAGTACGTCGGATGTCAGAAAGGGGTTAACTGTAGGCACCATGGTGGTGGGATGTCATTTTTGGGGCTATGCAGACCAATGTGATGCAGTGTGTGGGGTATGGTCTGGGCACTGACAGGCTGAATCCTCACCCCTTTAACCTCTACAGCAATGCTGGCAGCACTCATACGTCTTTTTTGAAAAGACAACCTCTGGATCTGAGGCGGAGCACGTGCACTCAACATCTTTGGTCGACCATAGTGAGGCCTGTTCTGAATGGAACCTGTCTTGTTAAAACGCTGTATGGTCTTGGTCACCGTGCTGCAGCTCAGTTTCAAGGTGTTGGTAATCTTCTTACAGCCTAGGCCATCTTTACGTGCAGTGTTCCCCAACTCCGGTCCTCAAGAGCCACCAACAGGTCATGTTTTGAGGATTTCCTTAGTATTGCTCAGGCATACCTCCCAACCGTCTCGGATCCAGTGGGACTGTCCTGATTTTGACAGTCAGCCCCGCGATCCCGGGCGGGACATTAATTGTCCCGCACTGGTTGGGAGGTGTGTATATCACCCGGTCAGCTGAGAGCTCCCTGAGTCCCTGCACCCGGCCCGCACAGCAGCACACCACATAATGGCTGCTCTGTGCGCACAGGACCTGTGATGAGGTCACAGGATGGGAGGAGTCAGGGGGTCACATGATCGGGAGGACCTCCGTGTACAGAACTCTGCTGGTTGCCATGGCGCCGGAGGAGGGTAAGTGTATGTGTGAGGTCAGGAGGTGTTTACACAGTGTGGATGCAGCAGAGCCGTGTGTGTACGAGGTGTATGGATCGGAGCAGTGTGTGAAAGGTGTATGGAGCGGAGTCGTGTGTAAGAGGTGTACGGAGCCGTGTGTACGAGGTGTATGGAGCACAGCCGCGTGTGTACGAGGTGTACGGAGCACAGCCGCGTGTGTACGAGGTGTACGGAGCACAGCCGCGTGTGTACGAGGTGTATGGAGCGGAGCAGTGTGTGAAAGGTGTACGGAGCGGAGTCATGTGTAAGAGGTGTACGGAGCCGTGTGTACGAGGTGTACGGAGCACAGCCGCGTGTGTACGAGGTGTACGGAGCAGAGTCGTGTGTAAGAGGTGTACGGAGCCGTGTGTATGAGGTGTACGAAGCACAGCCGCGTGTGTACGAGGTGTACGGAGCACAGCCGCGTTTGTACGAGGTGTATGGAGCGGAGCAGCATGTGAAAGGTGTACGGAGCGGAGTCGTGTGTAAGAGGTGTGCGGAGCCGTGTGTATGAGGTGTATGGAGCACAGCCGCGTGTGTACGAGGTGTACGGAGCGGAGCAGCGTGTGAAAGGTGTATGGAGCGGAGCCATGTGTGTACGAGGTGTATGGAGCGGAAACACATTTGTACGAGGTGTACAGAGCAGAGCCACGTGTGTACGAGGTGTGCGGAGCAGAGCCATGCGTGTACAAGGTATACGGAGCGGAGCAGCGTGTGCAATGTGTATAGAGCGGAGCCGTGTGTGTACGAGGTGTACGGAGTAGTGCCATGTGTGTACGAGATGTATGGAGAGGAGCCGTATGTGTATGAGGTGTACGCAGCGGAGCCGTGTGTGTGCAAGGTATACGGAGCGGAACAGCGTGTACAATGTGTATGGAGCGGAGCGGTGTGTGTATGAGGTGTATGGAGCGGAGCCGTGTGTGCATGAGGTGTAAGGAGCGGAGCCGTGTATGAGGTGTATGGAGCGGAGCTGAATGTGTATGAGGTGTATGGAGCGGAGCTGAATGTGTACGAGGTGTACGGAGCAGAGCCGTGTGTGTATGAGATGTATGGAGTGGAGCCGTGTGTACGGAGCAGAGCCGTGTGTGCAAAGTGTACGGAGCGCAGCCGCGTGTGTAGGAGTAGCTATGTGTGGCCATTATACATCTCCTCCCTGGTCTCAGTCTACCACCCTACCCGTGCCCTCCGCTAATGACCTCAGGCTAGCATCCTCAATAATCAGAACCTCCCACTCCCGTCTCCAAGACTTTACACGTGCTGCGCCGATTTTTTGGAATGCACTACCTAGGTTAATACGATTAATCCCCAATCCCCACAGTTTTAAGCGTACCCTAAAAACTCATTTGTTCAGACTGGCCTACCGCCTCAATGCATTAACCTAATGATCCCTGTGTGGCCTATTTATAATAAATAAAAAAAAAAAAAAAAGGTTCCTCGCATCATGTTCTCATACACTTTATGCAGTATTAGCCCTCTGTGTCTGTACTGCTACATACTGGTTCATGCAGCTTTACATGAACACCCGATCCTTACACTATAGCTGGTCCGAATAACTAAAGCAATTGTTACCATCCACCTTTCGTGTATCCCCTTTTCCCCATAGTTTGTAAGCTTGCGAGCAGGGCCCTCACTCCTCCTGGTATCTGTTTTTAACTGTATTTCTGTTATGCTGTAATGTCTATTGTCTGTACAAGTCCCCTCTATAACTTGTAAAGCGCTGCGGAATATGTTGGCGCTGTATAAATAAAAATTATTATTATTATTATTATTATACGGTACGAAGTATCATGTGTGGCAATTATACAGTATGGAGCATCATGTGCGGTCATTATACAGTATGGAGCATCATGTGCAGTCATTATACAGTATGGAGCATCATGTGTGGCCATTATACAGTATGGAGCATCATATGCGGTCATTATACAGTATAGAGCATCATGTGCAGTCATTATACAGTATGGAGCATCATGTGCGGCTATTATACAGTATGGAGCATCATATGCGGTCATTATACAGTATTGAGCATCATGTGTGGCCATTATACAGTATTGAGCATCATGTTAGGTCGTTATACAGTATGGAGCATCATGTGGGGCCATTATACAGTATGGAGCATCATGTGGGGTCGTTATACAGTATGGAGCACTGTGTGGCCATTATACAGTATGGATCACTGTTTGGCCATATTTTTTTGTTTAGAATTATTCTTTATGAACAGTGTGATCAGCAGTGCTAAATGGGTGCGGTTGGGACGTGGATATGGGTGTGACTAGTGAATGGGTGTGGTCAGAGGCGTGGCCTAAAATGTCCCAGCTTCAAAAGTTGGGAGGTATGGCTCAGGTCATTGATTGGTTGCCTGTCCGGGTTCTGCAGGTATCACCTGTGCAATACTAAGGAAATCCTGAAAACATGACCTGTTGGTCGCTCTTGAGGACCGGACTTGGGGGAACAGTGATTGAGCAACAATTCTTTTTTTGAGATTCTCGGAGAGTTTTTTTTCCAACAGGTGCCATACTGAACTTCAGTGACCAGTTATGAGAAAGTGAGAGAGCAATAACACCAAATTTAACACACCCGCTCCCCATTCACACCTAAGACCTTATAAGGCTGTGTGCACATGTTCCGGATGTTTCGCATTCTTTTGCTATAAAAACACGATAAAACCGCGAAAAAACGCTCACATTAAGCATCCTATTAATAGAATACAATCCGCATTTTTTGTGCACACGCTGCGTTTTTTACCGGAGTGGAAACGCATTTCGGAAAAAAATGCAACATGTTCATTAATTTGCAGAATCGCGGGGATTCCGCACACATAGGAATGCATTGATCTGCTTACTTCCCGCATGGGGCTATGCCCACCATGCAGGAAGTAAGTGGATCATGTGTGGATGGTACCCAGGGTGGAGGAGAGGAGCCTCTCCTCCACGGACTGGGGACCATATCACTGTTAAAAAAATAATTAAAATAAAAAATAGTGATATACTCACCTTCTGCTGGCCCCCGGAGTCCTCCCGCCTCTCAGCAGTGCACATGGCGGCTTCTTTTCCCAGGGATGCTTTGTGTGAAGGACCTGGGATGACGTCACGTGACGTCATCCCAGGTCCTTCGCACACAGCATCCCTTGGAACGGAAGCCGCCGCGTTCACTGCTGAGAATAACAATTTTTTTATAATTTTTAACATTAGATCTTTTTACTATTGATGCTGCATAGGCAGAATCAATAGGAACACGTTGGTCACACTTGTCAAACACTATGTTTGACAAGTGTGACCTACCGGTCAATCAGTTTTCCAAGCGATGCTACAGATCGCTTTGAAAACGCTAGCATTCTGCAAGCTAATTACGCTTGCAAAACGCATGCCAATTCCGCATGCGATATACCCACGGCAGGAGTTGTGGAGTTGCTGCGGCAATTCTGCAACGTGTGCACTTAGCCTAACAGTAATGAGCGACATAACAATGAGGCCGTAATGGAAAATAACGTGGGCACAACTCGCTAGGGTTGGGGGTAGGGTTAGGGTTAGGGGTAGGGTTAGGGGTAGGGTTAGGGTTAGGGTATTTTCAGCCATTTTAGCCCTAAAAAGCTTCCTAGGAAACACACAGTCTCTGCATAGAAAACTGCATAAAAAAAGGATAAAAAAACGCATCAAAAAACGCATCAAAAAAGGACAAAAAAAGGACCAAAAAAAAGGACCTGCGTTTTCTGCCAAGAGCTGCAGTTTTTTAAAAAAACTGTCCTGAAAAAAAAAGGATGGAAATCCTGAACGTGTGAACATACCCTTAGGCCATGTTCACACAGTGCGTTTTTTACCGCGGAACCGCGGCGGTTTTGCCGCTGCGGTTCCGCAGCTGTTTTCCATGCAGGGTACAGTACACTGTACCCTATGGAAAACAGGACACACTGTGCACATGGTCCGGAAATTGTAAAAAAAAAGACGCGCTGAATAGCTCCCGGAAAAAAGAAGGAGCATGTCAATTCTTTTTCCGGAGCCGCAGCGGTTCTGCACCCATAGACCTCCATTGTGAGGTCCAAACCGCAGTAAAACCCGCAGATCAAAAATATATCTGCGGGTTTTACTGCGGTTTGATGTGCAGAACCGCTGCAGCAGGAAGTGCGGGGAGCGGGCGGAAGTGCGTGGGCGGAGTGTGGCTGCCCCCCCCCGTGTTCCGATCCCGCCCCCCCGTGCTCCGATGCCCCCCCCCAGTGCTCCGATGCCCCCCCCCAGTGCTCTGATGCCCCCCCCCGTGCCCTAATCTCCCCCCCTTATACTCACCCGGCGTCCCGGTGTCCGTCCGGCCGTCTTCTCCCTGGGCGCCGCCATCTTGCAAAATGGCGGGCGCATGCGCAGTGCGCCCGCCGAATCTGCCGGCCGGCAGATTCGTTCCAAAGTGCATTTTGATCACTGAGATATAACCTATCTCAGTGATCAAAATAAAAAAATAGTAAATGACACCCCCCCCCCTTTGTCACCCCCATAGGTAGGGACAATAAAAAAAATAAAGAATTTTTTTTTTTTTTTTTTCACTAAGGTTAGAATAGGGGTAGGGGTAGGGTTAGGGGTAGGGTTAGGGTTAGGGGTAGGGTTAGGGGTAGGGTTAGGGGTAGGGTTAGGGTTAGGGGTAGGGTTAGGGGTAGGGTTAGGGGTAGGGTTATGGTTAGGGGTAGGGTTAGGGTTAGGGGTAGGGTTAGGGGTAGGGTTAGGGTATTTTCAGCCATTTTAACCCTAAAAAAATTCCTAGAAAACACACAGACTCTGGCTAGAAAACTGCATCAAAAAAACGCATCAAAAACGCATCAAAAAACGCATCAAAAACGGACCAAAAAAGGACCAAAAAAAGGACCTGCGTTTTCTGCCAAGAGCTGCAGTTTTTTAAAAAACAGTCAGGAAAAAAAAAGGATGGAAATCCTGAACGTGTGAACATACCCTTATACTTTTCCTCTATTTGTTCCACTCCTGGTTTTGGCTTACAAATACTGATGTAAAATACTGACCAAATACTGCTAGTGTGACGGCAGCCTGATAATACTGCTAGTGTGACAGCAGCCTTATGAGGTAAAACACTGACTAAACAGCGGCCATTCCTCAGGTGTTCTTGGGCCGGTCCTCTCCGCAGCGCTCAGTATTTGCAGTGGACATTGTCTAGGGCTCCTCTTCACAGACACACAATGCGCCAGCCATGTTTTACAGACGGCCTCACATTCCCTGCCTTTACCAGGTGAGCAGTAACATTCCATAATGTGAGATTTTAATATTAGGGGGTGAAAAAAATCACAATAGAAATGTTAAGTTAGATTATAAAACCCCGCAGGGAATCCCTATAAGTAGATATGTAATTGTGCAGCACATGAACGCTCCCATTACACAGGACAGAACTTTCTCATTTTCCGCGCCTTTGTTTCAAAACCTCCCGGAGGTAACGTAACATTCTAGAATCTCCACCCAGATTTGCGGGTCAAGCCTCGCTCTGGACTGCGCTCGTATCTCTGGGCGGTGACTACCAGCGTCTACCTTCCAGGGAAGGTGTCATTAGCGCCTTCTGATTTGCTGTTCAAGTAGGTGAGAAACCCACGTGAATGACGATTCTTATCGCTTATTGGCTGAGCGGGATTCACGGCTCCGCATCTGATTGGACGCGCTTCTTACTGTTGCAGGGAGGCGATCCTGTGATTGGTGTATTATTTTCCAAGAGATCAGTACCACTCGATCCAGGAGGAGCTGAGGCCCGGGAGACAGACGCGGATCCGGCGTAGTGAGCAGACGGGTCCTGGAGCGGAGGTTTGTGTTCAGCGAGGCGGATTGTTTGTAGAGCTGTTTACGGTCGGTCACTGATCGCATAGACTGCTGTATACTGTCTGCTTGAGTTCACTGGCTGTGTGTGCAGGAGCCATCGCTCTCCGTGTCCTTATGTGCACCGATCTCTGATTGCACCGATCTGGTGGGGTACCTCTATCGGCCTGCACAGTGTGGCCACCACAGGACACTTTGGGCAACCGGTTTTGGCATATGTGACTTTTGGGTTTGGAAATTAAAGCAAAAAACAAAAAAAAAATCTGTCTTCTGACTGTAGCCAGTGACTTATTAGCCCTGTAATGTGTGCTGTCATCGATCATCCAATGTGCAGTGTGTCCTGTGACTTATTAATACATGGTGCAGGGCTCTGACTGCTCCAGTGCTGCTGTATGGTGGGACCTGAATGCACCAGGTGGGCTGGAACTGTAAAGTAGCCGCTGCCTTACTGGTTCCCAGTTACACTGATTCTGTGGCGTCTCGACAGTAATACCAAATATTACTTGTTTATTGGGGGAAAAATATTATCGTACCCGTAAGGGTAAGTTCACACAGGGCGTTTTTGCTGCTTTTTTTTTTCTGCAGCAAAACCTGATCTTCTTGGCAGGAAAGAAGCTGGGTCAAAAACGCAGGTTTAGTTGCGTTTTTTGTTGCATATTTTTTCCCTCTTTGTTTTTTCAGCAGCAAATAATGATACCTGCCTTTTTTTCAACACCCATTCAAGTCAATGGGTGAAAACCGCTGAAAGAAGTGACGTGCCCTATGTCCAAAAAACGCAGCAAAATCCTGATCACACAAAAAACTAATGTGTGTGCATGAGATTTCTGAAATGTCATAGGCTTTGCTGGTTCTGTAAAAAGCAGCTGAAAAGTAGCATAAAAACCGCCCTGTGTGAACTTACCCTAAAGGTACCTTCACACTCAGCGACGCTGCAGCGATACCGACAACGATGTCGATCGCTGTAGCGTCGCTGGAGAGCTGTCACACAGACCGCTTTCCAGCGACCAACGATGCCGGTAACCAGGGTAAACATCGGGTTACTAAGCGCAGTGCCGCGCTTAGTAACCCGATGTTTACCCTGGTTACCATCGTTAAAGTAAAAAAAAACAACCACTACATACTTACCTACCGCTGTCTGTCCCCGTCGCTCTGCTTCTCTGCACTCCTCCTGCACTGGCTGTGAGCACAGCGGCCGGAAAGCAGAGCGGTGACGTCACCGCTCTGCTTTCCGGCTGACCGACGCTCACAGCCAGTGCAGGAGGAGTGCAGAGAAGCACAGCGACGGGGACAGACAGCGGTAGGTAAGTATGTACTGTTTGTTTTTTTTTACTTTTACGCTGTTAACCAGGGTAAACATCGGGTTACTAAGCGCGGCCCTGCGCTTAGTAACCCGATGTTTACCCTGGTTACCAGTGAAGACATCGCTGGATCGGTGTCACACACGCTGATCCAGCGATGTCTGCAGGGAGATCCAGCGACGAAATAAAGTTCTGGACTTTCCTCAGCGACCAACGATCTCCCAGCAGGGGCCTGATCGTTGGTCGCTGTCACACAGAACGATTTCCTTAACGATATCGTTGCTACGTCACAAAAAGCAACGATATCGTTAACGATAACGTTATGTGTGAAGGTACCTTTAGGCTGTATGCACACATTGCTTTTTTTTGCTGCTTTTTTTCCCCCTCAGTGCAGATTTGTCACAAGACCTGAAGAGTTTCGTGATGCCAGCAAAGTGACTGAGAATCCTGAAGTCTCATGATCACGTCGCGTGTTTGTGACTTGCACATTTAATTCTGCGGCTTGTCAATTTTGTCAGCGTTTTTGCTGCTGATTTTAACTGTAGCAATGAGTGGGGGAAATCTGCACCAAAAATACACGTAAAAAAAGTAGTAAAAGCGCTAGTTTTTGCTGCTATGTTTTTCCTGCCAAAAAAAGCAGAAATTTCTGCACCAAATGCTCAATGTGTGCACACAGCCTCAGTATAAATATCGGGCGGGGGGGGGGGGGAGATTTTGCTGTTCAACCTGAACTGACCAGGGATTTTTTTAAAAACCTTTTGATGCTTGATAATGAATAGTACAGAATAAGGAAATAATCGTTGGGCTAAACAATGGGACCAGCAGCTAGTACACATGGCGTGTCCTCTGCACACGTTATTTGGTGGCCGTGGACTACAGTGCTACAAGAGCACTGAGAGAATTGACGTGCTGCGTCTTGCTAAATATGTTGCAGGGATGAAAATAAGCATCAAAGAAAAAAAAGAAAAAAAAGCAGTGTGTGCATAAGAGTTTAGAAATCTCATTGATTGTTCTGTAAAACATTGTGTAGTGTGTGTCTTAGATCCGCTGAAAAACGCCACGACCTCATGCTGACGACCCCCCCCCTTTTTTTTGTGGAAATTATCAAAGCCAAAAAATGCGCTTCAGTTGCATTGTGGGAACATACCCGTAGACTTTGTAACGATGGCGGCTGTGGGATTCGGGCTCTTAGAGGAGACTTGCGATCCTGAGCGGCTTGGAATCTTGTTTCCGCGCATTTGTCAGAAGTCGTTGAATTGAGCTGCAGGCCGCGGCTCCTGTCATGTCACCTGCGATCCTGCCATGTTGGGACACGCGGCCACGGTGGAATTGGATAGTGATGTTAATCATGGCGGGGACGTGTATCCACAAGAAGACGCCAGAAGTTATTTAAGGAACCGAACTGCTGGAATGAATAAAAATGAGAAAATAATTTGGGCTGTTGGAGGAATCCGGACTCTACTGTGCCAACTCTGCGGCCAGAAATGGAGACAGATGGTTCTCTGTAGCAATGGCGTTCCTATAGGTCAGACTGTTCGTTTATCACAGTGTAAGTGGCATGTCATAACTGAGGTGGGGCTGGGGCACAGTTTGCCATGGCATGACCTTTCCAGCTGGTATCACCACTCCCGTTCCAATTTTTATAGCAGCCATGATGGATATGGGGCATTTTTAGGCTTATACTCGGCAATTTTCCCTATTTGCTTTTTTAGACCAAGCGCACAGCAATATTCCTGCCATAAAAACCACAGAAACCTGAACAGGCCACATCACGAGTCAATAAGGTCCATCAGGGACTGTTAGCTCTTGTCTGACAATGTTTCAAAATCCTAGATACAAACATATACCCATTAATGAATGTGGATAAGGCCACCATCTGTGGTCACAGAAAATGTATAGGGCCCAAAGTAGGAATCCACTCAGTCTCATGTTGAGCAATGAGTTTTTTTATACTCCCACCCCCCTTTAATCACAGTGTGCATTACATGAATACCCTTTATTTTAAGAAATTTGGGATCACTATTGTGAAAAATTCAGAAAGGACGAGGAATTGTCTTCAATTTTTAAATGTCGTCTACTGTCCTGGCCAATGTCCCTGACATGCGCACGCACCCTGACTCTCAGTTCCCTTGAGGTCAGACCTACATACTGTACAGACCAAAAGTTTGGACACACCTTCTCATTTAAAGATTTTTCTGTATTTTCATGGCTATGAAAATAGTACATTCACACTGAAGGCATCAAAACTATGAATTAACACATGTGGAATTATAAACTTAATGGGAAGCGGTCACCCCCCAAAATCGATGGTGAGGTAAGCTCACCGTCATCAGGGGCTTATCTACAGCATTCTGTAATGCTGTAGATAAGCTGCCAATGGCACAGGGGGTGGGAGGGGGTTGGGGACAGGCATATTTTTTTTAAACACCAAAGAAAAAAAAAAAAGAAAGATTTTTCATATCTTCTCTCCAGCGAACGCTGCTGGAGAGAAGAAATGAATGGCGGCTTCAGCACCAGATGCAGGGGACAGCGCTTAACTGTAGCGCTGTCTCCTGCACGGTGCGTGTGGTACCCAGTCGGCACACGGATGCCGCACGTGTGCCACACTGATGTGCCACGTGAGCACACGGACACGGATAATTCCGGTACCGGAATTATCTGGACGTGTGAGACTGGCCTAAGACTGTCCCTTAGGTTTTTAGACTCCCCAGAGAAGGCTCTGTTTTACCGTAATTATCGGCCAATGTTTGGCCAAGGTACAGTGCCGGCAAAAAAAATCTTTACACTTGCGCAGCAAAAAGAAACTTTACATATAAAATCCACATCATAATTTCACTTTTTGAAAGTGCACACAATGGGGGAGATAATAAAAAACTGTCTAATATTAAAGCTGGCTTTGTTGCAAATATCAACCAATCAACGCTCAGTTTTCACTTCTCTGGTAAAGCGAAAGCTGCACTCTGGTTGTTATGTGCAGCTCAGCCAGTTTTGCTATTAGGCAGTCTTTTATTATCTCCCTCAGTTTTTTGTTATCTCCCACAATGGGTCGAAAAAAGCTTAAAATGGAAGAGAAATCCCGTGCCTTGACTCTGCTCGAGAAGGGGGATTCAGTGATTGCTGTAGCTAGAGATCTGGGAGTGTCAAGAGAAGCAATTTATCAACTGAAGCGGTCTCTTGGTAGACCCAGGTCCCAGGCGGTGACAAATTGTCCTAGTTGTGATGTTCTGTAGGAGCATAGGGTACTTGTTTTTTAGTTCAACGGCAGTTATAGAAGGATGTGACATCACTTCACGCTTCAGAAGCTTATCAGTCCTTGGTGAAGTCTTCTTAGGTGCGCCAGAGCCTGACTTCCTCTGCGGTACCATCCCAGGAGGCAATGATGCCGCTGACCGCTTCAGTTGATAATAAAAGACTGCCTAATAGCAAAACTGGCTGAGCTGCACATAACAACCAATCAGAGTGCAGCTTTCGCTTTACCAGAGAAGTGAAAACTGAGCGTTGATTGGTTGATATTTGCAACAAAGCCAGCTTTAATATTAAACAGTTTTTTATTATCTCCCCCATTGTGTACACTTTCAAAAAGTGAAATTATGATGTGGATTTTATATGTAAAGTTTTTTTGCCGGCACTGTACTTCTCATATTGGTCCATTCAGGGTTATATGTTGGAATATGTTGCACCATCCTGATTCTTTTTTCCAATTCTGGT